>NW_027411866.1:149970316-150364628 GCF_047663935.1 Musca autumnalis | reverse complement strand
GTACGAAAAGTACTAAAAGGTACTAAATATGGTACCCTTTGAATTAGGCAAACGGGAAGAGCTAGAATTCTGTAATTTGGAATGAAGGTAACTGATTGAGAGTTAGAAAGATGTGCCAAAGGGTCTTTGGAAATTCGACTTATAAGTGTACGAAAAGTACTAAAATTTACGAAAATTTAGTACAAATTGTATATTTTGAACGGATATAGCTAGAATCATGGAATTTGGTATGGAAATCAAGGTTAAGAAGTGGTGCTTCAAAAAAGAGATGGTTTGAAAAATTCATACTTATGTGTACGAAAAGTACTAAATGGTACTAAATTTGGTACAATGGGGATTTGGTGAACGTATAGAGCTGGGATCTCGAAATGTGGAATTGAGATTACTGGTGGAGTGTAGGATTGAGGTAGTTTTGGAAATTCGTACTTATGGGAACGAAAAGTACTAAATGGTACTAAATTTGGTACAGTTTGGTACAATTTGGATTTGGGTGAACGGATAGAGCTGGAAACCTGAAATTTGGAATTAAGATTACTGTTAAAGTGTAGGATTGAGATATGAAGGTAGTTTTGTAAATTCGTACTTATGTGTAAAAAAAGTACTAAATGGTACTAAATTTAGTACAATAGTAATTTGGGTGAACGGATAGAGCTGGAAGCCTGAAATTTGAAATTGAGATTACTGTTGGAGTGTATGATTGGGGAAGTTTAAAAATTCGTACTTATGTGTATGGAAAGTACTAAATGGTACTAAATTTGGTACAATGGGGTTTTCGTTGAACGGATAGAGCTGGAATCTCGAAACTTGGAATTGAGGCTACTGGTGGAGTTTAGGATTGTGGAAGTTTTTGAAATTCGTACTTACGGGTTCGAAAAGTACTAAATGGTACTAAATTTAGTACAGTTTGGATTTGGGTGAACGGATAGAGCTCGATTCCACAAAATTGGACTGAGGGTCACTGATGAAGAGTAAGAGAGATGTACTAAAGGGTTGTTGGAAACTGTTAGTGTACGAAAATTACTAAATGGTACTAAATTTGGCACAATGGGGATTTGGGTGAACGGATACAGCTGGAATCCTGAAATGTGGAATTGAGATTTCTGTTGGAGTGAAGGATTGGGGAAGTTTGGAAATTCGTACTTATGTGTATGAAAAGTACTAAATGGTACTTAATTTGGTACAATGGGGATTTGGGTAAAGGGATAGAGCTGGACTCTCGAAATTTGGAATTAAGATTACACTCATTGATATGAGAGAAGTCTCCCATGTCCCTTCGGGGATGTTGTGGGAACATATGTATGTATGTATGTGGAGTTTAGGATTGTGGAAGTTTTGGAAATTCATACTTATGGGTAGGAAAAGTACTAAATGTTACTAAATTTAGAGCAGTTTGGATTTGGGTGAATGGATAGAGTGAGAGATGTACTAAAAGGTTTTTGGAAACTATTAGTATACGAAAAGTACTAAACGGTACTCAATTTGGTATAATGGGGATTTGGTTGAACGGATAAAGCTGGAATCCTGAAATGTGGAATTGAGATTTCTGTTGGAGTGTAGGATTGAAGTTGTTTTGGAAAATCCTACTTATGGGAACGAAAAGTTATAAATGGTACTAAATTTGTGTGAACGGATAGAGCTGGAATACTGAAATTTGGAATTAAGATTATTTGTGAAGTGTATGATTGAGGTAGTGTTAGAAATTCGTACTTATAGGTACGGAAAAGACTAATTGGTACTAAATTTGGTACAACTTGGATTTGGGCGAACGAATAGAGCTTGAAACCTGAAGTTTTGAATTAAGATTACTGTAAGGGTGTAGGGTGTACTAAGTGTACGAAAAGTACTAAAATTTAAAAAATTTAGTACCAATTGTATATTTTGAACGGATATAGCTAGAATCATAGAATTTGGTATGGAAATCAAGGTTGGAAATTGGTGCTTCTAAAAGGAGATGGTTGGGAAAACTCATACTTATGTGTACGAAAAGTACTAAATGGTACTAAATTTGGTACAATGGGGATTTGGGTGAACGGAAAGAGCTGGAATCTCGAAATTTGGATAACTGGTGGAGTGTAGGATTAAGATAGTTTTGAAAATTCGCTCTTATGTACTAAATGGCAGTACATTTGGTGAAATATTGATTTGGGTGAACGGATAGAGCTGAAATCGTGAAATTTGGAATTGAGATTACTGTTGGAGTGTACGATTGGGGAAGTTTGGAAAATTCTTACTTATGTACATGAAAAGTACTAAATAGTACTAAATTTAGTACAGTTTGGATTTGGGTGAATGGATAGAGTAAGAGAGATGTACTAAAGGGTTTTTGGAAACTATGACTGTACGAAGGGTAATAAATGGTACTCAATTTGGTACAATGGGGATTTTGGGTGAACGGATAAAACTGGAATCCTGAAATGTGGAATTGAGATTTCTGTTGGAGTGTAGGATTGAAGTAGTTTTGGAATATCGTTATTATGGGAACGAAATGTTATAAATGGTACTAAATTTGGTACAATGGGGATTTGGGTGAACGGATAGAATCCCGAAATTTGGAATTGAGATTGCTGTTGAAGTGTAGGGTTAAGGTAGTTTTGGAAATTCGTACTTATGGATATGAAAAGTGCTAAGTGGTACTAAATTTGGTACAACTTGGATTTGGGTGAATTAATAGAGCTGGAATCTTGAAATTTGGAATTACGATTGCAGTCGAAGAGTAGGATTCAGGTAGTTTTTAAAAGTCGTACTTATGGGTAAGAAAAGTACTAAATTTGGTACTATTTGGATTTAGGTGAACGGATAGCGTTGGAATTCTCCAACTTGAAATTATATTTATTGCATCCCTGTAGAATAGGAAAATTGTTCCAAATTTGGTAAAATTTGGATTTGGTTTAACGGATAGAGCTGGAATCCTGAAATTTGGAATTAAGATTACTGTTAAAGTGAAGGATTGAGGTAGTTTTGAAAATCTTACTTGTGGATACGAAGAGTGCGAAATAATATGTAATATGTTTGGTACAATTAGGAATTGGACGAACGGATTCAGCTGGAATCTTGAGATTTAGAATTACGATTACTGTAATTATTTTCTAATTATTTTATACTTAAAGTACTTAATGGTACTCAGTTTGTTTTTGGGTGTAGGGACAGTGCTGGAATCTGTATTTTTTGGAGTAAAAGTGAGTATTGATGTGCAACGTTGATCTCGCTGTTAATGTGTAAGGGTGAGATACGGTTGACCTTTTTGAGAATCGAACTAAAGGGGTACGTACAGTACTAAAATAAAAATTAATATTGATTCAAATTGGTATTAGTGCACCAACATTTTCAGTGTCTGCAATTTCCATATTATATATTTTTTATGTCCTTTCCGCATACGAAGTTGCGGGCACTTTGCTAGTAAATAATAAATAATAAATAATAAATAATAAATAATAAATAATAAATAATAAATAATAAATAATAAATAATAAATAATAAATAATAAATAATAAATAATAAATAATAAATAATAAATAATAAATAATAAATAATAAATAATAAATAATAAATAATAAATAATAAATAATAAATAATAAATAATAAATAATAAATAATAAATAATAAATAATAAATAATAAATAATAAATAATAAATAATAAATAATAAATAATAAATAATAAATAATAAATAATAAATAATAAATAATAAATAATAAATAATAAATAATAAATAATAAATAATAAATAATAAATAATAAATAATAAATAATAAATAATAAATAATAAATAATAAATAATAAATAATAAATAATAAATAATAAATAATAAATAATAAATAATAAATAATAAATAATAAATAATAAATAATAAATAATAAATAATAAATAATAAATAATAAATAATAAATAATAAATAATAAATAATAAATAATAAATAATAAATAATAAATAATAAATAATAAATAATAAATAATAAATAATAAATAATAAATAATAAATAATAAATAATAAATAATAAATAATAAATAATAAATAATAAATAATAAATAATAAATAATAAATAATAAATAATAAATAATAAATAATAAATAAATAATAAATAATAAATAATAAATAATAAATAATAAATAATAAATAATAAATAATAAATAATAAATAATAAATAATAAATAATAAATAATAAATAATAAATAATAAATAATAAATAATAAATAATAAATAATAAATAATAAATAATAAATAATAAATAATAAATAATAAATAATAATAAATAATAAATAATAAATAATAAATAATAAATAATAAATAATAAATAATAAATAATAAATAATAAATAATAAATAATAAATAATAAATAATAAATAATAAATAATAAATAATAAATAATAAATAATAAATAATAAATAATAAATAATAAATAATAAATAATAAATAATAAATAATAAATAATAAATAATAAATAATAAATAATAAATAATAAATAATAAATAATAAATAATAAATAATAAATAATAAATAATAAATAATAAATAATAAATAATAAATAATAAATAATAAATAATAAATAATAAATAATAAATAATAAATAATAAATAATAAATAATAAATAATAAATAATAAATAATAAATAATAAATAATAAATAATAAATAATAAATAATAAATAATAAATAATAAATAATAAATAATAAATAATAAATAATAAATAATAAATAATAAATAATAAATAATAAATAATAAATAATAAATAATAAATAATAAATAATAAATAATAAATAATAAATAATAAATAATAAATAATAAATAATAAATAATAAATAATAAATAATAAATAATAAATAATAAATAATAAATAATAAATAATAAATAATAAATAATAAATAATAAATAATAAATAATAAATAATAAATAATAAATAATAAATAATAAATAATAAATAATAAATAATAAATAATAAATAATAAATAATAAATAATAAATAATAAATAATAAATAATAAATAATAAATAATAAATAATAAATAATAAATAATAAATAATAAATAATAAATAATAAATAATAAATAATAAATAATAAATAATAAATAATAAATAATAAATAATAAATAATAAATAATAAATAATAAATAATAAATAATAAATAATAAATAATAAATAATAAATAATAAATAATAAATAATAAATAATAAATAATAAATAATAAATAATAAATAATAAATAATAAATAATAAATAATAAATAATAAATAATAAATAATAAATAATAAATAATAAATAATAAATAATAAATAATAAATAATAAATAATAAATAATAAATAATAAATAATAAATAATAAATAATAAATAATAAATAATAAATAATAAATAATAAATAATAAATAATAAATAATAAATAATAAATAATAAATAATAAATAATAAATAATAAATAATAAATAATAAATAATAAATAATAAATAATAAATAATAAATAATAAATAATAAATAATAAATAATAAATAATAAATAATAAATAATAAATAATAAATAATAAATAATAAATAATAAATAATAAATAATAAATAATAAATAATAAATAATAAATAATAAATAATAAATAATAAATAATAAATAATAAATAATAAATAATAAATAATAAATAATAAATAATAAATAATAAATAATAAATAATAAATAATAAATAATAAATAATAAATAATAAATAATAAATAATAAATAATAAATAATAAATAATAAATAATAAATAATAAATAATAAATAATAAATAATAAATAATAAATAATAAATAATAAATAATAAATAATAAATAATAAATAATAAATAATAAATAATAAATAATAAATAATAAATAATAAATAATAAATAATAAATAATAAATAATAAATAATAAATAATAAATAATAAATAATAAATAATCTATATATATATATAAAAGAGCTCAGTGAGTGACTGAGTGACTGACATATCATCCCCCAGACGAAACCGCTGAAGCTAGAATCTTGAAATTTTGGGTGTGGGTTGCTGTTGGTGTGTAGGCGTGAGATAAGGCTGGGTTTTTGGAAATTCGACCTAGAAGGGTACGAAAAGTACTAAAAGGTACTAAATATGGTACCCTTTGAATTAGGCAAACGGGAAGAGCTAGAATTCTGTAATTTGGAATGAAGGTAACTGATTGAGAGTTAGAAAGATGTGCCAAAGGGTCTTTGGAAATTCGACTTATAAGTGTACGAAAAGTACTAAAATTTACGAAAATTTAGTACAAATTGTATATTTTGAACGGATATAGCTAGAATCATGGAATTTGGTATGGAAATCAAGGTTAAGAAGTGGTGCTTCAAAAAAGAGATGGTTTGAAAAATTCATACTTATGTGTACGAAAAGTACTAAATGGTACTAAATTTGGTACAATGGGGATTTGGTGAACGTATAGAGCTGGGATCTCGAAATGTGGAATTGAGATTACTGGTGGAGTGTAGGATTGAGGTAGTTTTGGAAATTCGTACTTATGGGAACGAAAAGTACTAAATGGTACTAAATTTGGTACAGTTTGGTACAATTTGGATTTGGGTGAACGGATAGAGCTGGAAACCTGAAATTTGGAATTAAGATTACTGTTAAAGTGTAGGATTGAGATATGAAGGTAGTTTTGTAAATTCGTACTTATGTGTAAAAAAAGTACTAAATGGTACTAAATTTAGTACAATAGTAATTTGGGTGAACGGATAGAGCTGGAAGCCTGAAATTTGAAATTGAGATTACTGTTGGAGTGTATGATTGGGGAAGTTTAAAAATTCGTACTTATGTGTATGGAAAGTACTAAATGGTACTAAATTTGGTACAATGGGGTTTTCGTTGAACGGATAGAGCTGGAATCTCGAAACTTGGAATTGAGGCTACTGGTGGAGTTTAGGATTGTGGAAGTTTTTGAAATTCGTACTTACGGGTTCGAAAAGTACTAAATGGTACTAAATTTAGTACAGTTTGGATTTGGGTGAACGGATAGAGCTCGATTCCACAAAATTGGACTGAGGGTCACTGATGAAGAGTAAGAGAGATGTACTAAAGGGTTGTTGGAAACTGTTAGTGTACGAAAATTACTAAATGGTACTAAATTTGGCACAATGGGGATTTGGGTGAACGGATACAGCTGGAATCCTGAAATGTGGAATTGAGATTTCTGTTGGAGTGAAGGATTGGGGAAGTTTGGAAATTCGTACTTATGTGTATGAAAAGTACTAAATGGTACTTAATTTGGTACAATGGGGATTTGGGTAAAGGGATAGAGCTGGACTCTCGAAATTTGGAATTAAGATTACACTCATTGATATGAGAGAAGTCTCCCATGTCCCTTCGGGGATGTTGTGGGAACATATGTATGTATGTATGTGGAGTTTAGGATTGTGGAAGTTTTGGAAATTCATACTTATGGGTAGGAAAAGTACTAAATGTTACTAAATTTAGAGCAGTTTGGATTTGGGTGAATGGATAGAGTGAGAGATGTACTAAAAGGTTTTTGGAAACTATTAGTATACGAAAAGTACTAAACGGTACTCAATTTGGTATAATGGGGATTTGGTTGAACGGATAAAGCTGGAATCCTGAAATGTGGAATTGAGATTTCTGTTGGAGTGTAGGATTGAAGTTGTTTTGGAAAATCCTACTTATGGGAACGAAAAGTTATAAATGGTACTAAATTTGGTACAATGGGGATTTGTGTGAACGGATAGAGCTGGAATACTGAAATTTGGAATTAAGATTATTTGTGAAGTGTATGATTGAGGTAGTGTTAGAAATTCGTACTTATAGGTACGGAAAAGACTAATTGGTACTAAATTTGGTACAACTTGGATTTGGGCGAACGAATAGAGCTTGAAACCTGAAGTTTTGAATTAAGATTACTGTAAGGGTGTAGGGTGTACTAAGTGTACGAAAAGTACTAAAATTTAAAAAATTTAGTACCAATTGTATATTTTGAACGGATATAGCTAGAATCATAGAATTTGGTATGGAAATCAAGGTTGGAAATTGGTGCTTCTAAAAGGAGATGGTTGGGAAAACTCATACTTATGTGTACGAAAAGTACTAAATGGTACTAAATTTGGTACAATGGGGATTTGGGTGAACGGAAAGAGCTGGAATCTCGAAATTTGGATAACTGGTGGAGTGTAGGATTAAGATAGTTTTGAAAATTCGCTCTTATGTACTAAATGGCAGTACATTTGGTGAAATATTGATTTGGGTGAACGGATAGAGCTGAAATCGTGAAATTTGGAATTGAGATTACTGTTGGAGTGTACGATTGGGGAAGTTTGGAAAATTCTTACTTATGTACATGAAAAGTACTAAATAGTACTAAATTTAGTACAGTTTGGATTTGGGTGAATGGATAGAGTAAGAGAGATGTACTAAAGGGTTTTTGGAAACTATGACTGTACGAAGGGTAATAAATGGTACTCAATTTGGTACAATGGGGATTTTGGGTGAACGGATAAAACTGGAATCCTGAAATGTGGAATTGAGATTTCTGTTGGAGTGTAGGATTGAAGTAGTTTTGGAATATCGTTATTATGGGAACGAAATGTTATAAATGGTACTAAATTTGGTACAATGGGGATTTGGGTGAACGGATAGAATCCCGAAATTTGGAATTGAGATTGCTGTTGAAGTGTAGGGTTAAGGTAGTTTTGGAAATTCGTACTTATGGATATGAAAAGTGCTAAGTGGTACTAAATTTGGTACAACTTGGATTTGGGTGAATTAATAGAGCTGGAATCTTGAAATTTGGAATTACGATTGCAGTCGAAGAGTAGGATTCAGGTAGTTTTTAAAAGTCGTACTTATGGGTAAGAAAAGTACTAAATTTGGTACTATTTGGATTTAGGTGAACGGATAGCGTTGGAATTCTCCAACTTGAAATTATATTTATTGCATCCCTGTAGAATAGGAAAATTGTTCCAAATTTGGTAAAATTTGGATTTGGTTTAACGGATAGAGCTGGAATCCTGAAATTTGGAATTAAGATTACTGTTAAAGTGAAGGATTGAGGTAGTTTTGGAAAATCTTACTTGTGGATACGAAGAGTGCGAAATAATATGTAATATGTTTGGTACAATTAGGAATTGGACGAACGGATTCAGCTGGAATCTTGAGATTTAGAATTACGATTACTGTAATTATTTTCTAATTATTTTATACTTAAAGTACTTAATGGTACTCAGTTTGTTTTTGGGTGTAGGGACAGTGCTGGAATCTGTATTTTTTGGAGTAAAAGTGAGTATTGATGTGCAACGTTGATCTCGCTGTTAATGTGTAAGGGTGAGATACGGTTGACCTTTTTGAGAATCGAACTAAAGGGGTACGTACAGTACTAAAATAAAAATTAATATTGATTCAAATTGGTATTAGTGCACCAACATTTTCAGTGTCTGCAATTTCCATATTATATATTTTTTATGTCCTTTCCGCATACGAAGTTGCGGGCACTTTGCTAGTATGTATATAAAAGAGCTTATTGAGTGAGTGACTGACATATCATCGCCCAGACGAAACCGCTGAAGCTAGAAAGCTGAAATTTTGACTGTGGGTTGCTGTCGGTGTGTAGGGGTGAGATAAGGCTGGGTTTTTGGAAATTCGACCTAGAAGGGTACGAAAAGTACTAAAAGGTACTAAATATGGTACCCTTTGTATTAGGCAAACGGGAAGAGCTAGAATTCTGAAATTTGGAATGAGGGTAACTGATGGAGAGTTATGGATGGGTTTATGGAAATTCGACCTATAAGTGTACGAAAAGTTACTAAATTTGGTACCAATTGTATATTTTGAGCGGATATAGCTACAATCTTCATATTTGGTATGGGAATCAAGGTTGGGAAGTAGTGTTGATATAAGGAAATGATTTTGGAAGTTCGTACTTATGTATACGAGAAGTACTAAATGGTACTAAATTTGGTACAATTTGGATTTATGTGAACGGATAGAGCTGAAAACCTGAAATTTGGAATTTAGATTGAAGTGTACGATTGAGATATGGGGGTAGTTTTGGAAGTTCGTACTTATGTGTACGAAAAGTATTAAATGGTACCAAATTTGGTACAATTTGGATTTAGATAGACATGAAAACCTGAAATTTTGAATTAAGATTACTGATGGAGTGAAGGATTGAGGTAGTTTTAGAAATTCTTACTTATGGGTACGAAAAGTAGTAAACGGTACTAAATTTGGTACAAATTGGATATGTGTGAACGGATTGAGCTGGAATCCTGAAATTTGGAATTTAATTACTTTTGGAGTGTCGGATTGAGTTAATGTTGGAAATTCGTACTTTTGGGTACGGAAAGTACTAAATGGTACTAAATTTGGTACTATATAAATTTTGTTGAACGGATAGAGCTGAAATACTGAAATTTTGATTTAACATTACTATTGGGGTGTAGGATTGAGCAAGTTTTGGAAATTCGTACTTAGGGGGAACGAAAAGTACTAAATGTTACGCAATTTGGATTTGATTGAACGGATAGAGCTGAAGTGCTGAAATTTGGAATTAAGATAACAGATGGAGTGTATGATTGAGGAAGTTTTGGAAGTTCGTACTTATGGGTACGAAAAGTACTAAATTTGGTACAATTTGGAATTGGGGGAACGAATAGAGCTGGGATCCCGAAATTTGGAAGTAAGATTACTTATGGAGTGTAGGATTGAGGTAGTTATGGAAATTCGTACTTATAGGTACGGAAAGTAGTAAATGGTACTAAATTTGGTACAATTTAAATTTAGGTGGACGGATAGAGCTGGAATACTGTAATTTGGAATTAAGATTACTTATGGAGTGTAGGATTGAGGTAGTTATGGAAATTCGTACTTATAGGTACGGAAAGTACTAAATGGTACTAATTTTGGTACATTTTGGATTTGGGTGAACAGATAGAGCTGGAATCCTGAAATCTGTAATTAACATTACTTATGGAGTGTAGCATTGAGGTAGTTTTGGAAATTCGTGCTTATGGGTACGGAAAATTCTAAATGGTACTAAATTTGGTACAATTTAAATTTAGGTGGACGGATAGAGCTGGAATACTGTAATTTGGAATTAAGATTACTTATGGAGTGTAGGATTGAGATAGTTATGGAAATTCGTACTTATAGGTACGGAAAGTACTAAATGGTACTAATTTTGGTACATTTTGGATTTGGGTGAACAGATAGAGCTGGAATCCTGAAATCTGTAATTAAGATTACCTATGGAGTGTAGCATTGAGGTAGTTTTTGAAATTCGTACTTATGGGTACGGAAAATACTAAATGGTACTAAATTTGGTACAATTTATATTTGGGTGAACGAAAAGAGCTGGAATCCTGAAATTTCGAGTTAAGGTTACTGTTGGAGTGTGGGATTGAGGAAGTTTTGGAAATTCGTACTTATGGGTACGAATAGTACTAAATGCTACTAAATTTGGTACAATTTAGATTTGGATGGACGGATAGAGGTGGAATCCTGAAATTCGCAATTACTGTTGGAGATAGTTATTGAAATTCGTACTTTCATACGAAAAGTATTAATGGTATTATGAATAGAGGTGGAATTCGGTAATTTGATATTATAGCCGCTGTTGGTGTGTAGGGTTGAGATATGGATGTGGTTGTGGATATACGTACAATAAGTGTACGAAAATTACTAAGTGGCACAGAATTTGTTCCAAATTGTTATTGTGTAAAGGCGTAGAGCTAAAATTGTGAAATCCGGTATTAGCATAGCAGTTGACGTTTAGAGTGGAGATAGAGAGGAAGTTTTGGAAATTCGTACTAATGTATACGAAAAATACTAAATCGCGGTTGGGATATAGTTTTGGATAAAAGGAAGTAATTTTTGAAACTTATACATACTATAAGTATTAAATTTGGTACCAGTTTGGTGTTGCATGAAGGGATATACATAGGTGGAATTGTTGTATGAGGGATTGTGTTGGTGTTTAGATACGGATTTTTTGAAATGCATACAAATTCTAAAATTAGGCTGAGGGCTGGATGATTTATTGAGAAATACGAAATGTACTAAATGGTATTAAATTTGACGTTGGGTTGGAAGATGGAAAAAAGGCCTAAAAATTTCTCAAGAATTAACTGCTATATATAGGGTAACATCCTCTGAAAAATAGTTTTTTTCATCATTTATATATTGTTTATTTGTATATTATTCCTTTTCCGCATACGAAGTAGCGGGTATTTTGCTAGTAAATTTATATAAATCCAATGAGACTAATGATTCTGAATCACCTGAAAGTGAAGTTTTCAATATCGTTAATTTAATTCATATATAAGTGTATAGAATATTTTACAAGTTTAATGATATGAATTTCAATAGTAAAATAAAACTACATTTGACTTTTTTGTAATTATTTGTTAAACAATTTTTGGGGATTTTTTTGAGGAAATTCAATAAAATCTGGGGAATTTTGGGGAAAAGTTTTGGACAATTTGGGGAAAAGAGTCTAAAAGATACTGACAACGCTGCACACGAGAGAAGTATCGGGAGAAAAGGAGAGAGGAGAAACGTCCTTTCCGCAGGAAAAAGAGAGAGACGGAAAAGCGGGAGTGTGAACAAATCGAGATGTCCAGGAGACAGAATGAAGTCCGAAAATTCTACCAAAGAGTGAAACATCAAACTGATGGCATTGGAAGTGGCACATCCTCCTGTAGAGACCAGGAAGGTAATCTGGTAACTGATACAGATAGTGTGCTAAGGATATGGAAAGATCATTTATCCGAACTGTTGGTATCCAATAGTAGCGAAGTTGACGAAGATACCATAGATCCAATCCCAGAAGATGGTATTGAATGTAAACCACCCGGCAAAGATGAGATAAAGACAGCAATAAACCGGCTGAAGAATAATAAGGCAGCAGGAGCTGATGGCCTACCAGCCGAGCTGTTTAAAACCGGAGACGACACGCTGATAAGGTGTATGCATCAGCTATATAGCTCCATCTGGCAGGAAGAACGCGTACCCGACGATTGGAACCTGAGCATCCTGTGTCCTGTCCATAAGAAAGGAGATATGACTTTATGCTTCAACTATATGGGCAGGGATATTGTGCGAACGACTAAAGCCATGGTCAACGAAATAATTGGACCATACCAATGCGGCTTTAGACCTGGCAAGTCCACCATTGACCAGATAGTGTTTTTTGCGGCAAATCCTGGAGAAGATCCAAGAGATGCAGATCGACACCTACCACCTTTTTGTCAGCCCTTCGACAGCCCGCTACGCTCAAAGGTATTCCCAGCCACGTCTGAATTTGGTATCCCGCAAAGCTCATTCGGCTTTGTAAAATGACTCTAACTGACACAAGATCTTCTGTTAAAATAGTAAAGAAACTCTCCGAAGAGTTATGTACCAAAAGAGGTTTCAGGCAAGGAGACAGCCTTTCGTGTGATCTTTTCAACATCCTGCTATAAAAGGTTATACGAGAGGCAAACGTCAAAAGAAGTGGCACAATCTACACCAATAGCCACATGTTACTTGCTTGTGCTGATGATATAGACATCATGGGACGATCAGTAAAAGAAGTAACAGATACCTTTATGAAGGTCGAAGGAGAATCTGCTAAAGTGGGTCTGGCGGTAAACGGTGAGAAGACCAAGTTGATGGTGTCGACGCGCAATGCGTCCATTGAGCTCGGACCGACTGTGGAAGTTGGTTCCTATAATATTGAGTTAGTAAAAGACTTCGCCTACCTCGGCACCTCCGTAAACACAACAAACGAAATCAGTGGTGAAATAGAAAGAAGAATTGTATTGGCCAACAGATGCTACTGTGGCTTAAGTAAGCACTTCAAAAACAAAGCCACAACTCGTCAAACAAAAATAACGCTTTGCAAAACACTGATACTACCCGTGATGATGTATGGTTCCGAAGCCTGGGTACTTGCGCAAGCAGATAAGGCAGTACTTGGCGTGTTTGGGAGAAAAATTCTTTGAAAGATCTTCGGACCAATCTGCGTTGACGGTGAATATCGACGTCGTATTAACCACGAGGGATTAAGCCAGACTATTATATTTTATATTTTTTAATTATTATTTTATTTGTCATATTTTATATTTATATTTTACACTTTTTATTTTATTTTTTATATTTTTAATTTAATATTTTATACGTTTTATATTTTAAATTTCATATTTATAAAAATCCATTCGATTTTTTTTGTAATTATTGCTTGTGTTGCCTAGTATAGGTGCTCTTGTTGCATCTGCGGTGTGAATTATTTGCCACATAAACATTTTAGATCTTTAATAGAATCAAATAAATTTCAATATTTGCAAGGAATTTTTTCGGAACACTTAATCCTTATTTTTACACTTAGTTTTGTTGACATTTTATGTAAATAAAGTGAGTGTAATAACCTTTAAAGCATATATTTTTTTATTCAAAAGTGTCGTTAAATTTATTTGAGAAGACATTTTTTAAATTAAATTTTAAATATTCACAACACGTTTTTAGTGATTCTTATAAATTTGTCAAATTTTCATTATTTTATGTAAATGTGTGTGTTACATTGACTCCACGTTGTTAAGAGCAAACGATGTAATTTGAATCTGAATTTCATGAAAAACACAGAGTTTAATAATTCGTATCACTCAGTATTGAAAGTGTCAATAATTTGTAACAAAAAGTTGATCCCTTGAAGCCATTTCCTTCTTATATACATCACTGAACTGAAAACCTGGAAGTTTCACAACATTTGCATTTTTATGTATTTATATAAACATATATTGTATATTTTGAGTTCGGTGTTGCTCGACTGACTTCTTCAGCTGTTTCCTTTACTAATTAAGATTTACATTATTTTTTAACATAATTCTACATATACTGATTTGAATTATGATTTCTAATGAAATCAACTTACCTCATTTTCCGTTATTTTAAAAGAACTGCTAACCATTGTGAATTTTGTATATTTCTCTTAATTCGATATCACGTTGAATTGTCTTGGATTTCTAATAAATTGTTTTAACACTTTTTCCACACGTTTAACAAGCAAAATTATTCAGTTATGTGAGATGTAGACCCAATCGTATTATTAATTCATATTTATAAACATTAATGCGACACTTTGAGTTTGACATGAAAGACAAATATGGTCAATATGGATGAATTGAAAACAAAAATTATAAAAATGGTTTCATAAAAATGTGGTAAATTCCAGTTTTAGAAGATGTTTTATTTTTGTTATACATACATAAACACTTGTATTCCTCCTTCTCTAAATATTAGGTCTGTACGATAACTCAAAATTTGTACAAATTTGTACAAACTTTTACAAAATGCTGTTCGATAACAAACTAGTTCAGTAAAAGAGAACTGAGAAGAACTTGCAAGTAGTTGCAAGAACTTGCAAATACTTTCTACTTGCGAAGGTATCGAACAGGCCTAATGTGAGTAAATAACAACAAATGGAAATCAAACAAATTATTGACAGCTTTAACAATTATTCATAATTGAGAGACTCCATTTACCGAGAGAATATACAACAAATAAAGTCAGTTAAATGCATCACGAAAGCCAAGCAAAAAGTTAACTTAGAAACAACAACAACAAATTTCAAATGACAATTGTTGACTGTTCTTAAGACGTGAGTTGAAATTTTAATTAGTGCAAAACAGTACAAAATATTCCATATCAGAACTGAGCATGGCTAAATAGGTACCTGTGTTGCATACAGTGGCTCATAAAGTAACACTTTTATTTATGACATTTTATATAAAAGGTTATGACCATGAAAGTAGATCAGTAAAATTAAATCGGTTTTAATGTTGAGACAATTCTGCCAGAGTTGAATGATTTTTTTTAACAAATAATTTATTTTAAACGAAATCGAATAGGATCAAATAGGAATAGGATAACAATAGTAGTTTTTGTTAGCGATGAAGCCTTTATATAGGTATTGAGAATGGGTTTTTTGGATTTAATAAAAATTAAAGTATTAATTAAAAATAAATTTAATAAAAATCGGATATCGTGGAGGATATACATTTCTCATAATAATACACATATTTTTTCAATCGCTATTAATTGTGGGCTTTAATAAGCTGTTTCGACGGTCGCCTAATCGCTGCAAAAAAGTCATTTTTGGATGGCCTTGAAGATAAAAAGGGGCACATAAGGAAAACCTTATGAGTTCAAAGATATACAGCCGGAGTCAAAAGAAAGTTAACACCTAACATTTTAGTTTAAATTTCATCATTTCACTGATATAAGGATTTGATACATATAAAATATAATTGCAATTTTTTAGGTATTTAGTGGTGAATTAAAATCCAGAAAATATTAAGACTTCAAAAGTTTCATTAGAGAAAAACAAGTAAAAAAAGTATCAGTCGGCTTTGTCGACAGAGATATACCCTCAGCCTATGTGAATTTAATCTTTTTGCAATTTTGTGGCCCTTTTTGGACATTTGAGCTTGCCTACAGAAATGTTGATTAGGATTAAAGTGCAAAGTGTTGCGGAGGAGGTACTTAAAGTAATGGACAGACATGTTCCATTATGAAAGTGGATCTTATTTTGGGAGTCATATCCTTGCACACATAAGGTCGTGGGTTCAATTCCCCGGTCAGGCAACATCAAAACACTTTTCAACGGTGGCAAGATACCCCTCAGTAATGTTGGCGACATTTCCTGAGTATTTCAGCCATGTAAAACTTCTTTACAAAAGTGGTATCTTAGACACGCCGTTCGGACTCGGCGATAAACTGTAGGTCCCATATCATTGAGCTAATATGAATCGGGGTGCCCTCATTGATATGAGAGAAGACTCCCTTGTCCCTTATGGGACGTTTGTGGAAAAATTATATTATACCTTTTCGATAGGTATCGCGCCCACTAGGACCAGTATGCCAGTAGGCATCGACTTGTCCACGGAAAACATTATATCGCTTTAAGCAGGACCACAACGAATACCGATGCTGTTCCATTTCCAAAGGATCTTCGAACAGACCGTAAACTGCACTTAGACACAAATGTTGAACTCTTGTGGGGAGGTACCGTGAGAAGAGGGCATGGGTCACTTTAGAAGTTAAACTAAATTTAGACATAATATTAGGAGATCCAAAGTTTGTACCAAATTGGTCGTCCGTTTTCAAGAGATATCGTGCATACCATTTTAGTGAAAATTTGTAAATATTGGGGGGAAGTACCCGAAGTTGTGGACTGGAACGGTATTGACCGGTGTATGTAAGAAGTACAAACTTGCCCCTGAAAAATCGTAATTGAGGCAGCGAATGCAAGTTGCTTTAACAAAAATCAAAGCGATTCGAGAGCTGTAGGCATATTCTGTAACTTTTTAACAATCCGACAATCGACAACGTTGTCGACACTAAAAATTGTTTGCAGTAACGATTGTGCTATTCTATAAAAATGTAGACAAATTGACGATAAACTTTCAAAAGCTTTCAATTTTGAATGTATTCCAAAACAGACAAGTAAAAAAGTATGAGTCGGCTTCGCCGACAGAGATATACCCTAAGCCTATGGTGAATTGGAAGCATGGACTTGCCCTCGGAAAACATAATATCTCTGTAAACAGGACAACAAAGAACAGCATCGGTATACATTTCCAAAGGATCTTCGAACAGGCCCTAAACTGCACTTAGACAAAAATGTTGAACATTTGTGGGGGATGTACCTTAAGGAGAGGACCGATATGGGTCATTTTAAAAGTTAAGCTAAATTTGGACAAAATATTAGGATATCCAACGTGTGGACCAAATTGGTTGCCCGTTCAAGAGATATCGTGCATACCAATTTAGTGACATTTTTTTAATATTGGGGGGAAGTACCGGAACTTGTGGACCGATATTGCCCATCTTCGAACTGAAACAAAGTTTAGACAAAGTATTACGAAGGCCAAATTTTGGACCATATCAGTTGATCAGTTCGAGAGTTATCGTGCTCTCCAGCCACTACATATGGTGCGGTGGGTTTTTCATACCTTTCTGGCTGTTTTCTCAAGAAGTATGGACTAACCCCTAAAAAAATGTTTGCCTTCGTAATTGAGGCAGCGAATGCATGTTGCTGCAACAAAAATCAAAGTGATTCTAGGAGGCCAAATTTTGGACCGAATCTTGACATCTGATCGAGAGTTAACTTGCGCTCCAACCACTACACACGGTGTCATAGGGTTGTTTGGCATATTTCAGGCTATTTTCTAAAATTATAGCGATTCGAGAACAGGTCCTAAACTGAACTTTTCCGAAATTTTGTGTGGGAGGTACCCGAAGGAGTTGACCGATTGAGTCCATATTGGAACCTCATCTAAGTCTGGTAGAAATTTCACGACGTACAAAGTATGGACCAAATTGGTTATTTCCCTCAAGAGTTATCGTGCGCACAAATTTTCCGAACATTTCCAAACTTTTGTGGGGGCGGTACTGGAAGGAGTACACCGATATAACTCATCTTCGAACTTAACCTAAGTTTAGACCAAATATTACGAAGGCCAAATTTTGGATCGAATCGGTTGATCCGTTCGAGAGTTATCGTGGACGGACCTGGCAAAATCAACTCCAAATTGGCTGACACGGATTTTGCCCATGGAAAAGGAATGTAGAAGAGCGAACGAAGAAAGGACTTATGGCACTCTATTCCTGTAAGAACTCCATTGGAAAAAGCTGGGGACTGAGACCAGAGATCATACACTGGCTATATGTAACAGTGGTCCTGCCCATACTTACCTATGGTGGACTGGTCTGGTGGCAAGCTCTTGGGAACAAAGCGCTACTTTCCAAATTATCAAGTGTACAAAGAACCGCATCATTGCTGATTACCGGATCGATTAAGAGCACTCCTCATGCCGCTTTATACCTCATCCTGGATCTCCAACCATTGGATATCCTAATCCAGTTTCAGGCGGCGAGGACTGCTCTTAGACTCCGGGAGTCAGGGTGTTGGCGTGGTTCACACTTTGGACACTCAAATGTCCTAAAACTAATTGATAGTCAACTTGAGTTAGGTGACAATGGTTGCGTAAGCGATTATATGCCTACCTCATTCAAGTTTGACTCCTTAACCGTTATATTCCCAAGCAGAGACGCATGGGTTGAGTACATATGTATCTCCTCTGAACGGTCTGGCAATTTATACAGACGGGTCCACGATGGAAGAAGGTACTGGCGCTGACGTCTGCTGCGAGAATCCATTAATTAAAAACTCATATAAGCTGGACGATAATTGTAGTGTTTTTCAGGCGGAGATTCTTGCTATCAGGAAAGCAGCTGAATTGGTTAAAGGGCTTGAAGGCAGTCTTACAAGACCGGTGACTATATATCGACACCTCCAAATAATAGTATGCTAAGTCTAAAAAGTGAGTTTTGTAGGAGAAGCTCTCAAAGTTTGGAATTTTTTTTTTTTGAAATGCAGTACTATGCTAAGTCAATATTTGTTTATAACTTCTGTTCGGATTGACCGATCATTACCAAAATTAGACAGAATTTAAATTAAAGGACGTTCGACACCTCCAAATAATAGTTTGCTAATTCTGAAAAGCGAGTTTGGCAGGACAAGCTCTAAAAGTTTGGAAATTTCTTTGACCTTCAGCACTATGCTAAGTAAATATTTGTTAATAACTTCTGTTCGGATTGTCCGATCATCACCAACATTTAACAGAATTTAAGTTAAAGGACGTTAAATATAAAAATGTAAAGAACTTGAAAACATGCTAAGTCGACTTAGCATACTATTATTTGGAGGCGTCGATATGTCGATAGTCAAGCGGCCATCAAGGCTCTCAAGTCATGGACCATAAATTCAAGAGGTATTCTTGATTGCAGGAGAGCTCTGCAGGATATACACGATATCGTAAAGCTATGTTGGGTTCCGGATCACAGCAACAAAGATGAACTGGCTCGAGGTGGCTCTAGGTCCGGCCACCGATGTGTCACTACATCGGCAAATTTCGGGAGTTCTTCAATGAGGAAGTACATCAAAGATGGCTATGGGAACCTGGATGTAGTGTATCCAAGGCAATCTGGCCTGTGGTTTCTCGTCGAAGAACGGCTTCCATTCTCTCACTTGACAAGTTAGGGATGAACATCGTGGTTGGACTTATAACAGGTCACTGCAGAGTGAGATCCCTAACTTCAAAATGGGACGACAGTGGCATTGACTACTGCAGACTATGTGAAGATACGGAGGTCTTTCGAAGATCTAGAGTCTTTCGAAGATCTGCTCTGTAGGTGCCTCATATTGCAAACAAGGAGATACCGTACACTAGCCAGATATGAGATAGACACTCTGACCTTCCTGTCTAACATAGATCCCATCGTCCTACTCAACTTTGCCAGACATCTAGCATGACTTAGCAAAGATCACTAGCAACCCTTAATAAATAAAATTTCTTTTTCGCTTTTCCAGATACGCCTCCTACACTCACCATCGTCTCTTCACCTCTATCCATCATCCTCATTTCATCAACCTGCATCAACACTCTATCATCTCCTTCATCTTCAAACATTTAAGCAATACACCATCATCTTTAAATCATCATTTCCAGCATCTCAAAATAGCCTATACAGGATAACCACAATGGACCAACGGTCTCCGAGTGAAACAGGGAGCAAGTTGAATGTTTTCATTAAGCTCTGATCGTGACCATTTATTGCGGAAGTCCATACTTCCCGAGATATGGGCCTATGAAGTTCCGAATATTCCTTTGTGTGTAACTTCGGATAATGATAATATGGATACTACTGTAAAGCTTAAGGAATATACTATAATATTTATAAATTTTATTATAAATAGACGGTCTTCGGCCGAGGATTTAAGACTTTTTCTATGGACAGGTGCAAAATGGAACGGCAACAAAATTTTCTTGAAAATCATACATTTTCTCCAAATAGACGGCCTTCGGCCGGGGATTTAAAACTTTCTCCTATGGACAGATGCGAATCTAGGGAACGGAAACCAAATTTTCTTTAAAATCACAAAAGTTTCTCTAAGTAGCCGGCCTTCGGCCGGGGATTTAAGACTTTCTCCTATGGACAGGTGCAAATCTAGGGAACGGGAACCAAATTTTCTTTAAAATCACAAAAGTTTCTCTAAATAGCCGGCCTTCGGCCGGGGATTTAAGACTTTCTCCTATGGACAGGTGCAAATCTAAGGAACGGGAAGAAAATTTCCTTTAAAATCATACATTTTTGCCTAAATAGTGGGCCTTTGACAAGGAACTTCAGAGGCCCATATCTCGGGAAGTATGGACTTCCGCAATAAATGTTATATATTTGTGATCAGGGTGACGAGACCTACCTGTGAAATAAATTTGGTCCCGATCTGAGCTTAATGAAAACATTCAACTTAAGCCATTTTTCCGTTTGGGAATACCCAACAAGAATTTTAATCGAGAATTTCTAGGAATTCCCAGCGGGGGAATTTTCTATTCAACACCCTTATCAAATAGCACTAATTTGCCTTATGTCACATACAGCAATAAGGAATTGATTTTTTTCCTCTAACATTTTCGTTTAAAAGAATAAACACTTCCCGACCTTTCACATTCGTAATTTGTGATATGGTATTCTATAAAGGAATTGATTTGCCACTAACAAAGAAAACCTTTCATATTTGTAATTCTTAGTTTTAACAATTTTTTCTCCTACTCCAATTACCTTCTATGAGCCACAGTTTGCACAAAACACACATTTTTTTAGAGAACAAACACAAGTATATATGTATGTATGTATGTAAATTGCATGTCATCGATGTTTGAAGTGTTATTGAACAGAACAGTTAAAATAATTAAAATTCTATTGCCATCCATATTTTTTGTCACAATTTTCGTTAAGTAGGTATGCCATAATAAAAAAATAACACATTCGGAACACTTCTGAGGGTCAATTCGTGAAGTGCGTGATTTTATTATGACAATTTTTTAACACATTGCCAAATGGAGAAGAAAGAAACCAGATGGTCAAAAATAAAAGAAAAAACAAAAAGCCTACAAAATATTCTTTTAAATAAATGACTTTAATAAGAAGGCAGGCAGTTAAAACTAAAAATTAGCACTATTCTTAAACACCGTTTTTTGTTCTTCTTGTCTTCTCAACAACAACACTGACCACCGATCGTACAACAATGACCGATTGACCGACCGACTCACAAAATAAGACAACTGTTCTGGGCAACTGTTGTTGCACAAATAAAGTATCATTCGGACAGGTTACAAGTGGTTATTGTTGTGTGGCTGCTGCCCGGCTTGCAATTGTAAAGTGCGGTTGTTGTTACAAGATCAGTCGCCAACACTTGACAGCAGCAGCCGACGACATCATCAATATCTCTTCTCAACTTTTGTGTTATGTCAACGAACGACTGACTTAAACCACCCAACAACCACAAATAAAGCCGATCTGTAACACCACAAACATACTAATCTGTATTTTTTTCGCAGTAATTGTTGTTGTTGTTATTGTTGGCATTACCGTCACACTGTCTCTGAGCTAAACTTTTGTCTGAGCTGGGTTTTTGTTTCTTATTGTTGGCATTGAAAATTTACAACAGCAACCGAATTGAAAAATGCATTGCAATGCAATTTAGTGTCTCTCAGTTTTGATGGATTTCTTTGTGATTGTAAGAAAACTTGAGAGAAATATAATTTTTTCTCTAATTGCCATTTGTAACGGCGGAGTGCTCTCATAAATAATTAAAATTTGTTAGAGATTCTTTTTATTACCTGTGCAAATGCAAAAAAATACGAGGTTGATTCTAACAGGAGCGTAAAGAAGAAGATTAAAACAATACAGGAAGGTACAACAGTAACCCAAAAATTGATGCGTACGTTTTCAAATTAATGTCTGTAAATAAACACGCACTGTATTATAGCTGTCATGACACAAAGCATGAGTTTGGTTGCGGATCTGTAGTTGGTCGGAGGTCAAAAATCTGGTCTCCAGCTTCACCCCAGTGAATGAAACACTTGCTGCAATTCGATTAAAAGCAAAATTCTTCAACATCAGCTTTATTTGCGCTCATGCTCCCACTGAAGACAAGGACGAACAAACCAAAGATATATTTTACGAGCGCTTTGAAGGAACTTATGACCGTTGCCCTGCCCATGACATTTAAATCATTCTAGGCGATTTTAATGCCAAAATTGGAAAGGAGAATATCTTTGGCCCAACAGTCGGGAAATTCGGTTTCCACAGTGAAACATTTGACAAATGGTAAGAGGAGAATAGACGTTGCAGCTGCAAAAAGCATGGTAGTTAGCAGCACCAGATTTAAGCATCTCAATATTCATAAAGGCATCTGGCTGTCTCCAGATCAAAGAACAAGTAATCAAATTGATCATGTTGTGATAGATGGAAGACATTCATCGAGCGTGTTGGATGTACGATCGTTCCGAGGAGTAAACATAGATTCAGACCACCTTCTTGCAGCAAAGGTACGTACCCGTCTAAACGTTGCAAATAAAGCACGAACAGACACAACACGGAAGTTGGACATCGGTAAGCTGCAAACACAACAGATAGCCACAGCATATTCCACTCAGCTGCCCCAACTGCTTAATCAAAGCACTCCTCGTCCCGATAACATATCAGCACAATGGCAAAATATTGCCCACTCCATGCAAACAGCCGCAAAATCCATACTTGGATACCAGAGACCTACACCAAGGAATCCATGGTATGACCAGGAGTGTCGTGCTGCTACCGAAGAGAAAAATGTGGCATATAAGGCTACTTTACAATCAGTAGCAACGCATAGCTCACGAGAGAGGCATCGGGAGAAAAGGAGAGAGGAGAAACGTATTTTCCGCAGGAAAAAGAGAGAAATGGAAAGACGGGAGTGTGAAAAAATCGAGATGTACAGGAGCCAGAATGAAGTCCGAAAGTTATACCAAAGAGTGAAACATCAAACTGATGGCTTTGGTACAGGCACATCCTCCTTTAGAGACCAGCAAGGTAATTTGGTAACTGATACAGATAGTGTGCTCAGGATATGGAATGAACATTTCTCCAATCTGCTGGTATCCAATAGTAGCGAAGACGATGATACCACAGATCCAATCCCAGAAGATGGTATAGAATGTATACCACCCGGCCAAGATGAGGTAAAAACAGCAATCAACCGGCTGAAGAATAATAAAGCAGCAGGAGCCGATGGCTTACCAGCCGAGCTGTTTAAAACCGGAGGCGACGCGCTGATAAGGTGTATGCATCAGCTAGTTAGCACCATCTGGCAGGAAGAACGCGTACCCGACGATTGGAACCTGAGCATCCTATGTCCCGTCCACAAGAAAGGAGATAGGACTGTATGCTCCAACTATAGGGGCATACGTCTTCTCCCTATTGCCCATAAGATAGTGTCAGGGACTAAAGCCAATGGTCAACGAAATAATTGGACCATACCAATGTGGCTTTAGACCTGGCAAGTCCATTGACTTCAGTGCTTGGAATAACTCTATCAAGACCACGTTTTTTTAATACAGCAAAGTCAAGATAAACCCAATAGCATAAATCACAGATGTTTTCATGTTTAGGAGTGCAAAATAATGTGTTCAATGAAACATCTCTCTGTTAACAAGAAGTAAAAACGACATTAATTCCGACCGGCCCCAACTTTTATGCACACCACCATAAATTATATTGAAATCAGGTTTAAGCCATTCAGGTTGAATAATGTGGCTAAAATATTCAAAATCCCCAAAAGATCGGTAGGTTTAGGTATTATGAATGAAAACATGGTTTTATACCGACAATTCTCTGCTAAAATATTTAACCCTTTCGGTGCTTCTTTTTTGTTTTTGATCTGAAAAAATATATTTTTCCAATTTTATATATACTTAAGCCCATTTTTTAACATTTTGTTTGGAAAAGTGGTTTTTGGACACTATGCCATATGGCATAGAATGTATTTAAAGGAAAAAAAAAAAAACAAAACTAAAATATTCAAGTTTTTAATTAAATTTCATCTTATAGAAGACCAGGAGGCCCTATAGAAGAGGAAGAGGTCTTCTTATAGAAGAGCAGGACGTCTTCTCATAAAAGAGCAGAAGGTCCTCTCATAGAAGGGCAGGATATCTTCTCCTGGAAGAGCAAAAGGTCGTCTCATAGAAGGACAGGATGTTTTCACATAGAAGAGCAGGACGTTTGCATATAGCAGGGCAGGAGGCCTTCTTATAGAAGAGCAGGAGGTCTTCTTATAGTAGAGCAAGAGGTCTTCTTATAGAAGAGCAGTAGGTCCTCTCCTTGAAGAGCAGGAGGTCCTCTTCTTGAAGAACAGGACGTCTTTACATAGAAGAGCAGGACGTCTTCTGATAGAAGAGCAGGACGTCTTTTCATAGAAGAGCAGGGCGTTTGCATATAGAAGGCGGGAGGTATTCTTATAGAAGAGAAGGAGGTCTTCTTTTATAAGAGCAGGAGGTCTGCTCATAGAAGAGCAGGACGTCTTTTCATAGAAGAGCAGGACGTTTGCATATAGAAGGCGGGAGGTATTCTTATAGAAGAGAAGGAGGTCTTCTTATACAAGAGCAGGAGGTCTGCTGGACGTCTTCTCGTAGAAGAGAAGGACGTTTACATATAGAAGGACAGGAGGTATTCTTATAGAAGAGAAGGAGGTCTTCTTATATAAGAACAGGAGGTCTTCTCACATAAGAGCAGGAGACCTTCTTATAAAAAACCAGATGGTCTTCTCATAGAAGAGCAGGGGCCCTTCTTATAGAAAAGCATAAGATCTTCTCATTGAAGACCAGGAGGTCTACTTATAGAAGACATGAAGGTTTGTCATAGAATATCTGGAGGTCTACTATTAGAAGATTTGGAGGTCTTCACATAAAAGGTCTTCTTATAGAATATCTGGCGGTCTTCTTTTAGAACATTTAAAGCCTTTTATAGAAGACCTAGGGTCTTTTATAGAAAACCTAGGGTCTTCTTATAGAAAAGATAGGGTCTTCTTATGGAAAATTTGAGGCCTTCTTATAGAAAAACTGGAGGACTTCTTATAGAAGACCTGAATGTCTTCATATAGCAGATCTGAAGGACTTCTTATAGAACACCTGAATGTCATCCTATAGAAGGGCTGGAGGTCAGCTTGTAGAAGACGTGGGGCCATCTTATATAATATCTGGAGGATTTATTTTAGAAAATCTGCAAGAGTTGTTATATATCATCTGGAGGTTTTCCTATGGTGGATCTGGAGGTTTCCTTACAGAAGACCTGGAAGTCTTCGTATAGAAGACCTGGAGGTCTTCGTATAGAAGACCTGGAAGTCTACTTATACAAGATCTGAAGTTCTTCTTATAGAAGACCTGGAGGTCTATTTATACAAGATCTGGAGGTCTTCTTATAGAAGATCTAGGGGTTTTACAATAGAAGATCTGGGAGTCAAACAAAGTGAAACATTTCCGTTGGGAAAAATCTATGCCATATGGCATAGTATGAAATATAAAAAATCTGGCAGCTCCATTGAACTATATTTCGGATATTTTTTTCGTTTTAATTATTAAGGCAACGATTATCTACTAAATTAAATACAAAAAGTTAACAAAAAAAAATATTTTTGTTAATAAAATATATAAAATTATAAGATGGTATTTTCATGCAAATTTTAAATCGAACGAGGAGCGCTTGCTCTTTGAGACATAACAATGTATAGGGTCCACCAATCAAAAATTTTTGTCGAATTATTTTTAGATAACACTTCAGGGAAAAATACAAAATTATTAAAAAAGGAGTGCCCATAAGTATTTTGCCTTAAAACGGCCTTCAAAAATTGGTTATGCCATATGGCATAGAATCCCCGAAAGGGTTAACACCTCCAAGGAAGACTAAATACCAAATATAGCCATTTCTGTTGAATAATGCCGCTAAAACCTTGAAAATATTGGAAATCGGAAGGTATCGTTCAATGAAGGCTATATAAAAAGCGTCTACCGAATATCCTATGTGGGAATGTGTTATACCCACAATGAAGACAAAAAAAACTTCCAAATTATCTAAACTCGGGAAGTACCGTCCTATATGCCGATAATTCTCTGTATAATTGGTTTATACCCCCAAGAAACCTGGGCCTTAACCGAATATTCTATGTTTTATACCCACACTGAATACTAAATATCAAATTGCAGCCATTTCAGTGGGATAATGACGCTAAAACCTCCAAAATATAGAGACTCGGGCGGTACCTAGGGTAGTTCCATCAAAACGTGGACATATGCGGATAATCCTTTGCAAAAATGCTTTATGCTTCTAAGGGAGACTAAATTCCAAAGTATGGTTATTTCGGTAGGATAATGCGGCTATAACCTTGAACATTCCGAAAATCGGGCGGTCAGTCGGTGCTATATCAAAATGTGAACTGATATAACCAATTTTCAATACCAAACATGCTACGAGAAAAAATAAAAACTTCTGTACCAAATTGAAAAGCTATATGTTAAATATAGCGAGCTGTATCTTGATTTCAACAGATAGACGGACATCGTTATATTCACTTATTTTTTATGTTGATCACGAATATATATACTTTATAGGTTCTCCCACGAATATTCCGATGGGTTACAAACAGAATCATAAAGTTAATTATACCCTTCATATTATGGTGGAGGCTTTAATTAAAGTAATATTCTATTTTACATCTGGAGATAACATTGCATGAGGGTTATACCAAAACGTCGATTCATCGTCAATTCGGTTCGAATACCTAGAGGTATCAATAGGTGTGTACGATAACTTTCCCAGCAAAAATTACTCAGTCATTTCCAGCAACGTCTCTCAGTGAATTTTACTCTCTCAAGCAAGAAAAATTGAAGAAAGTTATCGAACAGCATTTTGCAAAAACTTGCAAGAAAGTCGGTAGGGATACGCAGTGAAATGCAATAATCGGTTTTTCGATTATACGGTTTTCGTGAAAAACTTAAAATTCGACTTTCGGTTAGCCGATTATTTGAGAGTGTACTAAAAGTCGACATTCAATTATTCGTTAACCACCGAAAACCGATTATAATCGAATATAAACGACCATGATGTATATACATATGTATAAAAAGTACGGTCCATTGCGCGGTTTTAACACACCCAATAGTCAACTACGACTAATAGTCGTCCCCGATTAATAGTCGACAACGAATAATAATGGAATATGACTAATGCTCGACTACGAATAATAGTTGACTCCGTCTTTCGAAAGTCGATTAAGAATAATCGACTATCCGGTTTTCGCACAGTCAATAGTCGATAACGACTTTTAGAAATTTTACGGCTAATAATCGATTAACCGAAATCGATTTTACGTATCCCTAAAAAGTTAGCCGTTTCCGAAAATGTATGAAATTTGCTTTTGTTTCTTTTGATATTTTAAACCAAACGGAACAAAAACATAAATTTTAAAATTGCAGTTTACTTATTTAATGCTTTAATCCTATCCACAACGCTTTAGAATCTAAAAAATGTGACATTTTGAAATTTTCTTGGTCAAAAATGTTAACATTTGGAATTGTTTACATTGAACTGGTGATTAAAAGTCAGCTGATCAGACTTGCAAATTTTTGCAGGACAAAATTTCCAGCTAAAGTTTGCAAGTTCTCAGTTACAAAACTCTCCAAACTCGCTCTCTTTTGCTGGATAATTTTGTTATCGAGCAGCATTCAGTAAAAGTTTGTACCAATTTGTAAAACTTTTAGGGTTATCGTACAGACGTAATATTATATAGATACATTGTAGATAGATTACTAAGCCTTATACGGAAATCCAAAATGACGGGCCAGTAACGCGGAACCGGGTCAGCTAGTATATATATATATATATATATATATCAGTACATTTATGCGGAGGATAGAATTGTCATGTAACACCGCGAAATATTGGTCGTAGACCCCTCTTACGGTATACCAAAATTCATATCTCGACGAGAGAAAACGATTTTGAGTTGTGTGTCCGTTACGGTTAGGACTTTCTTTTACAACCTCGCATCCCTGTCCAAAAAGGGCCATACAATTCTGAAAAGACCCCAGATATAGGTTGAGGGTATATCTCTGTCGGCAAAGCCGACAGATACCTTTTTACTTGTTTTATTTTGCTTGCATTCATTTCGCACATTTTGCTCCATGTAAACACAAACCAACAAGAACAAATATTCCATTTGTCAAATAGATAACACTTTTCTTGGGAGGTGGTAGTTTATAACCCATGACAAAAACTTCAAGTTCAAGAAAGTTTGATGACAGTGAAAAGTGTAAACGCTGTTATCAATTTATATATTTAAATATAGTCTTGTTGGCATAATTCAATCTCTTATACATCCATATTACTGGTTTGTGCATGACAAACAAAGCTTTTATTTAGATAAAGCTACACTTTTATAAGAGTGGGGTGAAGACAGCACAATTTAATAAAAATTGATGTTGGTCTGGTCATGAGCTTTTCATTCAATTAGTGTGTGTGTGTGCAGGCATTATTAAAGTTTAAATCGAGCTTACATTTTGAGTAAGCATTAAATAAATTAGCTTTGAAAGCTAAGACAATTAACCCCAATGTTGGTTATGGTGGTGGTAATTGTACTCATTAAACGCAATATTGATATCCTTTTAAACAAATAGAATCAGAAAAATATGAACAACAGAATAAGTTGAAGACATTTAAATGACTATGGGTGATTGTTGCTGATCATAATATAGTATGTGTTAAAAATTTAACAAATAACATGATGAATATGAATATATACAAATAAATAAATAATAATAATATATATGTAGGTTAATACTCTCTAGATGTTGAAATTATTTTCTGTTAAATAAAAATAATAAAAGTGATTAAAAAATAAGATCAGCAATCTTATGTTTTTTCGTAAATGAAAGATCGAGGATAAGCTTGGAAACTAGCATTTATAACACAAATCATTCCAAGCTTAGCCTTCGTCCACGCACTAAAATATTTTTCTTATATGCCTGATGATCGGAATTAAGTGGTGACCCCACTTGTAAAGCCTAAAAAATTCCATTTTCATGATTTTTTCTAAGAAAACAACAAATTTTTTGGTCGATTTTTTCATCTGAAAGAACACATCTTAATCTAGTGTCCGAATTTTTTTGTTGAAAAATATTATGTGGTTTTGTGGCAAATGGCCGTCCATGAAACCCCTTTTTTTGTAAACGCGTTCTGCGGTGCTAACTCTAACTTATTCTGGGCTTATGTAGAACATAAAAATCTAGTCTTTCATTACATTAGATATTAGATTTTACTAAAATGATGGACCAAAAAAGTCAATATGTATATAAATTGTTGGCTTAAAAAAACTGAGGGTTCATAAAACAGACAAAATAAAATTTAAAAATAAAATCGATCTATGAAGGACAACATATTGATGCCCTTGATACCCCCCACAAAATTATATGACAATCGGTTCATTAGTTTCGTGTGTAGTTCTCGAACAAAATATCCGCAAAACTACCGAGAAACATTCGAAAACGATATCGTTTTCGATAGCAATGGTATGGTGGGTATATTAAGAAGATTATTGCATCACGTTAGGCTTAAATCAGCCCGTCAGAAAAAGTTGGCATAGTAAAATCGGGTGGTACCGTTATATTGGGGCTATACTAAGTCGTGGATTGTAACTAAAAAAGTTCCTGATGATGAAATAAATTAGAAATATTAAGCATACTTTGCCCCTCTTTCATCTGAAGTGGACACTAACATTCCCGTGGTACCACCTGGGGAACTGCCTTTAACCCCCGTTAAAGTTAGTGAGCTTACATGTGCCGTGCTTTCACGCATAAGATCGATAAAAACTTGGTTTTGACGTAGGATTATAAAAACATTCTACTATGTCAAAAAAAAAAAAGAAAAACAAAAAGTTTTAAGAACCATGTTCTTCTAATCTTCACCTGGAATGTTCCGACTCTTTACAGAGAAGATGCAGTTTACGCATTACGTACTTGCAAAGTAGGTACAAGGTATATCGGCTGATGGGCAGAAAATGGCGTCACAGCAACACCTAAATGTGACGCACTGTATTATAGTTGCCGTGATATGAAGCACGAGTTTGATTGCGGATTTGCACTTTGTCGGAGGTTAAAACATTTGGTCTCCAGTTACAACCCGATAAATGAAAGACTTGCTGCTATAAGCGAATATTTCAACATCAGCTTTATTTGCACGCAAGTCCGCTGAAGACAAGAACGAACAGGCCAAAGATATATTTAACGAACGCTTAGAAAAAACATATGGTCGGTTACCTGCCCATGATAATCAAGTTATCCTAGGCGATTTTAATGCCAACGCTGGAAGAGGGTAGTGCACCAGAGAGGTATCGGGAAACAAGGATGCATAAGACGTCAATAGGTTTTTTCATGTCTAGGGGAGACCTCAAGAGGTCTTCCCTTGTCTATAGACGTCCTCTGGATGCATTTTTTGTCTATGGAAGCCCTCAGTAGGTTTTCTCTTCTCTACAGAAGTCCTCAGGAGGTATTTCCTTGTCTATAGAAGACCTCAAGAGATGTTTCTTTGTTCATAGAAGGCGTCAAATGGTATATTCTTGTTTGTAGAAAACTTCAAGAAGACGTCTGGAAGCATTTTTTGTCTATGGAAAATCTCAGGATGCATTTTCTGTCTATGAAAGACATCAAGATGTGGTTTCTTGTCTATAGAAAATCTCAAGAGGTCTACTTTTGTCTGTAGAAATCCTTAAGAGGTGTATCTATTTCTACAGAAGACCTCAAATGGTATTCTCTTTTTTATAGAAGGTATAAAGTGTTTCTTCTTCTTCGTCTATAGAAAACTTCAAGAACATTTCAAGAGGTATTTTCTTGTCTATAGAAAACTTTAACAGGTTTTTCCTGGTCTTTAGAAAACTCTAAGATGTATTTCCTTGTCTATGGAAAAACCTCAAGAGATATTTCCTTGCATATAGAAGACATCAGTAGGTCTTTCGATGTCTGTAGAAAACCTCAAGAATAACTCTGAAATCATTTTCTTGTCCATGAGAGACCTCAGGAGACATTTTCTTGTCTATGGAAGGAAGCCCTCATGAGGTCTTTTCTTGTCTATAAAAGACCATAAGAGGTTTTAGCTTGTCTATAGAAGACCTCTGGAGATCTTTCCTTGTCTTTAGAAGACCTTAGTATATCTTTCCTTGTCTATAGATGATGGACAGACAGTTACTCATCAGAAAAACATTTTTTGTATAAACTTTTTCTATTCTGTATGTGAAATTTATGCGGCCCATACATTTACTGCTGCTGCCGATGAACCCCTTGTGTACGTGTGTGATTGAATAATGTGTGGCATTCCTTCAATCCATATTCCAAAACTGATAAATTTTCCTCCAAAACGCGACTTTTAGTTGAAGTTTTCAAAAATTTTTAATTCGTCACAAATAATATTTGTTATTTTCAAAAATTGTTTTTCTGATTACTTGAAAATAAACAAAATTCATCGGATTGAAAGGGTTTCATTTACAAAATCAAAACTATTTTGATTTCAATCCTGCTAAAAATGCTCCCACATACATTGACAAAAACTTCAAATTTACTAATACTATTACAAATGCTGTCCTGCATGCCCACAGTGTATGGGCCGCATTAGTCTATTACAACAACGCTATGACAACATTTAATGTCTGTTCCAGAACCTGCAAGAATCTACAAATTTCTACTACGATAACAATTTTTCCTTTATGTTATCGAAGAAAATAGTAGAAATTAGTGGATTTTTGCAGTTCAGGAACAGACCATTTAACTTATTACAGTGAGCGTCAAAAAAAAACTTTACACCTCTTAACAATTTTTTAATTGCATTATTTCACCGACTAGGGATATTATACATATAAGATATGAATGCAACTTTTTTAACCATTAAGGGGTGAATTAAAATCCAGAAAATGTTAGGCCCTAATTAGGTTTCATTAGGGAATAAACAAAGATCACCAAAATATCCGAAAATGTTACGCTTCAAAATAAAGTTTTCACTTTTGGCAAACGTAAGCATTTTTTATATCTTTAACAGAATAAAGGCATATTTTGGCTTTTTAACTTTTTGTCATCCTATTGAAGCCTGCAAACATTAAATCAACGAGTGCTGTAATGTTCAGGTGGTGCACGACCGTAACGGGGTGTGAATAAATGGCTTTTATAGGTTCAGGGTTATGAGAACAACATCTTCCACCCATATTGACACGATATTACAGAACCCAGGGTAGTAAAATGGGGCTAATACCAAAGGTGTATGTAATATATGGGCAGGGTTCTGAAGCGTCCGCCCATATTTATGAATAACATGTTGGCATTTTTGACTCCTACCCAGCAAAATGTTCGATGCCAAAGATGCTATTCAAGAATGGGTGCAAGTGAAATGGAATGTCATTTTTTAGCATCTTCACTGTTTCCTTTTACAAGAGCGTGACCCCCAAAAGATGCAATTCATTTTCAGATCCTAAGCACGTCATCTTTGCTAACTCGGTGGAATGTCATCTTCAACAAAACCAACCGTTTGGCATAAAATTTTCACGTATTGAAATATGATTTTCATGATGTTTTTTATTAATTAATAGGAATTTGTGAATAACTTTTATTTAATTTTTTGATTTTTGTTATTGTTTGGCTTTAGGTCATTAAAAAACGAGGTTTTTATTGCTTTTAATCTTTATTATCCGATATTTCGATTACCATCGGTAATCATCTTCAGGGATATGTTTTAGAGAGAGATGCGGCTACTCGAATCTAATGTCACCATCAAAGTTTGATGGTGACATTAGATTCGAGTAGCCGCATCTCTCTCTAAAACATATCCCTGAAGATGATTACCGATGGTAATCGAAATATCGGATAATAAAGATTAAAAGCAATAAAAACCTCGTTTTTTAATGACCTAAAGCCAAACAATAACAAAAATCAAAAAGTAAATCTCATCAGGTCAACTATCCACAACAACTTTTATTTAATTATCATCAAAAAGTTTAAATCCATAATTGCAAGTTGTAAGAATGTGGCTATTTCGATGGTTTGTAACCACAAAGCTACACGCAAAAAAAACGGCCTCTCTAACATATGTCCCAAACATATTTTGCAGCAAACATATATGGTAACATGGGGCGCCTTCGCCACGTTTTTGTTCAAAATGTTCTCATACCAACACCGTTAAAGTTTTTTCAAATATTATTTTTGGTTCAAATATAAGCATATCTTGACTATAAGTCTTGACTATAATTTACAAAATGTCTAAAAGTGGCGAAGCCTCCCCATGGGGCAGCTTCGCCATCGATATTGAACATTCTCCAACGGACTCTAAAACTATAATTTACCACACTTCTTCCTTAAATATCAATATTATGCAAAAAGGAACATGTTTTCTATTGAATAGTCAACAATGATTTTAAAATTCACAAAAAGTAACCGATTCTAGCGGTTAATTGAAGTAGGTACCTTGAATTTAGGTACAAAAATCATAATATAACTAAAACGAGATACGTTTAGGATAATATTTGATTTTAACATCGCATTATAGTGTGGGATATCTATGGTATAAAAAATTTATGTTAAACATAACAAATTTTTAACATTAACCCACCCCGTCCCTATCATGACGTAGGCGCCCCATCCCTTACATAGTTCATAATATTAATATATTGACATTTGCAATTGCTTTTTTCATGCGAATTATTGGGATTTATATTCTTCAATAGTTGTCTTCTAACGGTATAAAATGTGTTTTTGATACCACAAAAGGTAAAGAAGATATCACAAAAATCACCTACCATAATTATTTTTCCCAATACCCTGAAAACGCAAAACCGCGTGCGTCCGCTATCATACCTATGACACAACTGCCAACTTTTGGAAGATGATAGGACTTCATTAAACTCACAAATTTGCCTTTAACGGATTTTTTCTAGCACTTGTATTTGGCGAAAAAATCGGCGCTGGCTTAGCCGCCCCAGTGGCGAAGGCGCCCCATGTCACCATATATGTTTGGGTCTGCAAACAAATATATGTTTGGGTGCAAAGATATTTATGTTTGGGTGCAAATATATATATATGTTTGGGTCTGCAAACAAATATATGTTTGGGTGCAAAGATATTTATGTTTGGGTGCAAACATTTTATATGTTTGGGTGCAAAAAAATACAAACCCAAAAGGCACAAAAAAAAACACATGCACCAGTGGGCGCTCACTGAGAGCAAGGGAGCGTAAAATCAATGTAAAACATTTTAAAATGTGTGCTCACTTGCTCTCAGTAAGAACTCACTGGCTATCTCTATAGTATACCCAGCCAGCAATTGGGAGTGAGTGAGTCACTTCCTCTATCAGAAGTAATCGCTTTCTGAACTTCTATTCTAGAAAATAGCGATCCTTTATCATTTTACAATAACAATTACATTGCTGTCCCTTTTTGAACTTCTTGAATAACTACCTAGTGTCAGAAAAGGAGATCGAAATTCTATTATTGCTTTTTTACACTAACAATGCTACTACTTACGACTATCGCATGGGCAGACACTTTCTCTGGTCAATGCAGATACTTCGATTGTTTACGTTTATTTGAGGCGTGTACAACCTTAAACTAATATAAGACTTTAGCCTATCTGGTGTTTATAAGGTACGGTCAGGGATGCCAGATAAGTTTGGTCGAAAATCGGCACTTTTCGGGTGCCAAAATCGGCAAAATCGGCAAAAAATTTTCAAAATCGGCAAAAAATTGGCAAATTAAATAACGTTTATTTCAGTTCAAATTATTGCTATATTTAATAAGCATAAGTTAAAAATTAACATTTTAAGTGCAACAAAACAATTAACAACTCATAAACCAAGGCAATAATTCAAAATATGTATGAATATAAATGGTTTTACCATATGCATATGTAGTATATATTTATAAGTACGTGTATGTATATATGAAATCAATATATTTTCAATTCAGTCAAGTCCCGGTCCACACTAGAGTGAATTTCATTAAAAAGTTTCATGAAACTAGGTGTTCTTAAATCGAATTCCCCACTACAGCAATTTTATGATTTTGCTCTACTATGGACGTCGATCTAGAGACGCATAATTTCATATCAAACTTTCAGTGAAATTATTGTAGTGCCCGGGACTAAACAAACGTATACAAAAGTTATATGATGACCCACTGAAATGACTAGTGGGCGCGATATCTATCGAAAAGATATAACTCTCAAATTAAAATCCACTTCCCTAATGGACTATGTCGGTCCATTCCTATAAGTACCACCTCCACAACACTTTTGAATTTAAGTTTTAATCCACATTTTTCTGCAAGTTCAAATGTCTAAAAATGGCCACATAATTCTGAAAAGACCTTAAAAACATTCGATTTGTCCGTAGAAGAAAGTTTCAATTCACATGGGCTGAGGGTATACCTCTGTCAGCAAAGCCGACTGACACTTTCTTACTAGTTGTATTGGAATTTTGAAATGTTGGTTTACAATTAAATTCAATTTCTGTAATAAATATTTGAATTAAAGTTTTGTAACAAATCATTTTTAATGACAACATTATAACAGTTAGACTTATTTAATTTTAAGTAGTCTTTAGTAAAGAGAATTCCTTCCATCGAGTCCCTAACTAATCGATCTCGGCACTTGTTTTTATTTAAATTTAATTGTCTAGATACTCTTTCCACATTTGCTGAAGAATGTTGCAAGACTAAAACATGTTTAATAAATTTGGACAAAATAGGAAATAATGATTCAGAATTTGCACATATTAATTCACACATTGCTTTCCAAAATTCTAGCAACTCTACGTTTTTATATTTAAACAAATTTTTGAAATTTAAACGTGAAAGTTCGCGTGATTCATGCTTTTCGTTTATGTTTATAAAGCATTCGTATTCCTTTATAATGTCGAAAAATTAATCTTGTGTGCCATTTATTATAAAACGTTGATTTATTGAAGCTAAGCACTTAAATTTATTTTCAAAATTAAACCGCTTCAAAATCTGACCACAAAGTTCAATGTGAAAGTTTGTGCAGTTTTTAATTATTTCCACTAACCCACTTTTCGACAATTTCGTTTTTTGAACAATTTCCTTCAAACTGTTTTTATAAAATGTTAAAAAAAAATGTTATTATTATTAATCAAACTACCCTTGACGATATGGTTGTCTTTGTTATTGTAATGGAAATTTTATGTGAACAAGTTGCCTTAACTAAAAATCGGCATTTTAGGGGTAAAAATCGGCAAATCGGCATTTCTATTTTTTTGGACTAAAAATCGGCAAAATGCCGATAAATCGGCAAATCTGGCATCACTGGGTACGGTGGTGCAGTGGTAAGCATGTTCGCTTTGCATTCTTAAGGTCATGGGTTTGATTCCCAGGCCAGGCAACATAACATTTTTAAAAGTACAAAAATTAATGAAGATGGCAATTTCATCTAAGGATAGGTCTTTAAAAACGTATGTAATTTGGAACATTAATTAGAATAGTATTAAAAAAAAAATAAAAATTAAAAAAATAACAACAGATAAAATGAAAAACGAAAAAGAAATGTTTTTTTTTTTCGTCACAACCAATTTTATCGCTAAAAGTACTTCTGGGAAGTCTCGAAAGCGGCATTCACAAGTAGTGTCGTGGACGTGGTTCATTTCTTCCCGAACGGTGTGCCTACTTCAATTAGAATGCGAGATCGCGGATGTGTATTTCTATCGCCTGGGAGTGACTGCTTCGGGTAATGGGCGATAATAAATGCTTGATGGGTACACACAAATGTTGTGGTTTTTTATTAAAAGGCAAAAGAACAACAAACACATAGGTACATACAAAATTCCAAAGAAATACATAACACACTTTAATAAAAGAAGAACTGATTGAAATAATTTGTAAATAGTCACACTTTTAAAAAGAAAATATATAGAAACGTAGTTGAAGGCTTCTCCTTAGTTGTGAAATAAAACAAATTGTCCTCATAGTTGAAATCATCAGCGAGGAATCGGCATCTGGAATCAAATGATTATGTAATGTAATAAATAAATATGGATATGCCATATTTCAAATATACATAAGTATGTATGTATGTAATTACCAATATTAAATGCGATTTCTTCCATGTCCAATAAAATAATTCCATTGAACTTTCCGATTCAATTATAAAATGTATTGGGCATTTAATTTACTAAAAAGCACAATTTCTTTAAGAAAACACAAAACACCTATTTATTCACTCACTTTACAAAGGCAACTAAAACACTGAAGAAAGAAAAAAAAATATAATTCATATCATTTCTTTTTTTTTCTTCGTCTGTTAACAACAACAAAGCAAGAAACACACGAGTTTGACGCATACATGCCACCAAAACCCCCTTCTTCGCTTCTACGTCTTCTATTATACAATACACACAACTCTTTATTATAAAACAGCATTCCACAGCCCCGAGAGCACTGTTATTACTCTCATTGACAAACATCCTCTCTCCACCCATGAAAAAAATGTTCTAACATAAAAAAATATGTTTTACCCAAACATATCAAATTGAGATATGTTACAAAATGTTACAGACATATATTTGTTTGGACCCAAACATATTATGTTTGGATCCAAATATATATTTGTTTGCAACCGGTCCCAAAGATATATTTGTTTGGATCCAAACATATTTCTAACATAAATTTTTCTGCGTGTACGTACTTAAGTTTGTTAGTAGGTTTGGTAGGGCAGTGTGTCGTGCGGTCCTGTGTCGCATGATAGGCAGATGTTTTGCACGGTGTCATCAATCCTTGCCCTATAGGACTTTACGATCTCAATGACATGAAGGCTAGCGAAATGTTAATAACTTTAGTGAGATACTCGTCTTCCGGTCGTCCAGCTGTTGCAGTTTTAGCACCGCCTCCGCTCGCAACAGTTTAGTTTAGAGTTTACTTCCTCCGCAATTGATTTTGATTCATCTTACAAAAGGTTTTTTATTTCCCATCACCAGTGCAGATTTCGACATGGACTCCAACTGCAAATTACTATTTTATGAATTTTATTTTACAGCACTTATAAATGTATACTATTTTGTCGCGTTTCGGATTCCTGGGATTAAACTGAGCAAAAAAGACCACTGGACCATATGTCTACGATGGTAATCGAGCCTCCCGATTTTGACTTGAAGTTTTTTATTGACGTTTATTGGATATTTTGGTATATAACGGCCAAACCATTAAGATTTGCGATCCAACACAAAGACCAAAATTGTAGCCAACACAATAATTAAGTACACTCTAGTACATCGCAAAAGTATTGGAATGCTCCATCAGGCAGTGTTGGCATTGAGAAAGTGCAAATTTTTCAACAAAAGTTGACCAGAAAAATATTCAAGCGTTCTGTGACAAAATTCTATCGTGTTGGGGTGCATGGATAACGAAAATACCTTTGGTTCATTTGGGTCACTTCGTTATATTATTTTATAACGGTAAAAGAAGTGAAAATCTGGGTTTCTTACATTTTAAAATTTGAACGGGTATATCTTATTCTTTTCACAACGGATTTCTACTGATACTTTTTTATTTAAAGGTGTGAATAATATCTTTCGAATGAGCTATTATTTGTTCAAATCGGTTAATAAATGGCTAGGTTATAGTGATCTAGTGATTGATTCATACCAATACAATTACTTTGTACTTAAACTGAATTTCTCATAATTTTCAAAATTAATATTAAACAAAACAAAACACAGAGCCATATATTAACCGATTTTAAAAAATAATAGCTTATTTGAAAGAAAAAGGATCAATAAAAATCCGTTGTGAAAAAAGAAGATATGTCCTTTTAATTTTGAAAATGTGATAAAACCCAGATTTTCACTAATTTTACCGCTATAAAATAATAAAACGAAGTGATCAAAACGAACCATAGACATTTTCGTGTTCCACGGGCCCCAACACGATAGAATTTTGTAACAGAACGCTAGAATATTTTTCTTGTCATCTTTTGTAACACAGTGTCATTTGTCGATATTTTCCTAAAAATGTGCACTTTCTCAAGGCCAAAACTGCCTGATGGAGCATCCTACGATGTACTAGAGAGTTGTTAATTATTGTGTTGGCTACAATTTTGGTCTGTGTCTTGGATCACAAATCTTATTGGTTTGGCCGTTATATGCCAAAATATCCAAAAAACGTCAATATAAAACTTCAAGTCACAATCGGGAGGCTCAATTTTCATCATAGACATATGGTCCAGTGGACTTTTTAGCTCAGTTCAATCCCAGGAATAAGAAACGCGAAAGGCCCATTATGGTTTTCAAATCGCCCCGGCCTAATACATGTGTATAAATAAAAGCTCAAAATTCATCTCTATTGGATCGATGGAATGGGTTCAAATGCTGATCAAAAAATCAGATCTATCACGACTTCCTTTGAATGGGTTCAAATGCTGATGAAAAGATCGGATCTTTCACGACTTTATTTGAACCAATGCAAAAGATCCAGTGAAATCATCGCATCTCATGGAACCACTTTCATTAAATTTTGCTGAGTATGTATCTAGGTCACTCAAAGTTAAATAGAGGCTTATTTTATGCCAAACTAACACATAAGCGGAAACCGGGTCCAATGGAGGATATATCACCGGATTACATTAAAATACTCGTTGATTTAATGTTTGCAGGCTCCAGTGGGATGAAAAAAAGTTCAAAATCCAAAATATGCCTTTATTTTGTTAAAGAAATAAGACAAAAATGTTTATATCTTACGTTTGGCAAAAGTGTAAACTTTATTTTGACGCGTAAAATGTTAGGTTGTTTTGGTGATCTTCATTTATTCCCTAATGGAACCTAAGAAGGGCCTAAGATTTTCTGGATTTTAATTCACCACTTAATGGTTTAAAAAATTGCGTTCATATCTTATAGGTATAATATCCCTAGTCGGTGAAATAATGCAATTAAAACATTGTTGAGAAGTGTAAAGTTTATTTTGACGCTCACAGAACTTATCACATCTGATGACTGAAAGTTATTTACAAATTTATACACAAAAATTCAACTGCTTGGCAAGATATTAGTAAACAGGATGTTTTGAAATATTATTTATTATATTAGATACTGATATTGAAATATACATGCAATGAACTAAACACACAGTGGATAGAATGGTGACAAATCAGGAATACATGTGACTTGTAGATAGCTATGGTGAATTGCACCAATAATTTTTTACGACATGGACAAAAGACATCCAAAAGATTTCCAGGTTTTTATTACCAGGGAAGCGGTAATAAAAACCTGGAAATCTTTTCGAACTCCACACTTTGATTTCAAATATTTTTTGTACATACACATTTATCTTGTCACTTTGATTTAGGATGGGAAACACTGCTCAATGTCTGGCATACTAATAGCCTCCTGATTGATTTGCAAAATACTGATAACTGTTTTGAACGTTGTTTTATTGACCTATTTGTCCAGCAATTGACCGCCAATAAATAAGACGCAAAGAATTTCAATCAAAACAAGAAGTGGTATTATCGAGCGGGTGTTAACAACCTCATAAAAGATTACATCGTGTGATGTGGTAGCAACCACTTTAACATCGATATACCATGTTTTTGAACCCTTTTCTCTATTGCCGCTTACAAAGAAATTGAAAATAAAATGAAATGAAAATTATTACATCTTATCGAAAATCTTTTATATAAAATATGAGATTATAACCAATTGATATCGGAACCGATCTACACACACCGTTACACACTCTTTCTCTCGCTCTATATATAAATACCATTCTTATCAAATGACGGTTTTTGTTGTTGTAAGACATACAACAAAAGTAGTGTTGTTATTTCCCAATAACAATAATAAAAAGGCCAAATACACCACAACAACCAGGTTGAGATGTTGATAAGTTATTGGCGGCCGGAATCGCACTAAATGACAGATAAACGCCATCGATAACCATCCATCCAATCGAGAATTGCTCGTTAGATTCCTTCTATGCGATTGTGTTGTATTAGCACGAATTGACATGGGTATAAAATACGAACGTTGTAGGGATTAATCGCTTGGGCTTTTGTAGCGAAATTTATTAAAGTTGCAATCATATATTAATGTCTGATTGTAAATTATAGTGGTAGAAATGTACATATGTACATTTGTTGTGCTGATGTATGTTTATTGGGAAATATATAAATGTTGTTTTTTGTTGGTTATAAATTTATTGTTAACTTGTGCCATATTGATTAAACATATAGTTGAGGTGGGTGGGTCTGGTTGGGTTATGATTAGCTTAGTAGTTTTAGCAAATTTCAGTCATAACTGTTCTTTTTTGAGATCTATCAATTGGAATAAAAGAAATTGGCCACAAAAATTTTATGCCCTCAGCCTCCTTATTCTGCAGTCCAGAAGGCCCACGTTAATAAACTTACTCCTTAGAATTTTTTCAGCAATGTTTCCAGGAATTTCTACTAAGGCTTCTTTTGCGGAGATGGCGCACTTTGATTTCGAAAACACCTGCTTCATTGGATGTCCCTAGAATGCTATTTACAATTTCTGTCTCATTTATAGTATCTTCAATACCTCTGATATCGACCAAGAATGCTGTGAAAATTCTCTACAAGATTGTATTTTATGATCATTTCGTAGGTTATACAATTTTTGAAAATTCACTGACTGTATCGTCTCCTCAAAACTGGTAAAACCTAGGAAAAAATTACGAAGGCCAATCTTGTAAAGAATTTTCAGAGCTATAAGATTTTTTCTTTCTCATTTCGATAAGACTTACCGTTTTCAAGCAAATCGTAAAAACCCAACAAAATACCTAAAAATGTGACCTGAACTTCTATATCTCAAAAATGGGAAAACCTAGGAACAAATGAATCAATCCAGCGATTTATTTAAAAATCCCTCCAGCGATTTTTTTCTTGTTTTTGGATTTTTCTCATCTATGCACATTGCTGCTTTATAATCCCTAATGTAAGCGGTTTTTATTTAAAATCAGTTAAGGCGCACCGTACATGATACAGTGTTTTATTTAACTTGCTTTGTTTTCTGTTTAGTTCCAGTCAAACTAAAACTTTGCACGCTTTTTAGATTTGTATGACAATACATGAATACGAAACCAAAACCAATATGGGTCAATTTTTTCCTATATAGCGGTACTACCCGATTATAGGTATATTGAGGATTTTATCATAATTTTAACTCAAATACGCTGTAACTTGGCATTTGGGGTTCCCAACGGTACAGAAAATTCCCAGCAAAATTTGTGGACATGGGTCCAGGTTTTGGTATAACCCCCCATATAACTTTACCACCCGATTTCTTACTTGCTTAGCTGGCCCATTACAGAACATTTGTTCCATAGACCGAACTAAGAAAAGATCTCCAATTCCTTCTGTTTAGTGCTTCACTTTCTGGAAGACCGCGCCTTGTCATCTATTCATCCACTGGTTTGCGCCACCTATTCTTTGGCCTGCCAATTCTGAGGGTTCATCATCGCTAATTCATATGATATGGCCTAGTCAACGCAATCGCTGCATCTCGATACGTTTAACTATATTGATGTCGTTGTATAGCAGATACAGCTCGAGGTTCAGCATAAGCAAGTAACATGTTGCTATTGGTGTAGATTGTGCCACTTCTTTTGACGTTTGCCTCTCGTATAATCTTTCCCTCATGATGTTGAAGAGATCACACGAAAGGCTTTCTCCTTGTCTGAAATCTCTTTTGGTACAAAAGACTTCGGAGTGGTTGTTTTCTATTTTAACTGAAGATCTTGTGTCAGTTAGAGTCATTTTACAAAGCCGAATGAGCTTTGCGGGGATACCAAATTCAGACATGGTTTGGAATAACTTTGAACGTAGTAGGATGTTGAAGGCTGCTTTATAATCGATAAAAAGGTGGTAGGTGTCGATCTGCATCCCTTGGGTCTTCTCCAGGATTTGCCGCAGGGTAAATATCTGGTCAATGGTGGACTTGCCAGGTCTAAAGCCCCATTGGTATGGTCCAATTATTTCGTTGACCATGGGCTTTAGTCGTTCGCACAATATCCCTTTCACTATCTTGTAGGCGAAAGGCAGAAGACTCATGCCCCTTTAGTTGGAGCATAAAGTGCTATCTCCTTTCTTATGGACGGGACACAGGATGCTCAGGTTCCAATCGTCGGGTACGCGTTTTTCCTGCCAGATGGAGCTAACTAGCTGATGCATACACCTTATCAGCGTGTCGCCTCCGGTTTTAAAAAGCTCGGCTGGTAGGCCATCAGCTCCTGCTGCCTTATTATTCTTCAACCGGTTTATTGCTGTCTTTACCTCATCTTGGCCGGGTGGTGTACATTAGGGTTATGACATTTTTATAACCTCATATCCCTGTATCATAGCGTGATGAGTTTTGCCATAAGATTGCATAAAATCATAATTATAAGGTGATTCGGTGAAAAAACCTCACGCACAAAATGATTTTAAAATTTGAATTTATCAAAATTATGGACAAATTTTTGAAGTCAGTGTAAGCAGATATAAAATTGAAAATAAACTTTAGAATCACATGAGATAATAAAACTGACATAACATTTATTTTTCACTAATTTTCTTCAATTCTGAGAAGATATAATTTTTTAACAAAAAATTTAAAATTTTTTCAAAGTGGTTTGTGCATGACCTTTTTCAATATTTGAATGAAATAAACATTATTATAGTTATTAGTAGGCTTATATTTATTCATTCATGCAACAAAAAATAATTTTTGAAAAAAAAAATTTTTTTTCATTTCATACATTTTTTCAAAAAAATATACATATGTATTTTTAGATTCACTTTGGCAGTTTTGTTGAGATGTATGTTTTACTTACTATTTGTTGTAGTAGTCAAGCTTAATCTCATATTTGTTGTTTTCAAATTTAAAAAACAACAAGTTTAAAGTGGGGTGTAGTTAAAATTGATTACTTTTGGGGATGGCAGAGAATACTAGTTTCGTCCAACGCCACTTGGACTCATCAGTTCTCTTAGTTCTTTGTATTGAAACCATAGATGGTCAAAATTACTCTTAAATATTTTTAAGGGAAAAATAAAACTGCGTTTTTGTTAGAATTGTTTAACTTTTTTAATATTTTTAACACACAGACGACATCTAAACAATTACAAAAAATTATTTTATTAAAAATAAAATAACAAAACAACCCGTAAATGTTTATTTATGTTGTAACAACGAAAAAGAGAAACAAACCACAGCAACGCTGGCGTGCGAGAAAGCCCATCTATGATTGAAACAAAGAACCCTTCCCCAATTTTATGACGACTCGAGCTCAAGACTAAGTGTGACTGATGAATTCGTTTCAATGCGAATTCAACCGAAAACACCTAAAAACTCTCGTAGCCGCATATGTAAACCAAATTAACTACTCCCACTGTCATGTGTCTCCACATTGCAGAGAATGCACATAACTATTTTGATAGTTGTCGAAAAATAACAACAACCAATCGTCCACGGTGCTCTGTGTCTATTTTTAGATTCACTTTGGCAGTTTTGTTGAGATGTATGTTTTACTTACTATTTGTTGTAGTAGTCAAGCTTAATCTCATATTTGTTGTTTTCAAATTTAAAAAACAACAAGTTTAAAGTGGGGTGTAGTTAAAATTGATTACTTTTGGGGATGGCAGAGAATACTAGTTTCGTCTACAAGAGTTTTTAGGTGTTTTCGGTTGAATTCGCATTGAAACGAATTCATCAGTCACACTTAGTCTTGAGCTCGAGTCGTCATAAAATTGGGGAAGGGTTCTTTGTTTCAATACAAAAAACTAAGAGAACTGATGAGTCCAAGTGGCGTTGGACGAAACTAGTATTCTCTGCCATCCCCAAAAGTAATCAATTTTAACTACACCCCACTTTAAACTTGTTGTTTTTTAAATTTGAAAACAACAAATATGAGATTAAGCTTGACTACTACAACAAATAGTAAGTAAAACATACATCTCAACAAAACTGCCAAAGTGAATCTAAAAATAGACGCAGAGCACCGTGGACGATTGGTTGTTGTTATTTTTCGACAACTATCAAAATAGTTATGTGCATTCTCTGCAATGTGGAGACACATGACAGTGGGAGTAGTTAATTTGGTTTACATATGCGGCTACGAGAGTTTTTAGGTGTTTTCGGTTGAATTCGCATTGAAACGAATTCATCAGTCACACTTAGTCTTGAGCTCGAGTCGTCATAAAATTGGGGAAGGGTTCTTTGTTTCAATACAAAGAACTAAGAGAACTGATGAGTCCAAGTGGCGTTGGACGAAACTAGTATTCTCTGCCATCCCCAAAAGTAATCAATTTTAACTACACCCCACTTTAAACTTGTTGTTTTTTAAATTTGAAAACAGCAAATATGAGATTAAGCTTGACTACTACAACATATGTATTTTTAAAATCGATTTGTGCGTGAACTTTTTTTATATTTCAATGGACTAAACGATAGCGTAGTGATTATTAGGCAAAAGTTCATTCATCCCTGATACAGGAGATCATTTTTGAGAAAAAATGTCAAATAGTCATAACCCTAATGGCCACAGCCTTCATGAGATTTTGTGGACGTTTCTCGCATCTTTCGCACTTAGCTTCTTTTCGAAATTAACTAAAGCCTCTTCTTCTTTCAATTTTATACGAGCAATACGCTTTTCGTTGCCTTCTCCATTCTGGTCACCCTAGTTGCTTCTTTTCGGGAAAAAAATGTAGTGGTGGTTACAGCTTTTGGCGGAGGCGTTTTGTCATCCCGTGGATTTGATAGTCTTGTTCGCTCCTTGTTTTTCTACTTCATATTTTGCATTTTGATTGTAATTCGCAGTGATTGGGTCCAAGCTTGACGCGTTATCTCAGTATTGTCCGGTGTGAAGTTATGTTTTGAGATCCCATGGTTGGCTATGAAAGCCAGACCCGTATAAACCGGACAAATCTGGACCTTTACATATACCTTGGTGGCTAAAGAACTGAGAGCGTTCTTCAAGACTTCAATGGCTTTAATAAGACATTACAAATATAAGGAAAGGGAATCATATAAAGTTTCTGTTTCAATATACCAAAGGCGAAAAATGAAAAAATGTGTTGCTGCCGGCTCTCAGATGCAGACCAGCAAGCCGCTCACAGTGAGTCAGTCGTTGCTGGATTTATTTGTAGAATACTCTTCCGGAAAATACGATATTTACTATGACATGGGAATTTGCGAAAGTGAACAGGACGACAAGCTTTTCGCCTTGACGACTCAAACCATGGTGCTCTATTACATGGGAGCTGCGATATCATGCGTCTACACCGCAACTTTGGGACTACTTAGATAGATCTGAAGGGGGTTCCCCTTGAGGGAGCATCAAGGTCTATCACTGTATAGGTTCTACTTCCCTCTTGCTAAGGAGGATGAGGTCTATCATCCACCAGAAAGAATGCTCCGGACAGACTTCGTAGTCGACATTAAAATTGTGACTGGTCGCCAGTGAGTGATAAGTTAGGCACGATAAGTGAATATGGAGAATGTAAAACTAGTATTACAAAGATAGATCAGTCTGTGCACTACATTTACATGGCAGTAGCTTCATCACTGCCAAGAGCGAAACCTATTCCTCTGTTCCACTCTGCAGTGAAAGAGTCCCGGACAAGATCTTAAATATCTGTGATAGAGTTCACATTCTCCAATTCTCTATACTTATTGCGATACCAGAAATGGGACCTCGGTTGCAACTAGTAACCGAGTTACTGGTAACCCCCTGTTAGACAGGGGTCCACGCAAGGAGGAAAAAAGGCCTCTCTACATATGTCCCAAAGGGAACGTAAATTTCAATGTAAAACACATTGAAATATATGCTCACTTGCTCTCAGTAAGCACTCACTGGTTATCTCTAACATATACACTCATTTATAAATGGTGGTGGTTAATTGAAAGGCATAGAAATACCAAACACAAAAGCAACAACAGACACAGAGGTACAAAAAATTCCAAAGAAATACATAACAGACTTTAATAAAAGAAAAACGGAATGAAATTATTTATAAAAAGTCACACTTTTAAAAAGAAAAAAATATATAGAAACATCGTTGAACGCTTCTCCTTAGTTGTGAAATCATCAGCGGGAAATTGGCATCTACAATCAAATGATTACATATATAATGTAATAAATAGGTACATCCATATTTCAAATATATGTGTATATATGAAAATTATATGTGTGTATATGAAAATTGTATTGATGTAATTACCAATATTAAATGCGATTTCTTCCTTGTCCAATAAAATATTTCCATTCACCTTTTTGATTCAATTATCAAATTTCCAATTATTAAATGTGTTGGGCATTTAATTTACTATAAAGCACAATTTCTTAAAGAAAACACAAAACACTGATTTATTCATTCTCTTTACCGTCTTTAAATTAATTTTCCCCCCTTCGCTTTCCAAAGATTCTGTGTCTCCTATTAACCATACACACAGCTCTTTATTATAAAAGAGCATTCCGTAGACGCGAGAGCCCTACTGTTACTCTCTTTGACAAAAATCTTCTCACCACTCATAAAAAACATGTTCTAACATAAAAAAAAAACATGTTGGTACCCAAACAAATTAAATTGAGATATATTATAAAATGTTGCAAACATATATTTGTTTGGACACAAACGGGCTGCTCCAAAGCCTTTTTGGAACTTTTACAGAAGGTTGGGCTTGTGGCCCTGATTATATATAATAATATTACTTTTTTGTGTACATGTCCATAATACAACCTGTCCCAACAGCGTAAAAACCCTGGACCCAAACATACCCAGCAAAATTTGACGGAAGTGGTTCTTTGCGATGACGTGATTTCATGTCATCTTTTGCATTGGTTCAAAGGAAGTCGTGGAAGATCCGATCTTTTCATTAGGATTTGAACCAATGCAAAGGAAGTCGTGAAAGATCCGATCTTTTCATCAGCATTTGTACCCATTCCATCGATCCAATAGAGATGATGTTTGTGTTTTTATTTACACACCTGTTTATTTTCATTTTGGTATGTTCCAGTATTGCAAAAATCTACTAGTTTTTACTATTTTTTCCGATAACATAAAGGAAAAATTGTTATCGTAGTAAAAATAAGTATGTGGTGTATTTTAATAGTTATTTCAAACACATGGCAACACTGATTCTATGTTATGCTTTTTCTATTCTATCAATGTATCTTTTGTACTAATTAACTATTCGCTACATTTTTAGTAACAGCCATTTTAGTTACTAGTTATTATTAACTTGTTCACTTCGATTTCAACCATCAAACAGATCAAAACGTTCGACTCCATTTCTTATTCGATTTTATATTCATCTTTGTTGTTATATATTTTATTAAATAAAGCATTATTATTTAAACATTATCAAACGCGTGCTCATTGTTTCAATATAAATACACAACAAAGAATTGGCGACGAGGATAAACTCAAGTGCAAAGAGTTCTAAATAAGATTATGTGCAAAAAAAATAATTTTTTCTAATTCGATAGACGCATAACCTAAAATGGATGCCACTCATTTGGCGCAACAACTGGATGCCATTACAACAATGGCAACAGCAAAGAAAAATCAGCAACCACCAGCACCTTCAGCATCAAATCTAATAATATTGCGAATAAAATAAACAAATCAAATTTAGCAGTGCCGTGTATGTGGAAAAAGTGGTCTACAACAAGTATGACGAAGATCAAACAAAAGGAAAACAAATCAACAACACACACATGCGATCAGTGCAATCAGATGATTGACTGCAATGCAGTCACTCACTGAACATACCCCATCAACAAGGGTATTGGTAAAAACAAAATTATCAATACAATCAATCAACTTCGAACTATCAATTCAACAATTCAAACCAAAATCAACCTTCAAAATTTAAATATATTTTCGATGAAGGAGAATCAATAAACTTCGAACAATCAAACCTTCAAATATCAATCAATTTCAAAAAAATATTCAAGCCTGGGAGAAATAGTGCAAATTCCTGAGTGCAAAGGGAAGTCTCCGGCATTAACAAAATGGAGAGGAAAAAACTCCATACATACAAAAAACTTTTCAAACAAAAAAACTTTCAACCAAAAAAAACATTCAATTCAACAAATCGGTGTCATCGTTAACCAGTTGCGACGAATCAAACATGGTGCAAATCCTAGTACGGAAAAACAACAACAGCTAAAATTCAGCATCAACAACTCAACAAAATCGAAACACCATTTTAGAGAAAAATGCATCAATCATCAATACAAGTCAATTCAACAAATCATCAAATCAGAATCATCAACCTGTTTCAAAATGTAAAAGCTGTTTTTAGTGAAGTGCCATACCATCAATGAAGTTAACAAGATTCCTATCTGATACCTCTAAAGGGCCAGACGTTCAAGTAGAAGGAAACTACCTTCGGCTCTGCTGACGGACCAAGTCCTTATTAAGCCTGGGAGATTGTGGTGTATTTTAATAGTTATTTCAAACACATGGCAACACTGATTCTATGTTATGCTTTTTCTATTCTATCAATGTATCTTTTGTACTAATTAACTATTCGCTACATTTTTAGTAACAGCCATTTTAGTTACTAGTTATTATTAACTTGTTCACTTCGATTTCAACCATCAAACAGATCAAAACGTTCGACTCCATTTCTTATTCGATTTTATATTCATCTTTGTTGTTATATATTTTATTAAATAAAGCATTATTATTTAAACATTATCAAACGCGTGCTCATTGTTTCAATATAAATACACAACAAAGTAGATTCTTGCAGTTTCTGGAACAGGCCAAAGTTGTTAGAACTGTCGTCGTGATGTTGTCTTACATTTCCTGCATATCAAACAACAAAAACTTCTAAACAATTGGTATTATATGAAGTCCCAACCATCAAGCTAAAAATAGAATCGGACTGCACACATTGCTATTTTAAAAGTTCCCTTGTCTGTTCTAAATCTGACATAGAATGAAATCAATCAAATCTCGATTCTTGGAATTTAAAAAAAACCCGAAACGAAAATGAACAAGAATCTGAAAATAAAGAAGAAACTACTTTTGGAAAGAAACAATTAAAAATAAATTAATTAAGCATAAATGGTATTTTCCATAAAAAGTCTCTCCTCCCCGTTCGTTACATTTTGTTCTTAGAGATCCCTAAAGCAAGCCGGGTTGTAGATCCCTACATATTTCCGTCACTAAACAAAAGAGTATAAATTACCAAAATGTTGTTATAAAATAACAAAATTATAAAATAATAGTACGTTTATATATAACCAGATTTAACAAACCCACTGGGTTTCAAATGTCAATTCCATTGCTTATATTTCATATAAATCCTCATAAAGAAGGTTAACCCTGCAAAAGGCTATAATATAAACATGGCCTAAAAGTAATTTACGAAATAAAAATACTTAAAGGAGTGCATTTGGAGTCCATGTCGAAATCTGAACTGGTGATGGGTGATAATTGAAAAAACCTTTTGTAAGATGAAAGAATATCAGTTGCGGAGAACGGAGGAAGTAATCTTTTGTGTTGCAGCGGTGGTGATTACATTGCAATTTTGGATGTAAACTTTTGAAAAACTAAACTGATAAATTAATTGTAGTTATTTCATGAATTTTCGTTTGAATTAATAAAGAGTTTTGTTTTTCATGAAAACCATATTTCAATACAGCATTTACATTTTCAAAACAATATGACAATTTCATGCCAAGGGGTTGGTGAAAATGACATGCCAAAGCATTGGTTAAAATGACATGTCAAAGCATGGGTGAAAATGACGTGTCAAAGCATTGGTGAAAATGACATGTGAAATCATTGGTGGAAATGACATGTCAACGCATTGGTTAAAATGACATGCTTAGGATCCAGAAAAGAACGTCATCTTTTGGGGTCCACGCTCATATAAAATTCATCGATGAAGATGCTAAAAAGATGACATGCTAGATCACTTGCACCCATGATTGAATGTCATCTTTGGCATCGAACATTTTGCTGGGTAATTTTTTTGGATCCAAACATACATTTGTTTAGAACCAGTCCCAAACATATATTTGTTTGGATCCAAACATATTTCTAACACATATTTTTCTGCGTGAATAAAGTGCAAATAAAGTTCGAGATGGTCTAATATTGAACAACATCCTCGAGTTTCTCCCTTACAAAATTTCAAAAATGTCGTTGAAGGGCTTTAAGGTATTTTCGAAAATCTCTTCGGAATCATTACCAAAATGTGCTTCAATAATAGGTTTTATTTTACTGTCAAGTCATATTTCCTGAAATAGTGCCCCAAAGGCTCAAAGTCTTTTCTGGGACCAACTAAAATGACACGAGTTTAGTATCCGATTTTGCCAAAAATTGACAAAAAATAGTATTTCTTCCAAAGTTAAATCAAGTTCTAAGAATGTTATATTGGACAACTTCTTTGGGTACCTGCCACACAAATGTTCAAATTTGTCGGTTAAGTGAATTTTAAGGGCCTTTTGAGGTTCATTTTGAAATTTTACCAAAGGTAGTCCTACCCAGGAAAAATTTGGGATCCACATGAGCCGCATTACATTACCAGTAAGCTGAAACGTGTGACATGCCCTTGTTAAAATAGTGGTTTAGTTAGTTGATTTGTTTACAACAATACTCTTTTCTGACATAATGGCCCGGAAGCACCACAAAATTCGGCGTTGACCAAATAAAATGTCTAGTGGACACGGTAACTATCAAACATTTCCCTCGAACTTAAGTACATATATGGACTATATCGGACAACACCTTGGAGTATCACCCCCACAAAAGTTTAATATTTTTACTTTTTTATTCTTCATCGTTCAGTCGATAATGTTCCGGTGCCACCGTGCTGCAATGGTATGCACACCCGCTCTGTACGCTTAAGGTCGGGGGTTCACTTCCCCCGACAGGCAACTTCAAATTTTCAATGGTTTTGCCACCCCTCAGTAATGTTGGTGACATTTCATGAGTATTTAGCTATGTAAAACTTCTCTACAAGTGGCGTCTTAAGACATGCCACTCAGACTTTGTGAATGTGAATCGGGGTGCACTCATTGATATGAGTGAAGTCTCCCTTGTCCCGTCTGGGATGTTTGTGGAACAATTACAATGTTCCAAAAATTAAAAAATGTCCGTTAAAGTATAATATATAAAGGATTTTGGATTTTGTTCTTAAAGAATATGTAAATTCGAATAATTAGGTCTACTGTATATGTATTCCTACTCCAGAAACACAAATTCACACTGGTAACTTCCAACGCTACTTTTGTCACCAACTACAAATGCAATTTCTTTATTTCGATTATGGGACAATTAATACCCACCATCCTGACTGATTCTGTCTTACTCCTTAAGAGTTTTTAGTGGAATAATAACTTTCGTATCCCTATGACATAATTTTGTAGGTTCCAGTACCAAGTTGTTCAAAGTCAGGTGTGTTTCGTCTATGATTTTTTAGAGATTATTTAGAGATTATGTAGTTTGACATTCAATAATATCAAAAATGTATTTAACGCTTGCTTTCCGTGCAAAAATATGATTATAAAATGTCTATAATTGTATTATTTTGTTATGGCTCCCAAAATGGCTATAATTGGCTACCACACCTATTTTCAAAATTCTAACGATAATAGTCTCAAAAATAGTTTTATTGCATTTATCATTGAGAAAACACTCAAGATTTTATGTACGTCAAATTAAAACAAATGACATGTGATACTTGGCAGTAAAATAAAGCGGTCTACAACATGACCAAATTACTTTACAGATATGCAAATACACATTTCAGGGATCACAAGGATAAGGAAATCTATGAACTAAAAATTAATTTAACTCAACTGGGTAGAAAGTTTGTACCAGTAGTGGAATTCTGTAACTCATTTTTCGAGTTACCGACAAATATCGGTTGTAGTTGTTGCTAAATCCTACCGAGAGAAACAGTGTTGTCAAGCTTCATTGATACTTTTTATACATAACTAGCGGACCCGGCGAACTTCGTCTCGCTATTAAGGAATAAAATTTCAAATTTCATACAAAAACTCAATTTTCGATTTTTCCAATTTCCCGACTTTTCCAGAGAGATTTTCCAAAATTTTCTTCCGTAAAGACCTTCTCCTCGAAAATACGAATAACTGACAAAAAATTTTACAGAAATCGGCCTAGCCGTTCTCATTTTATGAATTACTATACATTTTTTACACCATTTTTATATATATAGATTTTGCGTTACCGAGTTTTGATATTTTCAGTTACCGACAAAAATTGGTAAAATTATCAAACAAAATTAACAGCACTCTTCATATCGGTAGAACTTAACGACTACTACATTTTGGTTGCTGTTTTACCGACAAATTTCGTTAAGTTATTTTCTCTTTCGAGACGAGCTGATTCATCAGAAGGGTTTGTAGATGAAAAAGAATGTCAGAGAAATTGTCATCACAAACCACTACACTACATGTTTCGCACTTTGGTGAGAGTGTTCATCAGGTGTATCTTGTGCGGCAATCTGAACATGTCTCTACCTAAATTTTTCGTTCAATATATACTGAATTTATTGCGAAATTGCAATTAGGAATACAATATAATGTTTTTTTTTAAGGCAGATGGCATTGCCAACTCCAACAATCTTATTCATTTACGATTTCTTTTTTGTAGCGCGGACTTTATTTCCACACAGCTGTAAGTGTCTCCCACATGTAGTCACATTTAACTGTACTAGTTTTAATTAATTTCAGTAATAGACACTTTAATTTTAAAGATTTTTGTCGGAAACCCGAAAGAAAAGTTACAGAATTCCACTTCTGTGCTGAACATGTAAAAGTGTTAAACATTTTCCAATACATACACCATAACTGTTGGGGTTTTCTTAATGTGTTCTTTAGAACAAGTAAAAAAGTATCAGTCGGCTTTGCCGACAGAGATATACCCTCAGCCTGTGTGGATTGAAATACCGAAATTAGTGGACCTATAAGCACCACCTTCGAATTTCATCTAATATTCGAAGAGATATTACAATATCCAAAGTGTGGGCGAACGCAGTATTCGGGCCCTCCAGCCACTACATATGGTGCCATAGGGGTTTTCTCAAGAAGTATGGACTTGAACCTGAACAAAACTTTTACCGTCGTAATTGAGGCAGCGAATGCAAGTTCCTTCAACAGAAATCAATGTGATTCGAGAACAGGTCTTAAAGTGAACTTATCCGAAATTGTGTGTGGGAGTTACCCAAAGCAGTGGATTAATTTTGTCCATATTCGAACCTGATCTATAGCTGGTAGATATATTACGATTTGTAAAGTATGGAGCAAATCGGTCACTCCCTTCAAGAGTTATGGTGCGGACAATTTTTACGAACATTTTTGAACTTTGGTGACGGAAGTACTCGAGTGGACCGATATGGCTTATCTTGGAACTTAAACTTAGTTTGGACAGAATATTACGAAGGTCACATCTTGAACCGAATCGGCAGATCTGTTCGAGAGTTATCTTGCGCTCCAACCACTACACAAGGTGTCATTGTGTTTTTTTTTGCATCTTTCAGGCTAGTTTCTCAGGAAGTATGGACTTGCCCCTGATGAAACATGTACCGTCGTATGGAGGGCAGTGAATACAAGATGTTACAACAAAAATCAAAGCGATTCGAGAGCAGGTCCTAAACTGAAGTTTGGACTTAATTAGTTGCCCCGTTCAGGAGATATCGTGCAAAACATTTTAGTGAAATTTTTTAAACTGAAACTAAGTTTGGACAAAATATGACGAAGGCCAAACCCCACAGGTGTTCAGGCAGTTTTCTCAAGAAGTATGGACTTGCCCTCGAAAAAACGTCTACCGTCGTAATTGAGGCAGCGAATGCATGTTGCTTCAACAAAACTCAAAGCGATTCGGAAACACATCGGTCACTTCCTTCAAGAGTTATCGGTCGCACAATTTTTCCGAACATTTTAGAACTTTTGTGGGGGAGGTACCTGAAGGAGTGGACCGATATGGCTATCTTCGAACTTAAACTAAGTTTGCACAAAATATTACGAAGAGTAAATTGTGGACCGAATCGCCAAATCCGTTCGAGAGTTATCTTGCGCTCCAAACACTACACACGGGGTCATAAGGCATTGTTTGTACCTTTCAGGTTATTTTCTCAGGGAGTATGGACTTGATCCTGATGAAACTTGTACCGTTATATGGGGGACAGTGAATACAACAAAAATCAAAGGGATTCGGGAACACGTCCTAAACTGAACTTTTTTCGGATTTTAGGCTATAGATATCAAACCGATCAAAATTGAAGGAAACAATAAACTAGAAAAATGTACCATAAATCTTGGTAAACAACTTTCTAGAACATACGAACTCTGTAGAAACGGTTCTTAATGGTCAAAATAGCAAATCAAATGCGATTTTTATCCTCTTTTCTCGGTTCCTGCTGCATAGATACTAAACTGTTCAAAATTCAAGATAACAATGGATCACAATAATGTAACAAAGATATCTGAAAACAACTTTCTGGCACATACGAAATGTCTATGACCGGTTCTTAAATGTGAAAATAGCCAAAATTTTTGAAAATATTCGATTTTTATACTTTCTCCGATAGATACCGAACCACCCAAAAATTAAGGACACAGTCAACTACAAAAATGTACCTAAGATTTCAATAAACAACTTTCTGGAACATAAAAATATTCTAGGAACGGTTCTTCAAGCTCAAAATTCGATTATTTTAGATCAATCTTTTCTGTTCAGGTCCGTAAATAACGAACCTTTCAATTTTCCTTGAGTTTTGAACAATATGTTATTTCCAGACCTGAGCTGGGGGAAACGTTAAAATAATTTAATTTTTTGTGAATTTCAGCTTGAAGAACCGTTCCTGGAATCGGTTTATGTTCCAGAAAGTTGTTTATTGAAATCATAGGTACATTTTTATACCCTACACCACTATGTGGGGAGGGTATTATAAGTTGGTTTTGTCCAAAAAGTTTGCAACGCATCGAAATAATGGTCGTAGACCCATACTTATATATACCAAAATGAATGTCTCGACGAGCTGAGCTATGTGTGTCCGTCTGTCCGTCTGTCCATCTAAACCTTGTAATCACGCTACAGGTCGCAGTTTTGATCGGATCGTCACGAAATGTTGGGTGTTGATGCGGGTCCCGGAGGAGAAGAAGCCTATTGATTTTGGTGATGGTCGGATAATGTTCAGGGGTCGGAATGGGCAAAACACATATGTGGATAAAAAGACAACGTTTTTTTCCAAAGCGAATATCTCAGCTTCTATATGGGGTATACCAAAAGCAAGACCTGGCAATAAAAGTAGAAAACATCACCTTTCTAATGATGTAAAGTAAGTTCTCGTAGGTGATCAAACAACGGAGATATTACAATAGTGGCAAATAAAACCCAAATTTTCATTCTTGCGATTTTAATTATAATGACGAATATCACAGCTTTGGTTAGGGACTTTTCCAAAGCAAAGCCTGACTATGAAAGTAGAAGATCCCATCTTTACAATGATGCAAACTAGGTCGGCGTAGGTGACCAAATAACGGAGATATTGCAATAGTCGATAATACATCCCATTTTTCCACTTTTTTGGAAATCACGCTACAGGTCGCAATTTTGATCGGATCGTCACGAAATTTTGGGTGTTGATGGGGGTCCCGGAGGGGAAGAAGCCTATTGATTTTGGTGATGGTCGGATAATAATTAGGGGTCGGAATGAGCAAAAAAGTTAATTGGAGAAAAAGTCTACATTGTATTCCAAAGCAAATCACAGAGATAGAAGAATATTGATGTTGGTGATGTCGATAGTAGTCCAATATAATATTAATTATGTATTTTGGTTCAGTTCACCTTAAGTCATTTGGTATAAAACCAGATAGGTGAAAACTTTCGTATCTCCCTAAAAGAAATGTTTTCGAGTGAAAAGATTATGCACAGAGGTAGTGGTGTAGGGTATCACATAGTCGGCCCAGTACCGACTATAGCTTTTTTATACCCTCAGCCTTTAGGCTAAAGAGGGTATTTACACTTTGATACGACCAAAAATGTGCCTCATCAAAATAATGGTTTTAGACCCCAAGTATGTTTGTACGATATCCGTTTCAGACAATTTTGAGTAGATCTAGCAATATCCGTCTGTCTGTCCGTCTGTCTGTCTGTCTGTCTGGCTGACTGGTGCGCACGATAACTCTCGAACGGATCAATCGATTCGGTTCAAATTTTGGGCATCGAAATATTTTGTCCAGATTTGATTTATGTTCGAAGATGGACCATATAGGTCCACTCCTTCAGGTACGTCCCCCACAAAAGTTCCAAAATGTTCGGAAAATTTGTGGGCACGATAACTCTTGAAGGAAATAACCGATTTGGTCCATACTTTGCACAACGTGAAGTTTCTACCAGACTTAGATGAGGTTCCAATATGGACTTAATCGGCCTACTGCTTCGGGTACCTCCCACACAAAATTTCGGATAAGTTCACTTTAAGACCTGCTCTCGATTTTGATCACTTTGATTTTTGTTGAAGCTATTTGCAATCGCTACCTCCGTTACGACGGTAAAAGTTTTTTCAGGGGCAAGTCCATATTTCTTGGGAAAACAGTCCGAAAGGTGTAAAAAACCCCTATGTCACCATATCTGGCGGTCGGAGAGCACGATAACTCTCGAACTGTTCAACCGATTTGGTCCAACATTTGGTCTTCGTCATATTTTATCCATACTTAGTTTCATGGGCCATACCGGTCCACAACTTTCGGTACTTCTCCCCAATATTTAAAAAAATGTCACTAAAATGCTAGGACGATATAACTTGAATGGGGCAACCAATTTGGTCCAAACTTTGGATCTCCTAATATTTTAGTTTAACTTCTAAAATGGCCCATATCGGTCCTCCCTAAGGGTACCTGCCCTACAAAAGTTCAACATTTCTGTCTTAGTGCAGTTAATTCCTAATCCACATTTTGCCGGCAAATTCAAATGTCCAAAAAGGGCCACAAAATGCTAAAGAGACCTTAAATACATTCGTTTTGTCCGGAGGTGAAAGTTTCGCTTCACATTGGCTGAGGGTATCTATCTGTCGGCAAAGCCGACTGACACATTTTTACTTGTTTCACTTGTTGTAGTTGACTGTATCCGTTTCGGTATCTGTGGACCGGAATCTGAGAAAAAAGTATAAAAATCGAATATTTTCTAAAGTTATTGGCTATTTTCACATTTAAGAAACGGCCATAGACATTTCCTATGTTCCAGAAAGTTGTTTGTTGATATCTTTGCTACATTATTGTGGTCCATTGTTTTCTTGAATTTTGAACGGTTTAGTATCTATGGAGCAGGGACCGAGAAAAGAGGATAAAGATCGTTTCTACAGAGTTCGTATGTTCTAGAAAGTTGTTTCCTAAGATCTAATGTACATTTTTCTAGTTGGTTGATTGCTTAAATTTTTATCGGTTTGGTAACTGTAGACTAAAATCCGAGAAAAAAATTAGAAGGGAAATTTGACCTTGACGATTTTGAACTTGAAGGTGATATTGAATGGATTTTATGTGTTCACAATTATTATTCTCTAAGACGAGAGCAACAACTTTTCTTCTACGAGTAAACCCAAATTCTTAGCGGTTTAGAATATACTTGCCTGACAAAATGATCCCTTTTGACATCAAGGCCTCAGGTCTTTGGGGGCCCACGGTGCTCTTTAATCAAATTTAAATGGAAGGTGCTTACACCTGGGAAGTTTTTGCGGATTCTGAAACTACAATGTTCATAGATGAAAAAAATCACAAAAAAATCGGCGGAGCGCTTTTTCAGCGCAAGTCCTATCAAAATGAGACTGAAGAAAATGTTGTAGCTATGAAAATTCTCTACAAGATTAACCTTTACCGTATTTTCATAGGTTTTACCATTTTTGAGATATTGAAGTTCAAATGTATCGCCCCCTTATAAAACAATGACATGAAGGATGCGCCTTAACTAACTTTTAATGAATACCGCTTACACAGGGGAAGTTTTTGTGAATTCTGAAACAGCAATGTTCATAGATGAGATAACTCCAAAAACAAGAAAAAATTGCTATAGGGATTTTTAAATAAATCGCGGTCAAAATTCACATTTTTAGGTGTTTCTTAGATTTTCACGATTTTGCTTGGAAACCGCAATTCCAATCGAAATGAAGCGGAAGAAAATGTTGTAGCTATGAAAATTCTCTACAAGATTGACGTTTATGATTTGTTCTCAGGCCGTACCATTTTTGAGATAAAAAAGCTCAGTTTACATTTTTAGGTTTTTTTGTTAGGGTTTCGCGATTTTGCTTGAATACGGCAAGTCTTATCGGCATGGGACCTGAAAAAATCTTATAGCTGTGAAAATTCTCTACAAGACTGGCTTATGTAATTTTTCCTAGGTTGTACCATTTTTTTTTATATATAAATTTAAGTTGGGAAATTGTAGTCATGACATTGTTTTATAAGGGAACGATACAGAATTGAATTGAATTTGAATTGTCCTCATTTCAGCTTTTATATCTCAAAAGTTGTAAAACCTACAAAAATATCATTAAGGTCAATCTTGTAGAGAATTTTGATAGCTACAACATTTTCTTTTTTCCCATTTTGATGGGACTTGCGGTTTCCAAGCAAAATCCCAAAAACCTAAACAACCCCTAAAAATGTCAACTTGAATCGCGATTTATTTAAAAAGCGCTCCGGCGATTTTTTTACTTTTTTGATTTTTCTCATCTATGAACAGTGTAATTTCAGAATCCGCAAAAACTTCCCAGGTGTAAGCACCTTCCATTTAAATTTGATTCAAGAGCACCGTGGGCCTATAACCGCGAAAGTTGAAGTGATAGGTAAAAACGCCGGGACACGTATCATCTTATTTTTGGTCTTCTATAACGCTGCGGTGTCAGAATATGGTTAATAATTTTCGTGTCGCACAGTGAAATGTTTTTAAAACTTTCAAAATACAGAAAATCGGAGGGTATTGTTCTATGGTAGCTATATGAAATCGTGGTAATATACCGACACATTTCGGTTGAAAAGTTGTATGCCCCCAATGAAGACTAAATACTAAATTTAAACCATTTCGGTGGGATATTGGATCCAAAATACCATACCGACAATTTTCAGGAGGAAAGTTTTATAATTCCCAACGAAGACCAAATGCCAAATTTTAGCACATTCGGTGGGATATAGGAGCCAACGTTCTATGGGGGATATATGAAGACGTGGATCTATACTGACACACTTCGGATGGAAAGTTTTTTACCCCCAATGAAGTCTAAGTATCGAATTTCAGCCATTTCTGTCGGATAATGAGGGTAATACATTCAAAATACCGAAAATCTATGGATCATATATTAAAATTTGGACCGATATGATTTCAACAGACATAGGGACAGAAGGACATGGTTATATCGACTTAGAATTTTAAGCTGATCAAGGATATATATACGATATGGGATCTCCGACGAATATTTCGATGTTTTACAAACGGAATGGGGTGACGTAGGGATGGAAGATACCAAGGAACGGTCCTGGCGTCGGGTTAGTAACCCTCCCCTCGAAAAAGCATAGTAGGCTGAAAAAACGAAAGAAAAGAAAAACAAACCCCTCTAAAGTTGACGAACCCCGCAAACTTTTTAAGGAACATGATCATGCTCCCACTGAAGACAAGGACGAACAGACCAAAGATATATTTTACAAGCACTTTGAAGAAACTTATGACTGTTGCCCTGCACATGACATTAAAATTATTCTAGGCGATTTTAATGCCAAAATTGGAAAGGAGAATATCTTTGGGCTAACAGTCGGGGAATTCAGTCTCCACAGTGAAACATCGGACAATGGTATGAGGCTGATAGACTTTGCATCTGCTAAAAACATGATAGTTAGCAGTACCAGATTTAAGCATCTCAATATTCATAAGGGCACCTGGCTGTCTCCAGATCAAAGAACAAGTAATCAAATTGATCATGTTGTGATAGATGGAAGACATTCATCGAGCTTGTTGGACGTACGATCGTTCCGAGGAGCAAACATAGATTCGGACAACTACCTTGTTGCAGCAAAGGTACGTACCCGTCTAAACGTTGCAAATAAAACACGAACAGTTCGAGACAGATCGGTAAGCTGCAAACACAACAGATAGCCAAAGCATATTCCACTCAACTGGCCCAACTGCTTAATCAAAGCACTCCTCGTCCCGATAACATATCAGGACAATTGCAAAACATTGCCCACTCCATGCAAACAGCCGCAAAATCAGTATTTGGATACCAGAGACCTCCACCAAGGAATCCATGGTATGACCAGGAGTGTCGTGCTGCTACCGAAGAGAAAAATGCGGCACATAGGGCTACACTACAATCGGTGATCTTTCGTGTGATCTTTTCAACACTCTGCTGGAAAAGGTTATACGAGATGCGAAGGTGAAAAGAAGTGGCACAATATATACAAACAGCCATATGTTACTTGCTTATGCCGATGATTGAAGTGGGTCTGGCGGTAAACGGCGAGAAGACAAAGTTAATGGTGTCGTCGCACAATGCGTCCATAGAGATCGGGCCAACTGTTAACGTTGGTTCCTACAATTTTAAGGTAGTGAGGGACCTCGGCACTTTGATGTTGAGGGTAATGAAATAGCTGATGAATTGGCGAGGCGTGGCTCCCAATCCTCGGACCTACGGGTGGAGGACTGCGTAAAGCCACCGCTCTGCTACTTCCTCGGCAAACTCAGGCAGTTCTACGCAGAGAATACCGTAAGAATTTGGCAAGACATACATACGTATCTAAGTCAATCTGGTCGGCAATCTCAGGGCGTAGAACAGCGTCCCTTCTTTCACTTTGCAAGTCAGAAATCAGAATCGTTAGAAGGGTCATAACTGGCCATTGCCGAATAAGATCTATGACTTGTAAGTGGGATGACAACAACATTGAGTATTGTAGGTTATGCGAGGATGAGGAGGAGACTGAGACAATCGAGCACCTTCTGTGTAGGTGTAGACTGATGGTCAAAAGACATAAACTTTTTGGTGCGCATGTGATTGAATCTCTCTCTTTCTTCTCCTCCATTGACCCTAAAGTCCTGTTAGCTTACTGCAAGAGCTTAAATTGGCTCTGGGGCAGATCAGCATAGGCTTTGAGTAGTCTTATACATACTCTTTTTATAATCAATCCTCTTCTAAATCTGGTATTTTCCTCTACAATCACTCATTCTTTTTATTTCTCTCTCTCTCTCGTCTCATCACTCTCCACTTCCCTCCTTTCCCGTCTTTCCAACCTAATACACCTTCTCCCATACAGCACACTTCATCATCATCATCAACAGCCCCTGTATCACCATCTGCAGGTAAAAAGCACCATTCAGAACACACATCACAGCCACGTCTCCTGCACACCATCATCACCGTATGCAAAAATCAACAATTAACCCAGAATATACATCACAGCCATGTCTTTTGCACACCATCATCACCGTATGCACAAATCACCATATACCCAGAATATACATCACAGCTCATGTCTCTTGCACACCACCATCACCGTATGCACAAATCACCATATACCCATCACCGTACATCATCATCTATAGACACGTAACATCATACAGCCTCATCCATAACAAACATCACATCACACTTCTACTTCACATCACCACCATTTACTTGCACACATCACCATATAGCCGGATCCGCAATTACTTCATCCATAGCCGACTTACATTCCCATCACATCATCACCATATACAACACATATACCTCAATAGTTAGGATGATCACAACGGAGTGGAGTGGCTGCCAGCACGGCAGCTGCGCATCCTAAACCTAATCTAACCTAAGGGACCTCGGCACCGCCATAAACACAATCAACAACATCAGACCAAAGAATAGACGGCGCATACAAGTGGATGAAGAGATGACAAGGCGCGGTATTCCAGTAAGCGAAGCACTAAACAGTAAGAGTTGGAGATATTTTCTTAGTTCGGCTTATGGAACAAATGTTCTGTAAAGTAAGTAAGAAAGTACAAACGGAATGACAAATATAATTATACCCTCCACATTGTGGTTGGTGGTATAAAAAATCGGATGCATGTCTTTAAACTTCAAGATAGCGAAACCGATTTCGTCCAAACAAACTTAGGACCTAAAACCATTACTTCGATAAGGCACATTTTTATCGTATCAAAGTCTCAAAGCCTCGCCAGTATAAAGGCTGAGGGTATAAAAATGTCATCAAATATTTCAATTTTTTATTTCAACTTCCTGTTCTCATCGTAAAGAAACAAAAATGCACTCAATTTGAACTTTTACTTTTTTTCATTAGCCCCTTGAAAGATTTCATTCGAAACGATTTTACGTCGATAACTCAATACTCTTAAATGTTAGTTATCAATGAAAGCTCAAGGGGCTCAAGGGGGGTGGACTGTTAGGAGAGGGGTAGGCAGGTACAGATTTGAACCATTCAAAATTCTACTCATAAATTCTCAAAAGACTGATAAGCGATTTATGTTATCACATCTTCACACTATACAACTGTAATCTATTTAAGGTTTTACCCAACCTGTTGTTGGTTTTTTAGTTTATGTGGTAAAAGCATTTATGCACTATGCCTTCTGGTAAATGTTCTTGTATTGTTGCTCTTGATTTCAATTTCGATGTTTTATGACAATACCATTGATGATAAAAAGCCAAACGAATGAAGATTGCAGTCGTTCAGTACAACAACATCAAGAAACAATATCAATAACAGCGTTAAACTTCCAAGTATCAATGTATGAGTGAAGCTCTGTTCTCTCTTAACTGAAATGGCAATTGAAGTTCAGTTAGTCTGCTAATTGCCGTTAACAGACGAGGACGCGTTTAATTAAAACGTAACCCTGTTTAACGGCTACAAAAAACAAAAGTTCTATACAATTTTGTTGTACAAAATTTGTTCTTAATATACGCGAATGTGGATTACGATCGTATAAGGATAACAAAAGGACTTTTTTGGAAATATTTTGTTACATCTAAAACGACGACAAGATGACGGATGAAAACGGTACTAAATTCATATTAATATATTTTTAATTTAAGTGAAAGTTTTTATATTAAAAAATTACTAAAAACAAATATTGACACTTTTTTGAATAATTGAGTGGCGGCGACAAGCAAAACATTTGAAAAAGTCATTAAACTCTATCTATCTGTGAACAATCACTTTGCATTCTGTCAGTTGTGAGAAAAAATTTAATCTAACGAGAACTGTGTGAATTTTGTTAGTTAACTTTTACAACCTGTGAAAAAAAGAAAAAAAAAATCTAAACAATTTGAAAACACTAATAAAGAGAAATAATAAATGAAATTATGCAATAATACAAAGTATGCAAATAAATGTATACACCATACACATAAATATTATTTTAAAATCTTGAGTACATTTATAACTACGATAATATTTTGAAAAAGAAACTTTTTATACCCTCACCACGAATTGTATTGAAGTATAAAATGGAGTATTTAGTTCCATTTGGTTTATAAATTTACAACAATGAGACCTGGAGAAATCCGAAATACCAAGTAACACCCACTTCAGTAGGAAATTGCTAGACACGGAGTTCCTACCATAACATAGCCGAATATTTATGCGGATTTAATATAATCATGACCTACATATATCGGCAATTGTCTGTATGAAAGCGTCGTTACCGTTCTATATGGACAATATAAAAATTTAGACATATACCTTAAACGCTCTGAAAAACGTTGTATTTCATTTCTTGTTTCTTATACTCCAAAGATGCAGTTAAATCATATGTACAAGTGATTTGGAAGTGCATCAAATTATGCATTTTTATACCCTCAGCATTTATGCTAACGAGGGTATATTATACACTTTCATACGGGCAAAATGTGCCTCATCGAAATAATGGTTTTAGACCCCAAGTATGTTTGGACGAAATGTGTTTCAGACAATTTGGAGAGGATTTAACAATGTCCGTCCATCTGTCTGTCTGGCTGGAGCGCACGATAACTCTCGAACGGATGAACCGATTTGGTCCAAAATTTGGATTTCGCAATATTTCGTCCAAACTTAGTTTAAGTTCGAATATGGGTAATATCGGTCCACTCCTTCCGGTACCTCCCCCACAAATGTTCGAAAATGCTCGGAAAATTTGTGAGCACGATAACTCTAGAAGTAAGTAACCGATTTGGTCCATACTTTGCACATCGTGAAATTTCTATCAATCTTAGATGAGGATCCAATATGGACTCAATCGGTCCACGCCTTCGGGTACCTCCCACACAAAATTTCGGAAAAGTACAGTTTAGGACCTGCTCTTGAATCGTTTTGATTTTTGTTGTAACAAATTGTATTCACGGCACCCAATACGGCGGTACAAGTTTCATCAGGGGCAAAACCATACTTCCTGAAAAAATAGCTTGAAAGGTTCAAAAAACCCTATGACACCGTGTGTCGTGGTAGGTGCGCAAGATAACTCTCGAACGGATCTGCCGATTCGATCCAAAATTTGGCCTTCATACTATTTTGTCGAAACTGAGTTTATGTTCGAAGATAAGCCATAACTCGCCCACAAAAGTTCATAAATGTTCGTAAAAATTGTGCGCACGATAACTCTTGAAGGGAAGGACCGATTTGGAGATATAGATCAGGTTTGAATATGGACTATATTTGTCCATTCCTTCGGGTACTTCCCACACAAAATTTCGGATAAGTTCACTTTATTACCTGCTCTTGACTTACTTTGATATCTGTTGAAGCAACTTGCAATCGCTGTCTCAATTACGACGGCAAAAGTTTTTCAGTGGCAAGTCCATACTTCTTCGGAAAACAGCCCAAATGTTGGGAAAAACCTCAATGTCACCATATGTAGTAGCTGAAGAGCACAATAACTCTCGAACTGATAAACCGATGTGGTAAAAATTTGGCCTTCGTCATATTTTGTCCAAACTTAGTTTATGTTCTAAAAAAAAACAAAATGTCAACATTTGTGTCCAAGTGCAGTTTAGCGTCTGTTCCGAGATCCTTTGGAAATTTATACCGATGATGTTCTATGTGGTCCTGTTTACAGCCATATTATGTTTTCCGTGGACAAGTCCCTGCTTCCTGGCATACTGGTCCAACAGGTGTACGATGCCCCACTGAAATGATTAGTGGGCGCAATATCTATCGAAAAGATATGACTCTCAAAATAAGATCCACTTCCGTAATGCACTATGTCGGTTCATTCCCTCCTTCGCAAAGCTTTTGAACTATAATCCTAATCCACATTTTTGTCGGCAAGTTCAAATATCCAAAAAGTCCCACAAAATTCTGAAAATGCCCTAAATACATTCCATACCCAGGCTTCGGAGCCATACATCAGCATGGGTAGTATCAGTGTTTTGTAGAGCGTTATATTTGTTTGACGAGATGTGGCTTTGTTTTTAAACTGCTTACTTAAACCAAAGTAGCATCTGTTGGTCAATACAATTCTTCTTTTTATTTCACAACTGACGTCGTTTGTTGTGTTTACGGAGGTGCCGAGGTAGACGAAGTCTTTTACTACCTCAATATTATAGGAACCAACTTCCACAGTCGGTCCGAGCTCAATGGACGCGCGTCGACATCATCAACTTGGACTTCTCACCGTTTACCGCCAGACCCACTTTCGCAGATTCTCCTTCGACCTTTATAAAGGTATCAGTTACTTCTTTTACTGATGGGCCCATGATGTCTATATCATCAGCATAAGCAAGTAACATGTGACTATTGGTGCAGATTGTGCCATTTCTTTTGACGTTTGCCTCTCGTATAACATTTTCTAGCAGGATGTTGAAGAGATCACACGAAAGGCTGTCTCCTTGTCTGAAACCTTTTTTGGTACCAAACTCTTCGGAGAGGTTCTTTCCTATTTAAGGATCTCGTCTCAGTTAATGTCTTTCTACAAAGCCGAATGAGCTTTGCAGGAATACCAAAATCAGACATGGCTTGGAACACCTTTGAACGTGTAGAGCTGTCGAATGCTGATTTATAATCGTCGAAAAGATGGAAGGTGTCGATCTGCATTTCTTGGGTCTTTTCCAGGATTTGTCTCAAGGTAAATATCTGGCCAATAGTGGTTTTGCCAGGTCTGAAGCCGCACTGATAGGGTCCAATAATTTCATTGACCATAGGCTTTAGTCTTTCACACAATATGCCAAATACTATCTTATATCCAATAGGGAGCAGACTTATGCCCCTGTAATTGGAGCACACAGTCTTATCACCCTTCTTGTGGACTGGACAGAGGACGCTCACGTTCCAATCGTCGGGTATGCGTTCTTCCTGCCAGATTGTGCTAACTAGCTGATGCATACACCTTATCAGCGTGTCGCCTCCGGTTTTGAACAGCTCGGCTGGTAGGTCATCTGCTCCTGCCGCCTTATTATTCTTCAGCCGGTTTATTGCTGTATTTTACCTCATCTTGGCTGGGCGGTATACATTCAATACCGTCTTGTGGGATTGGGACTGTGGTTTCTTCGTCGTCTTCGCTGCTATCGGATACCAACAGTTTGGAAAAATGTTCTTTCCATATCCTGAGCACACTATCTGTATCAGTTACCAAATTACCTTGTTGGCCTCTACAGGAGGATATGCCTGTACCAAAGCCATCAGTTTGATGCTTCACTCTTTGGTAGAATTTTCGGACTTCGTTCTGTCTCCTATACATCTCTATTTGTTCACACTCCCACTTTTCCATCTCTCTCTTTTTCCTGCGGAAAAGACGTTTCTCCTCTCTCCTTTTCTCCCGATACCTCTCTCGTGCGCTACGCGTTGCTACTGATTGTAAAGTAGCCCTATATGCCACATTTTTTTCTTCGGTAGCACCACGGCACTCCTGGTCATACCATGGATTCTTTGGTGGAGGTCTCTTATATCCAAGTACTGATTTTGCGGCTGTTTTCATGGAGTGGGCAATATTTTGCCATTGTGCTGATATGTTATCGGGATGAGGAGTGCTTTGATTAAGCAATTGGGCTAGTTGAGTGGAATATGCTGTGGCTATCTGTTGTGATTGCAGCTTACCGATGTCTAACTTTCGTGTTGTGTATGTCTGTTATTTGCAACGTTTAGACGGGTACGTACCTTTGCTGCAACGAGGTAATGGTCCGAATCTATGTTTGCTCCTCGGAACGATCGTACATCCAACACGCTCGATGAATGTCTTCCATCTATCACAACGTGATCAATTTGATTACTTATTGTTTAATCTGGAGACAGCCAAGTGCCCTTATGAATATCTAGATGCTTAAATCTGGTACTGCTAACTACCATGTTTTTTGCCGTTGCGAAGTCTATCAGCCTCATTCCATTGTCTGATGTTTCACTATGTAGACTGAATTTCCCGACTGTTTGTCCACAGATATTCTCCTTTCCAATTTAAAATCGCCTAGAACAATTTTAATGTCATGGGCAGGACAACGGCCATATGTTTCTTCTAAGCGCTCGTTGAATATATCTTTGGTCTGTTCGTCCTTGTCTTCGGTTGGAGCATGAGCGCAGATAAAGATGATGTTGAAGAATTTTGCTTTTAATCGAATTGTAGCAAGTCTTTCATTCACTGGGTTGAAGCTGGAGACCAGATTTTTAACCTCTGACCAACTACAAAACAGCAACCAAACTCATGCTTTGTGTCATGGCAGCTATAATACAGTGTGTAACCTTTAGGTGTTGTTGTGACATCTTTCCCAGTCCATCGTATTTCCTGCGTGGCAGTAATGTCGGCCTTGTACTTTTCAAGTACATCTGCCAGCGCGTAAACTGCACCTTCTCTATAAAGAGTGCGAACATTCCAGGTGCAGATTCGCAGATCATAGTCCTTCAAGCGTTTGCGGGGGTCGTCAACTTTAGAGGGGTTTGTTTTGATTTTCTTTCGTTTTTCATAGTAGGCTGTTTTCTGCTAGGGGGAGGGGGGCGGGTTACAAAGCATTTTCATGAAAATGTTCATAGTCTGGCACAAGACTATGTGAAAATAAAGGGACAATACAAATCATAAGGACTACAAGCAGTAAAAATTATAAGCAATTCATGACCAGATTTTAAAATGGATATAAGCCAACAGTTTAAAATTCTTCGAGAGCCTTAAGAGGTAATTCCCAGTTAAAAAGCCCAATAAAACATAACATAACATTGTTCCACAACATCCCATACGGGACAAGGGAGACTTCTCTCATATCAACGAGTGCACCCCGATTCATATTTAGCTCAATGATATGGGACCTACTGTTTATCGCCGAGTCCGAACGGCGTGTCTTAAGACACCACTTGTGGAGAAGTTATTCAAGGCTGAAATACTCAGGAAATGTCGCCAACATTACTGAGGGGTATTTTGCCACCGTTGAAAATGTTTGATGTTGCTTGGCCGGGGAATCGAACCCACGACCTTTGGCGTGCGAGGCGGGCGTGCATACCATTGCACCACGGTGGCACCCAGCCCAATAAAACACCGGCGCAAAATATAGATGAAAAGACTAGACTTCAAATGACAGTAAATATCCTGTGAATCGTTCTCTCCGTGTGCTTATATGTTTTTTTTTTTTTTGCTCTCCTTTAAAATAAATAATGATTTTTGAAAAAAAAATTGTGTCCCGAATTCAATATTATATTTTTATATTGTAGAAAAAATTACCCGGAGTAAGAGTCGAAAAAAATAACTCGACTCCGACTCGTAGACTCCGACTCCGAAACCCTGGTCTAAAGACACCACTTTTTAAGCGACCATGTTGAATTGATGTGAGGGTGTCCAAGGAGTTGTCCGATATAGCTTCGAACTTAATTTAAGTTTGAGAGAAATATTACAATGTGCAAAGGTTGGATCAATGTCAGCTTCTACCAACTCCATTCGACAGTTGTCGTGTCCATCAGTCCGTTTAGTTTGTCAACATAGGTATTTTTAGAGCTTTTGAACCATTATCATCCGTAAGCATGAACTTGCCTACAAAACACATTATATTACTGTAAAAGGATGTCAAGCAGTACCCTCAGTAAAAATTTCCAAAACAAACCTCGAACAACCCTTAAGCTGAAATTAAGCAACATTTCAAACTTTTGTGAGGGAGGCAACCCGAAGATGTTGTCCAATATAGGCCTTCTTGGAACTTGAAATAAATTTGACGATGTGAAAAGTTTCGGCCAAATCGTATACCCAAGTCCTTCATGAAGAAGTTTGGTATATGGTATATGTCAATGATTTGGTATAGTCCCACATTACGGTACCTACAAAGCAAACTCGTGATACCAAATCAATATATTTTATAAACGGCATAATTATAGTGTTTGATTTGGTTTTCTTGTTTTTGTTTTTTTTTTTTTTTTGTCAGTGGCTGAGGTTATGACTCTGTCAGCACAGCTGACTGATTCTTTCTTGAAAAATTTAAAAAAAAAATTTCCTTACCATAGAAGATCCTTGTCTCCATACAAAATTTTCTTCTCCCATAGAAAGCTTTAATAGGACCCCTTCCTTTAGAATACAGTTATTAGAAGACCTTCCATAAGATCTTTATTACACATTCTTCCAATAATATATGTACTTCCTATAAAATACCTACTACATCAGTGTGAATGCTATTCAAAGCTGTCATATAGGTTCTTTGATCTAGAGGTTGCCGTTTATATATAAAGCATCAAGAAGATCAAGAAAATCTATCCTGACGTGCCTGTGTGGAGGAAGTTTGTCCACAATATTGTGGCTGGGATGCAAATGACGACAACATTCAAACACCTTATTTTGCTAATGACCCGGTAAAATTGTCACTTACTCCAGAAGTTGGAGGCATTTTGAGGCACCCTTTTGCACCCCTCATGTTTGCATTATGGTACTTTTGGATGTTCTTCCACTGCATAGCGGTAACGTTTGTATACCACAGTGTGCGCCGTTAAGCTTACCACCGATAGGCCTACTTGGTAAGATATCAACAAGTTTTCTTTGTCAGCACCCCAAATGCTAATGGGCAGCGACCAGAGGGCTTTGTGATGTTATGATGGATAGCAGTGGTTTGTGCGGGTATTTGACCACTATGATCAGGGGGAGCTTCATTTCGTCAGTCGAAGTGGTGAACAGTAGATTTAGCGGCGTATTTTTCATATTTTTCAGTAGGAAGAACTGAACTAATTCAGCTATATAGACACTTAATCTGTCACAACTGTCATCAACGAGAAGATCCGATCTTTACGCTGTGGTGTGTCGAATTTTAGAAATATAGAGGAATAACTGTCGCTCATGATTCAATCACTTCTCTGAAATCAAACATTTTGCTGGGTATACGATCCCTGTGTTTTCTACTCACTTGTTATGTCGACTACAAAAAAAAATCTTGTACAAAAAATACAAGGGAACTAATGAGGATTTGTCTTGAGATCTGCGACTACCAGTCTTCCTTGCTTCTAAAAAAATCCACTCTTCCCACATGCATATAAACCAAAATTGTATTAATAACAACAACATCGGATTAAACCTGACTATTTTGTAAACACCAGAAAAAAGGGGAAAATTTATAACAGCGCCAATATATTGTTGACATATTTGTTGGCCACTTTTATTATTCGATTAATTACACGAAGGTAATAAATTTAGAAACATGAATTCAAACGCATATCAGATTATAGCGGGAACAAGTACAACTTTATCACCACTGCTGATAGCAGGAAACAGCAACGATGAGAATCAGAGTACAACAAAAAACAAGCCATGTAGTTTATAACAGCCAGCCGAAGGAGATAAATATAACCGCGTCGTTTTGCTAATCGCCGAGTCTGAAGTGCTGCAATTCAAAAAATGGGAATTATCGCAAAGCTCTCTGATATTTATCAATGAAAACTAAGGAAAATAACAAGGAAAACGTTATTCTAACACAATAAATTCCAGTTGTGTGGTAAATAACAAAATTGAAACGATGACTAAATTTTGATAGTTATCAGAATAAAAGTGTGATAGTAGGTTAAGCAGGGTGTATTAGGTAAATCCGACTCGTGGCATAATAACATAGTGTGTATATGCACGTACAACATTTTTAACTCAAATCTATTTTTTTTTCAAAGAGAGACACATGATTTCATATTCAAAACTTCCTGTGGTAGTAATGAATTTTGAACCAAGTACCTCCCTAATATTACAATGTTAAGATATCTAACCTAACCTATATAACCCTTCTATACGTAGAGTAGGAATTTGGTCAGAGCAAACATATTTTGAGAGCAATAAAGGGAATTGTTAACTATCTGTGATTTTTAACGTCCTTTATTTTTTGTTGTGTTGATACTGCTCCTCAGCAAAAAATTTCAGTATATTTCCAGATTTTTTTTGACTAACGGTTCCAGAGATATCGCTTCTTGAAAATGTCGAATTTTGTAAAAACTATGTGCAAAGATATACTCATTACCTCTTTAATATTGGTCCAGATGGAAATATTGTTTTTTGTATTTTTTGTTCTTTGCAGCTATCTAATAACAAATAGCAAAAAATTTCACAGTGGATTTGGATGCAATTTTCGCGATTTAACATTTAATATCAATTTTTATCAGTTATTGTACTCTTCGATTTTCTTGAAAATTTTTATATTAAACTATGGTTAATTACAAAAATTTTAAGTCCTATTTGCAGCGGGATTCGAATAATTACTTTTTTTCTATTTTTTTTTTATTTTGTTAGGAAATTTTTTGCTTTATACCATTGTGAAACATTTGTTATTTTACAAAAAAAAAATAAAATAAAAAATAAAAAGTTGAATTTATTAACATTTGTTTTGTTATTTTATTTAGGAATTTATCTTAAACATCTTAAAACTCCTTTATTTTTCGATTTAAAAATGGTTTACCAGTTATTGTACCAGCTGGACAATAATCTAACTTCATTTATAATCAAATAACTACAGCTTGGGAATTATATGAATGGGCGTCCGAGCCTAATAATTTATCAAATATTAAAGTGATATTTTCTCTAGAAGATTATTATTTAAATACGAAGGAGGATTTGAATTTGAGATATTAAAAGACTAAGCCTATCGCGGACACACAAAAATTTAATTCAGTAATACGCACTAATGCTGGAACAGTAATTGTTTAACCATTTTCAAAATCGACCAATTAAGAGTTTATAGAATCTTTAAGATAAATTCCTTGATAAAACAACAGCAAAAATGTTAAAATTGTTAATTTTTTTATTTTATTGTTAATATGACAAATATTTCACACTGCTAAAAACGAAGAAGAATTATTGACGAATTTAAAAAAAAAGTAAGAAAAAAGTAATAATTCGAATCCCATTACCAAATAGGACTTCCAATTTTCGTAGTTTAATACAAAAAAAAATCAAGAAAATCGAAAATAAAAATTGATTTTAAATATTAAATCGCCAAAACTGCATCTAAGCCCACTGTGCACAACGAAGTTGATTATTTCTTTGCACATAGTTTTTACAGAATTCGACTTTTTCAAATGCGCGATATCTCTGGAACCTTCAATCAAAAACAAAAAATCTGAAAATGTACTGTACACAACAGCAAAAAATAAAGCAAATCAAAAACCACTTTTTGAAAAATACGAGGGTCACCCGAAAACCTTCTGGCAACACGCAGTGTCGCCAGTTGTCATTTGAGAGTTTTTTTGGAAAGTTTGACAGTTTTTTGCCTAAGCGTACTCAGGACAGTTTGACATTCGACCATGTATTGGTTTGATTGTGACGCTTTTACAGCATATTCTGGCGACGAAAATCGTTAACCACGCCTTTTTTTCTTGGTGTGCTGCAATCAAATGAAGTCATTAGATCCCCAGTCATGGCTGTACGGCGCATGACCCATTAATTCTACGTTTTTTCCGGTCAAACAGACGCTGGTTTCAATCGCTGTGTGGGAGCTCGCATTGTCATGATGCAGAACAATTCGCCTTCTCTTGTTCGTTTATCGAATTTCTCAGGAGACTTCAGGCAAACAAATTGTAGTGTAGCACTCAGAATTAACCGTCCTACATTTCTCAACTGTCAACAAAAAAACAGGCGACAATTTGCGTCGAAGGTCTTCTTCCATGAACGAATTTCGTTGGATTTAGCTCGCTTTCGAAGGCCCAAACGGTCGATTCCTGTTTTGTTTCGGGCTCCTAAGCATAGATCCAAGATTCGTCGTCTGCGACAATCTTATAAATGTCGTTTGAAGTACCGCGATTGGTTTTGTTTACAAATCCATTTTTGCGGCCAGTTGTTCATGCAATATCAAATCTCAGTTGGTGGAATAAATTCCCAAGTATGCCTCTATCTCAGGGTATTTAACATGGCGATCTTGGATTATCCGCTAACGAACGGCTTATTTTTTCTGGCACAACGGCCGTTTTTGGACGTCCTTCGTTCGATTAACTTTATTGATGTCGTTGTATAGCAGATACAGCTCGTGGTTCATACGACGTCGATATTCACCGGCAACGCAAATCGGTCCGTAGATCTTTCGAAGACATTTTCTCTCAAACACGCCAAGCACTGCCTTATCTGCTTGCGCAAGTACCCAGGCTTTGGAACCATACATCAGCACTGGTAGTATCTGTGTTTTGTTAAGCGTTATTTTTGTTTGAGGAGTTGTGGCTTTGTTTTTGAATGCTTACTTAAGCCAAAGAAGCATCTGTTGGCCAATGCAATTCTTCTTTTTACTTCACAACTGATGTCTTTTTGTGTGTTTACGGCGGTGCCGAGGTATACGAAGTCTTTTACTACCTCAAAATTATAGGAACCAACTTCAACAGTTGGTCCGATCTCAATGGACGCATTGCGCGTCGACACCATCAGCTTGGTCTTCTCGCCGTTTACCGCCAGACCCACTCTAGCACATTCTCCTTCGACCTTCATAAAGGTATCGGTTACTTCTTTTACTGATCGTCCCATAATGTCTATATCATCAGCATAAGCAAGTAACATGTGGCTATTGGTGTAGATTGTGCCACTTCTTTTGACGTTTGCCTCTCGTATAACCTTTTCTAGCAGGATGTTGAAAAGATCACACGAAAGGCTGTCTCCTTGCCTGAAACCTCTTTTGGTACAAAACTCTTCGGTTAGGTTCTTTCTTATTTTAACTGAAGACCTTGTGTCAGTTAGAGTCATTTTACAAAGTCGAATGAGCTTTGCGGTGATACCAAATTCAGACATGGCTTGGAATGGAGTGTTTTAAGAAACCACGAGCGTAACATTCTCCCCCCTTTCCCCTCTGGAGGGGCTATACGTTAAGAATTGTTTTATGCTGTTAATGCAAAATGACATGAACAAAGGTCCCGATTATCTTATGATGCGAAAATAGGCTTGGGGAAACAAAACAATCTCCAAAACAACGTAAAATCCAACCAATTTAGCGGATTAAAAAATCAACATTTTTGTCTGAAAAAAAATTTTAATATAGATTTTACAGCGTTCTTCCTGGAATACACGTACCACCAACGTAAGACAAGTTTGGAAGAAGATTTCTTCATCTTGCCACTGATGACAATTATGTTAATGTACGTGGTCAGATAACAAACAGAGTTATACGTTAACATATCCATAGAAACGCTATTCTAGGGCAGCTTTAGTCAGCCATGACCTACCTTGGAAAATTATGCCCGTGGTGGGCACTGGGGGGCATCATGACTAAAACCTTAGGTCAAATTTAAGTATAGGATTAAATTGGCATTACAAAATACACTAAGAAAGTATGCAGCTAACTAGAATTCCACAACACGCTAAAACACTATATTTTAATGAAAATTAAACTATTACCTCCACCTTCAAAATCCACTGTATTTTGCTATACGTATTAGTTTCGCGATATTTTGAAAATATTTACTTGCACTTAAAATATAGGTTGTACTCACAACAAAAAATATTAGTCAAATGTTCCGACTTTTGAAGCTATTCTTAAGAAGATCGCGTTCGAATGAAACAGAAACTAATATATTTTTAAAAGGGCCCATGTCATAGCTGTCACATTTGCCAGATGTTGTCCCAAAATTTTGACATTATTTTTTTATTTTTGGCCAATGGGTGGATCCACTGTGCCACGCCTTAAAAACCTTTTAAAAATGTATACTATATAATTTTTTTCAATAAATGGGTCATCAAATGATCCTAACATAGCGTATGTGATTTTTTTCTAACGTAGTAGCAGGGTTCATTTGATCGATGCACTCTTGCCGTGATTATCCACGTCGAAAGTTATGAAAAATTATCGGACGAAAATGTTCACAAGTAAATTCCATTTTTTTGCAAAGTGATTTTTTCAAGTCACTGTAACAACCCAGCAAACCAATCGTACCGAAATCGGAACAAAATTCGGACTATACGTCCGATTTCTAATTCGAAATCTTAACGATATCTTAACGGAGGTTGTATGGAGTAGTTGACATAATTTCGGAACGAAATGTCGGATCGAATTCGGATCGATTTAGGTCAGACTTCGGAAAGAAATCGAAAGAAAATCCTTGGGAAATTCGGAGTGCGAATTTTTTCATCCGAATTTTCGTACAGATTTTTGAACGATTTCTGATCAATGTCGTATGAAAATCTGCGGTACCTTCCGAATCTTTGTAAAGATTTCTAAACGATTTTGGAATAATGTCGTATAAATATCGAAGGAAAAATTTTTTTCTGACGCCTCTTTTTATTGTTAAATTTTTCTTTGTTATGTTTTTTATTGGAAGATTGTAATTTCAAACGCATCTAATGATTTTCACTGTTGTTATTATTTTGTAGTTATAGTAGATCAATGTAAACTTTGTGAACGAATATGTTAAGTCCATCAGCACTAGGTTGAATTTTTATATGTTGAATTTATATTTAAAATATTTAAAAATTGTTTATGCGAATTTTAAGACCAAGCATTTTGTTTTTCGACAACAAACTAAATGTTGCTTGTTAGATATATACAAAAGGTGGTTGTTGTGCGAAGGGAAATTTGTTTCCGACATATCGATCCGAATTCGTACCGAAATCGGAGGAAAAACAGTAGCATATTCGAAGTGAAAAATAAATTTACTTCCGACATTCTCTCCGAAATCGGAACGAAATCTGAAGGAATTCCCCACGAAAGTCGTTTAGAAATCGGAACGAAATCTGAACGATTTTGATTCCGAAATTGTTCCGATGTGTCGGATATCATTTGGTTTGCTGGGAACCCAACACATGTCAAACTAATCTAAGTACGCTTGGGCTAAAAGCGTTCCAAAAAATGTCAAATGACACCTGGCGACACTATGAGTTGCCTAAGCTAGAAGGTTTTCGAGTGTCCCCCGTATACACTAGGTGCAACCATAGATTTTGTTTGGCATAAATTCAACAATGTCTTGTGTGTTAAATAATTTATGGTACAACTAAAAATTACGATTCAGATACAATCCTATATGAACTATAGAAATTGATTTTAAAAAAATATTTTACGAAATAGAAAAATGTTTTGACTTGAAGGTGAAATACATAATTTATTTTCTTTTCTGATAACAAGCTATTTGGGACAGTAGTATGAAATTTCCTCGTAAATAGTACTTCATGTACATTGTACTACTAAATGGAAAATTGTTTTTAATATGAAACATGTCTCATGATAAGCAAATAATTAAACACAATGTATTTTATATATGATTGCTACTAATCTATAAGATTTCAATTGATGTTATTTGTATTTAATAATTGTTTTCATAATCACATTGTAGGATCTTTAATGAGTTAAAATTAGATAAGAAAAGTTTTTATTCAATTGACATTTTTTCACAAGAAATTTCACTCTGGCCCAGTACTCCATATTGAATATTTAGATAAAAAAATCAGATATAGGGCCATACATATATAATAGTGTTCTTTTACTATCTGATGGATTTGAAAACGCAAAATAAACCAATTTAGAGGCATTAAAAATATAATTTTTACATTGAAAGAAGCTCCTCCATGAAATTCAATCATCACTTTTAATTTTAAGTTAACCGGAACGCTATAAATCTGTTCGATAAATCCAAACTATAACAAAATTATACTTATAATAATGGGGGATAATGTATGAAAGATAATATTTTATTAATATTTTCGTTTAGAGGTAACCTTAATGACCAATTTTTTTTTTGCGAGTGAAAAAAGAGAGCTAATGATTCGAATCCACACAACCACCAAATTATGTGACTAGTTGGTTTTGCAGCTCATCAGACATATCGGCTGTGGTAGTTAGGGTTATGACATTTTGAAATTTTTTCTCAAAAATGATTTACTGTAGTGAGAATTAATGAACTTTTACCTATCAATGCCTAAAATAACATGCATTCCATTTTATTGTAAAAAAGGTTCCGCACAAACCACTTTAAAAGAAAATTTTTTTGAAAAATTCTATGAAATGAAACTAACAATTTTATCAAAAAATTATTTCATGTTGCCCGAATGAATGCCCTTTTGCCTATTAATGACTAAAATAACTTTTATTTCATTTAAATATTAAACAAGGTCCCGTACAAACTTTTAATTTTTATGATATTTGAAATAATGTTATATATAATATAAAGTGATATATATGTTATAATATGATGATAAAATTAGTGAGAAACAAACGGTTATGTCATTTTGGTGATGTCGTGTGGCCCTATACCTTGTTTTCAGTTAAATATCTGCTTACAGTGACTTCTCAAAATTGTCAAAATTTCTGCACTATAAAAACTTTAAAAGCTTTTTGTGCGGAAGCTTTTTTACATCGAATCTCTTTATAATAATAAATAAAAACTCATCAAAATATCGCACAGGGATACGAGGTTGTAAAAAAGTCATAACCGTAGTCGAAGTGGCTTCTCTGTTGTCGACCTTTGGTTTCTCAAATGCAAATGTGTTTAATAATATTTAAGAATCCGATCAAGGATGCATTTTAGAAATAATTTAATATTCACCGTAAAAGCAGATTGATATATTCGTCCTCTTTATGGCCGATTGTGGATTGGGGTAGCTCGTATTTTGAATTTTTTTCCTTCCCATAGAAGACCACAGTGGTTCCGCCCGTGGACAAAAATCAAAAAATTGATGGCGACAAATTTTATTCCGATTGAAATTGAAAATGCCTCCTAGAAGCTCCTTCGTACTTTTTGTGTTGGAGTACACAGAAAGGCCGGAAACTTGGTGGTATACTGTTTTTCCGGCTTAGACATTCAAAACTAACTCCTTTTCACCAAGTTTCTGATGTACATCAAGTTTTGAAGGTACATCAAGGCGAAGCTTGAACTAGATTTTGGTTACGTAAATAAGCCGATAAGTGTGTGATGTGTTACAAGGCCATGAAAGGCTTTATCCTTACGATTGTTTTGGAATGTAAGTGCATATTTTTTATCTTCTGAAAGTCATTTAGGTCTCGGTGACTAATTTCAAGAAAATTAAGGGCGGTTTAGCCGCCATTTTTCCAGAAGATACCTCTACCTTCCCTCCCAGTCCTTGGTTTGGCTGGCTTAAGTGTTTCACGAAATCGATTATTTCTGTGTTTTCGTGACTTTTCCACATTATTTCAACTATATTCGACTAAATATTAAAAAATAAGCAAAAATTCCCTTTACTTCTGCCGTTTTTATAATGAAATATAAACAGTTTTCTCTTTTCTAGGATAGCGTTTTTCCTTATCCCTAAATTTTGATAATTTGCTATGAAATATGATATTTCTGCACACAGAAACAAAGATTCTCTTCGCAATTATTGAAATTTATACTGATATTGCAGAAAAAGTTCGATATTGACCGGTATTTTGCCAAAATATTTAACAAAAGTTACAAAAACCGAATATTTTTGACGCATAGAAAACAGGGTTAACAACTTCTTCTTTGTTATTCTCGCTTATAGGGTTGCCACGGATCCATGTTACCTACATTTTTTAATTGCCACAGGACCAACATTTTTTTAAGTATTTGGTTTTTTTGAATATTCGGTATGGGCTTCTAAAATACTGAGGTGTTATTATTGGTGAATTTTAAAACGTAATATTTTTGACACTCACTGTAAATATTCTCTATACATATCAAATTTTTAACATCCAGCTTTATTTTTGAAAATTAACAGCGGTTGTACGCCAAGTTAAGTCGAAGAAGTTGTGATTTGTATGCGAGGCTTTAAAAACGAAAAATACACCAGCAAAGCATTCGTAGGATATGAGTAAAATTATAAAAAAATGGAGAGATAAATGTTTTTCAAAAATTTTTTCAATTTTTAAAATGAAACTTATAGGTGATGGCATTGACAATGTTTTTACGAAAAAAACAAATTCATAATTCGTTTTCTAACATCATTAAAAATAAATTCTTTATAAATGTTTTTTTCTGCTACTTTTTAATATAATTATTATTAATTTATGTTTACTAATTTTTTGTTTTACTAATTTTATGAGCATTTGTGAGTCTCGAAATTTTTTTAGAATGCAGGGGAAAGTCTCGATTTTACGATTAAAAAAAGTCCAGCTGCCCCCATCTGCCACCCGCTATGCTACTTCTCTAATACCACGCCTGTAAAATCGTCAAAATTCCAAAAATCGGGAGGTACGTTTATATGGGAGCTATACCTAAACTTAGACCTATACTGTACATTTTTTGCAAGGAGGTATTTTGCACACTCAGAACTCAAAATGCAAATCTACAGACACAATCGGTTGGAAAATGTGGGTAAAATCGTCAAAATTTCGAAAATCGGGAGGTACGTTTATTTGGGGGCTATACCTAAACGTAGACCGATATTTACCATTTGTTGCATGGAGGTATTTCGTTCATTCAGAATGCCAAATTAAGGCCGAATCAGTTAGAAAACTTCGCTAAAATTGTCAAAATACCGAAAATCTGAGGGTACATTTATATGGCGGCTATACCTAAACGTGGACCTATATTGAATATTTTTGCAAGTTTATTCACTCAGAACTAAAAATGCAAAATAACATCCAAATCGGTTGGTTAATTTGGCCAAAATCGTCAAAATACCACAAGTCGGACGGTACCTTTCTATGGGAGCTATATCCAAATATGGACCCACAACCACTAAAAAAAGGTTTTCTATAATTTTTGCTTGTTATGAACCTACGTTTAAAATTTGGAGGCGGTAGCTCGATTAAAACTATTTTTGGCATTCTTTTCCATACAAGTGGGACGGACCACTGTGCGCTGAGAAGAAATATGGTCGAAACAAAAAATAATGTCGAAGCAAAATAAAGTATTGTAAATATGTAAAAATAATTATTGTTGGCTTAACCTATACAATGCTATATGACACAATGTATATGTTTGTAGAAACAACATATATTTTCGCTTTTGCCACATGCATTTTTAACGTATACATAGAGTCATTTGGCTTATGTAACATAAAACTAACTTACAACATCGCACTAGAGGTGTCTATTAAATTAATACAAACATTTATACCTTCCCCTCAAGTACTATTCTCATTGTTGCCTTTCATTGCTTAGATATGAGTGTTTAATCTAAATAAGTATTCAATATGGAGTACACTGAGTGGGTCAGTGTGAAATTTCATGAAAAAAAACATAGCCAATTTAATAAAAACTGTTCATATCTAGTCATAGACCATTCTACAGATCCTACAATATGATTCCGAAGACAATTATTAGATACAAATAATGTCAATAGAAATGTTATAGATTAGAAGCAATCAATATAATACACTGTGATTAATAATTTGTTTATCATGTGATCGTGAAAAAAAAACTATTATATTTTCTCTGGTCTCAAAAACTCAAATTATTTTCCAAGAAAAATTAGAATTTAATTAGTTAGTCTTTGACAATTTTCGAGCCTTAGAAGCATTTCTGCCATTGCATTAATTTGTAATGATGCCTCTATAGCTTTGTTCCTTTACTTTTTAATGGTAAAAGTGGTAAAAGAGAAAACTGTCGAAATTGCTCTTTCATGAACAGTTTTACAAGAAAAGTAAAGGAACGAAAAAATGGTAAATCTGGCAACAATGTCAAAAAAACATAAAAATTCAGTTTTCTTCTTTTACTTTACGGTTTTTAATTTTGTCAGCGTTCGTCTTTTTTCTTCTGATTTTGACCATTTTTTCTTCATTGTCAAATAATCGACAAACAAATATCGAAAACTCAGTTCTGCCATTTTTTACCTGAAGAATTTTGAAGAATCAGCTTATATTTTTATCTACGGGCCAATCTCAAGAAATAAACAAACAATTTATAATAGCGAAAAAATATAACAACATTATGTCAACAATCTATGTCCCAAATAATGATGTGTGATGTTCAACAGTCATTATTTTCATTGAGATAAGCAACAAGAATGACAACTTATGATGGTTTAAGCTTAATGGTAACATCTTTGTTTTAGTCTTTTTATACGATAGATACGCTCAAAAAAAATGAAACAATGCTGAATTATTCTACTAACTCTGACGCGTGACATTAACGTATATTGTGACTTTAAATCTCAATACTATTCCTTCTTTCGGTGCACATCGATATGAATTTTCCAATAGTGATAGCATTTATAATTATTTCATTTGTAATTCAACAATGTAGTTTATTGACAATTCATTCACGATAAGACAATATAAATTTTGATAAATTAAAACTTAAAACTCTTAGAACTTTCGAATTCTTATACATTGTAAATGATTTTTATTCATTTTTATTTATTGCTGTCTTATTAGGACGAATGCTATTATTTATGAAAGTTTTTTTTTTTTAATTTATTGAATTATTGAAAAAGTGAATTCTAGCGAAGTCTCACACATCCAACCAATATGCTACGATTTTGATTTATATTTTGATAATATTTCACAAGATAGTTAAAGTTATTTACTTTTTCTAAGAATTAAAAAAAAACAAGTGAGCAAAATCTATAGTCGGGACGGGGCCGACTATGTGATACCCTACACCTCTACCCCTGTGCATAAGCTTTTCACTTGTAAACATTTATTTTAGGGAGATACTAAAGTTTTCAACTATCTGGCTCTTATACCAAATGACTTAACCCATTAATCCATGAAGTTCTTTCACGACTTTTATTCATACTTTTTGATTGTTTTAGAATAAGAATAAGAAAAATAAACAATTTCAACAACAACTTTTATCATTTATATATTATCTTAGGTTTACAGACCGTCCGTTATGTCGGGAAACATTTATGAAAATTGGGAAAGATTTGGATATAGCTCCAATAGAATATTTGGCCCTACACGGAGGAAAAAAAGGCCTCTCTAACATATGTCCCAAACATATTTTGCAGCAAGCATATATTTGCTTGCAATCAGTCCCAAACAAATATATGTTTGGGTACAAACAAATTATATGTTTGGATGCAAACAAATATTTGTTTGGGTGTAAACAAATACAAACCCAAAACCACAAAAAACAAGTAAAAAGTCGTTAACTTCGGCCGGGCCGAACTTTTTATACCCTCCACCATAAAATAGTCTTAATTAAAATGGAATAATTAGGGTCCTTTCACAATTTTAGGTGGAACAACTTTTCGACAATGGATAGACTCCTACTGCCTTCCACTATTGCTTAAATTACACTGTGAACACAAATGTTGGGGCAGAGATAATTCCTCTTGGAGATGAAAGCCCTTGGTGTGTGTATATTAAAAACCCCGAAGGACAGATGCGCCGTGAGTCGAACTTCCGAGTTATCGCGTGATTAAGTTTTTGCAAGAGACCCTGTAAGCCATCATGAATTAGCATTATATCTTTGTTTGTTGTTTTTGTAGAGCACTTAAGTAACAGTGAACAAAGATATAACGCTAATTCCTGATGGCCTACAGGGTCTCTAACAAAAATTTCATTACGCCATAACGCGGAAGTTCGACTCACGGCGGATCTGTCCTTCGGGGTTCATAACATATTCACCAAGGCCTTTCTTCCCCAAGATGAATTTTCCGTGCCCCAGACTTTAAACTCCATTTTGTTGCACAGTGTTATCTAATCTAATCTAAAATGCGTTCAGCTAGGTGAAAGGTACCACCTACCAAAGAGTCAACCTATCTTTAAATTTTTTGGCGGAAAAGTTTTATAGCTGCAGGGAACTTCACGAGTCAAATTGAGGGTAGTTTCATCAAAACAATGTAGACCATCAAAAATGGACCCATGTTGACGAATTTTAGTGAAGAAATTTCGTGACCACTTAAAATTCCCGAAAATCGGGAGGTACAGTTATATGGAGGGATATACCAAAACATGGACCTATATTGACGATTATTTTCGAATAGACAAAATTGTAGCTAAAATTCTCAAAATACCGAAAATTGGGAGATACCGTTATATGGGGGCGGTACCAAAACATGGACCTATGTTGACGATGTTTCGTTGGAGATGTTTTATGACCACTGAGAACTTCAAATGTCAAATTACAGCTATTTCGGTTAAAAACCGTAGCTAAAATTCTCAAAATACCGAAAATCGGGAGGTACCGTTATATGGAAGCTATACCAAAACATGGACCTATGTTGACGATGTTTAGTGGAGATGTTTCATGACCACTGAGAACCTCAAATGGCAAATTACAGCTAGGTCGGTTAAAAATTGTAGCTAAAATTCTAAAAATACCAAAAATCGGGAGGTACCGATATATGGGGGCTATACCAAAACATGGACCTATGTTGACGATGTTTGGTGGAGATTTTTCATGACCACTGAGAACCTCAAATGTCAAATTACAGCTGGTTCGGTTAAAAATTGTAACTAAAATGCTCAAAATACCGAAAATCGGGAGGTACCGCTATATGGGGGCTATACCAAAGCATGGACCTATGTTGACGATGTTTCATGACCACTGAGAACCTCAAATGTCAAATTACCGCTAGTTCGGTTAAAAATTGTAACTAAAATGCTCAAAATACCGACAATCAGGAGGTACGGTTATAAGGGGGCCATACAAAAACATGGACCTATGTTGACGATGTTCGGTAGAGATGTTTCATGACCACTGAGAACCTCAAATGTCAACATGCAGATAGTTCGGTTACAAATTGTGGCTATAATTCTCAAAATACCGAAAATCGGGAGGTACCGTTATATGGGGGCTATACCAAAACATGGACCTATGTTGACGGTGTTTGGTGGAGATATTTCATGACCACTGAGAGCCTCAAATGGCAAATTACAGCTAGCTCGGTTAAAAATTGTAGATAAAATTCTCAAAATACCGAAAATCGGGAGGTACCGATATATGGGGGCTATACCAAAAACATGGACCTATGTTGACGATGTTTAGTGGAGATATTTCATGACCACTGAGAACCTCAAATGTCAAATTGCAGATAGTTCGGTTAAAAATTGTGGCTAAAATTCTCAAAATACCGAAAATCGGGAGGTACCGTTATATGGGGACTATACCAAAACATGGACCTATGCCCATATCCTTTGGGATATAAGTTTGTTGATCACTAGGAACCCTAAGTGCCAAATTATAGCTAGTTCGGTCTGCAAATGTGGCGAATAACGTCAAAATACCTCAAATCCGGAGGTACCGTTATATGGGGGCTATACCAAAGAGTGGACCGATACAGCCCATCTTCGAACTTGACCTGCCTATGGAAAAAAGACCCTCCGGTGCAAAATTTCAGCACTCTATCTCAATTATTGCGGACGCTGGAGTGATTACAACAGACGGACAGACGGACATGGATAGATCGTCTTAGAATTTTATCCTGCTCAAGAATATATATACTTTATAGGGTCGCAAATGATTAGTTCGATGTGTTACAAACGGAATGACAAACTTAATATACCCTCCATACTATGGTGGAGGGTATAAAAAAAAACAAACACATGCACCAGTGGGCGCTTACTGAGCGAGCTTAAATTTCAATGTAAAATACATTGAAATGTATGCTCACTTCCTCTCAGTAAGCGCTCACTAACTATCTCTAACATATACACACATTTATAAATGGTGGTGGTTTATTGAAAGGCATAGAAATACCAAACAAAAGCAACAACACAGACATAGGTACATAAAAATTCCAATGAAATACATAACAGAATTAATAAAAAACTGATTAAAATAATTAAACATTTGTGTGGGTGGTACCCTATGAACTGGACAGATATTTAATATTTAGAGATCCAAAATTTGGACCAAATCGGTTGCTACGTCTATGAGAAATCGCGCGTACCATTTTAGCGAATATTTTCGAACTTTTTTGGGGGAGGTAGCGGAAGGTGTGGACCTATAAGCAGCACCTTCGAATTTCATCTAATATTCGAAGAAATATTACAATATCCAAAGTGTGGACGAACGCAGTATTCGGTTCGAGCTCTCCAGCCACTACTTATGGTGCCATAGGGTTTTTTTTACAACTTTCGGGCAGTTTTATCAAGAAACATGGACTTGCCCTGAAAAAACTTTTACTGTCGTAAGCGGATGCGAATGCAAGTTGCTTCAATAAAAATCAAAGTGATTCGAGAGCAGGTCTTAAAGTGAATTTATCCAAAATTTTGTATGGGAGGTACCCGAAGGAGTGGACAAATATAATCAATATTCGAACCTGATCTATATCTGGTAGATATATTAGGATGTGTAAAGTATGGATCAAATCGGTCACTCCCATCAAGAGTTATCGTGCGCACAATGTTTCCGAACATTTTTGAACTTTTGTGGGGGAGGTACCTGAAGGAGTGGACTGATATGGCTTATCTTCGAACTTAAACTAAGCTTGCACAAAATATTAAGAAGGCCACATATTTGACCGAATCGGCAGATTCGTTCGAGTGTTATCTAGCGCTCCAACCGCTACACATGGTGTCATTGGGGTTTTTTTTGTACCTTTCAGCAATGAACGGAAAGAAACAAAACGATTCCCGTACCAATCACACAACGCCACAAACTTTTCAGCTTCTCTGAATCGTTTCATTCTCACAACCAAAACAAAAACACAAACTTTTCAACGTAAAAAGATGGAAACCGTACGATTGGTGAAATGTAACTTCGGCTATGCTTTGCCAAGTTGTTTCATTCACCACCGAAACGACAAGTATTTTTGGGAAACGTTTGCCGTGCGTTATGGTCAATGACACACTCAGACACACACACACACATGTGATTGCTTAACAACCCTATAAGTTAGCATCAGCATACCACAGTGAATTTTATCAACCACCAAACGTTTTTGATTTATTCACATGTGTTAAGTACTATTTAGTTTTCTATCTGTTGTTGTGGAGTTGAGTACTTTTCGCTTTTCGTTTTGTTCGTACTCACGAATGTAAACAAAACGAAACTAAACAGCGAGCTCGGCCAACGAGGGTTATGTTTCGTTTTGTATTGTTCCTATGGAAAATACGAAACGAAACGATTGGAAATTTTATTTAAAGTATTTTTACGTACTCTGCCTTTCAGGCTACTTTCTCAGGAAGTATGGACATGCTCCTGATGAAGCTTATAGCGTCGTATGGGGGGCAGTGGATACAAGCCACTACAACAAAAGTCAACGCGATACGAGAGCAGTTTCTAAACTGAACTTTTCCCCAAGGAGTGGACCGATTGAGTCCATATTGGAACCTCATCTAAGTTTGGTAGAAATTTCACGATGTGCAATGTATGGACCAAATCGGTTAATTCCTTCAAGAGTTATCGTGCGCACAAATTTTCCGAACATTTCCGAACTTTTGTGGACCGATATAACCCATCTTCGGACTTAAACTAAGTTTGCAGGAAATATTACGAAAGCCACACGGACGGACATGGCTAAATCAACTCCAAATTGTCTGAAACACATTTCGTCCAAACATACTTGGACTCAATCGGTCCACTCCTTCGGGTACCTCCCACACAAAATTTCGGAAAAGTTCAGCTTAGGACCAGCTCACGAATCACTTTGATTTTTGTTGTATCTACTTCTATTCACAGCCCCCCATACAACGGTACAAGTTTCATCAGGGGCAAGTCCATACTTCCTGACAAAATAGCCTGAAAATTACAAACAACCCCTATGACACCGTGTGTAGCCGTTGGAGCGTATAAATCAGGTTCGAATATTGACTATATTTGTCCACCCCTTCGGGTATCTCCCACACAAAATTTCGGATAAGTTCACTTTAAGACCTGCTCTCGAATTCCTTTGACTTTTGTTGAAACAAATTGCATTCACTGACCCCCCTTACGATGGTACAAGTTTTTTCAGGGTTATAAAAATATCTATGGCACCATGTGTAGTGGCTGGAGGGCACTATAGCACTCGAACTGGTCAACGGATTTGGTCCGAAATTTGACCTTCGTCATATTTTGTCCAAACCTAGTTTCAGTTCAAAGATCGACAATTCCGGTCCACAACTTCCAGTACTTCCCCCCAAAATGTAAAAAAATGTTACTAAAATGGTATGCACGATACACTTTCTTGAACAGGGTATTCAATTTGGTCCAAACTTGGAATCTTCTAATATTTTGTCCAAATTTAGTTTAACTTCTAAAATGGCCCAAATTGGTCCTCTCCTTAAGGTACCGCTCCAGCAAAACTTCAACATTTTTGTTTAAGTGCAGTTTAGGGTCTGTTCGAAGATCCTTTAGAAATGTATTCCGATGCTATTGGCTGTGTTCCTGTTTACAGCGATATTATGTTTTCCGTGGACAAGTCCATGCTTCCAGGCATACTGGTCCAAATGTTATACGATGACCCACTGAAATTACTAGTGGGCGTGATATCTATCGAAAAGATATGACTCTCAAAATAAGATCCACTTCCATAATGGACTATGTCGGTCCATTCCTTCAAGTACAACTTTAATAGTTATCCACATTTTGTCTGTAAGATCATATGTTGGAAAAGGGCCACAAAATTCTGAAAATATCCTGAATACATTTAATCTGCCCGTATATGAAAGATTCAATTCACATAGGCTGAGGGTATATCTCTGTCGACAAAGCCGACTGATACTTTTTTGCTTGTTATTTATATAGATTTGTCTTCTTTTAGTAACTCAATATTTATAATAATTTATTTTATCTAAATTCCAGGAACAAAGCCTGAAAGTGGCATTGCTGAGGAAACTCCCGTCGAAGCAACCAAAACTGATGCCCTGGAATTGACACCCTCATCATTGGTAGGTGCTAAAAAAGTTGATGAACCCGAAAGCAATGACAAAATTGAAGCTACAACTGTTGCTGAAGCTGAGGGTCAAGTAAAGGTAAGCTGGTCAAGAACTCCCTCCAAATAGGAAACATAAAGTAATTTTAAATTTTTCTTTCTCCACCAGAAATTGCCCTATCCCAAATCGGTATTTTTCATTATCAGTAATGAATTCTGTGAACGTTTCAACTACTATGGCATGAGAAGTAAGTGTTTTGGGAACCCCACATGACGGAAAGTTATACTGATTTGAATTTTCTCTTTTAGCAATTTTGGTTTTGTATTTAAGTCGTCAATTGAATTACAGCGATGACACCGCCACCGTTATTTTCCACATCTTTACCATGTTCGTCTATTTCTTGTGTATTTTGGGTGCCATTATTTCGGACAGTTGGCTGGGCAAATTCAAAACAATTCTCTACTTATCCTTGGTCTATGTGTGCGGTTCTGTTTTGGTCACTTTGGGAGCTATGCCACCATTGAATTTGCCAGCAACGACATTTACAATGATAGGTCTGGCGTTGATAGCACTGGGTTCGGGTGGTATAAAACCGTGTGTCTCAGCCTTTGGTGGTGATCAATTCAAAATGCCGGAACAAATCAAACAGATGACCACTTTCTTCTCGCTGTTCTATTTCTCAATCAATGCTGGGTCATTGATTTCGACAACTGTAACACCAATTTTGAGAGAAGATGTCCACTGTTTCGGCGAAAAGGAATGTTACTCCTTGGCCTTTGGTGTACCGGCTATTTTGATGGCAGTTTCAATTGGTAAGGATGATTTGAGGATTACAAAAATCCTTTTAAGAAGAAATTTAAAATTATATTTTATTCCCAGTGATCTTTGTTTTGGGCCGTCCATTATACAAGAGCAAACCCCCAGCAGGCAATATGGTTGTGTTGGTCAGCAAGACCATTGGTGTAAGTTTTGAAAATCCAAAAAAAGTGTGACCGTTATAATGAAAGTTTGTCTCTCTTAGAATGCCATTTCCACCAAATGGAAGGAGAAGAAAACCAATCCCCGTGAACACTGGTTAGACTATGCCGACAAGAAATACGACCGCCAATTGATTGAAGATGTTAAAGTGTTGATGCGTGTCTTGGTATTGTATCTACCCTTGCCAATTTTCTGGGCCCTTTTCGATCAACAAGGTTCTCGCTGGACATTCCAAGCTACTCGTATGGATGGTGATATGGGTTCATGGGACATTAAACCCGATCAATTGCAAGTCTTGAATCCTTTGTTGATTTTGGTCTTTATTCCATTGTATGATGTTGCCTTCTATCCGGCTTTGAGTTTGATCGGTATTCGTCGTCCATTGCAAAAGTTGACTATGGGTGGTATCTTGGCTGGTGTTGCTTTCATTATTTCCGGTGTTGTGGAACTTAATTTGGAGGTAAGTTGATGTGAGAGGGAACATTTTTAAGAACAAGGACTCAAGCTCCTAGGATATTTTATTCTGGTTTTTCATATTCAAACCATTTGAAAGTCTCTGTAGAAGGCTTTCAGAAAGGTCTTCTATCTGTATATAAATTTTAGTGGTGTTTTTGCCGCCTATAGAAGACCTTTGGAAGGTGATCTTACAATAACACCAGGCTTTAAATATGATCTGTAGGGCGTCTGCTAACTAAAAGATACCTTTAGGGAGTCTTCTATCAATAAAATACCTTTTGCGGGGCTTCCCTAGATGGTTTTATTTCTATAGAAGATACTAAGGAGGTATTCTATATACAGAAGACCTCTGGAGATTTTTACCTATAGAAGACTTTTAGGACTTTTAGAAGGTATTCCATCTGTAGCAGGCCTTATCTACCGAAGACCTTTAGGAGGTATTCTATCTATGGAAGAAATTTAGAAGACCTTTAGTCGATCTTCTATCTATAGAAAACTATTAGGAGGTCTACTATCTATGGAATACCTTTAGGAGATCTACTTTATAACCTTTAGAAGGTCTTCTATCTACAGCAACCACTATAGAATACCTTTAGTTCCTCTATCTGCAGAAAACCTTCCTGTATACAGAGAGGGCCTTTGGGAGTTCGTCTATATAGAGTATAGAAGACCTTTAGGAGGTCTTCTATGTATAGAAGACTTTTGCGAGGTCTTCTATCTATGGAAGACATTTAGGAGGTCTTCTATCTACAGAATATCTTTAGGAGGTCTTCATTCTATAGAAGGAGGTATTCTAACTACAGAAAACCTTTAGGAGGTCTTCTACCTATTGAAGATTTTAGGAGGTATTCTAACTACAGAAAACCTATAGGAGGTCTTCTACCTATTGAAGATTTTAGGAGGTCAAAAGGTCTTCTATATATAGAAGACCTGTCGGTCTATTGAAGACCAGTCGATGGCCTTCTATCTACAGAAGACCTGTCGAAGGTCGTCTATATATAGAAGAGCTGTCGGAAGTTTTTTATCTATAAAAAAAAACCTGTAGGAGGTCTTCTATCTATAGAAGACCTGTCGGAGGCGTTCTATCTGTAGAAGATCTGTCGGAGGTCTTCTATGTATAGCAAACCTGTTGGAGGTCTTCTAGTTGCAGAACTCCTGTCGGAGGTCTTCTATTTATAGAAGACCTGCCGGAGGTCTTCTATCTATAGATGACCTGTTGGAGGTCTTCCATCTATAGATGACCTGCCGGAGGTCTTCTACCTATAGAAGTCCTGTCGGAGGTGTTCTATATATAGGTATTCTATATAGGATGTATTTTATCCATAGAAGACCTGTCAGAGGTCTACTATCTATAGAAGATCGGTCGGAGGTGTTCTATCTGTAGAAGACTTGTCGGAGGTCTTCTATCTGTAGAAGACTTCTTGGAGGTGTTCTATCTGTAGAAGATCTGTCGGATGTCTTCTATCTATAGCAGACCTGTCGGAGGTCTTCTATATATAGGTCTTCTATATAGGATGCATTTTATCCATAGAAGACCTGTCAGAGGTCTACTATATATAGAAGACCTGTCGGAGGTCTTCTATCTATAGAACCCCTGTCGGAGGTGGTCTATCTTTAGAAGACCTGTCGGAGGTCTTCTATCTTTAGAAGACCTGTCGGAGGTCTTCTATCTTTAGAAGACCTGTCGGAGGTCTTCTATCTTTAGAAGACCTGTCGGAGGTCTTCTATCTACAGAAGACCTGTCGGAGGTCTTCTATCTATAGAAGACCTGTCGGCGATGTTCTATCTGTAGAAGATCTGTCGGAGGTCTTCTATATATATGTCGCCTATGTAGGATGTATTTTATCTATGAAAGACCTGTCAAAGGTCTTCTATCTATAGAAGATCAGTCGGAGGTCTTCTATATATAGAAGACCTGTCGGAGGTCTTCTATCTATAGAAGACCTGTCGGAGGTGTTCTATCTGTCGGAGGTCTTCTACCTATAGCAGACCTGTCGGAGGTCTTCTAGTTGCAAAACACCTGCCGGAGGTCTTCTATCTGTAGATGACCTGCCGGAGGTCTTCTATCTATAGATGACCTACCGGAGGTCTTCTATCTATAGAAGACCTTTTGGAGGTCTTCTACCTATAGAAGACCTGTCGGAGATGTTCTATCTGTAGAAGATCTGTCGGAGGTCTTCTATATATATGTCGTCTATGTAGGATGTATTTTATCTATAGAAGACCTGTCGGAGGTCTTCTATATATAGAAGAACTGTCGGAGGTCTTCTATCTATAGAAGACCTGTCGGAGGTGTTTTATCTGTAGAAGACCTGTCGGAGGTGTTCTATCTGTAGAAGATCTGTCGGAGGTCTTCTACTTATAGCAGACCTGTCGGAGGTCTTCTAGTTGCAGCCCACATGCCGGAGGTCTTCTATCTGTAGATGACCTGCCGGAGGTCTTCTATCTATAGCAGACCTGTCGGAGGTCTTCTATATATAGGTCGTCTATATAGGATGTATTTTATCTATAGAAGACCTGTCAAAGGTCTTCTATCTATAGAAGACCTGTTGGAGGTCTTCTAACTATAGAACCCCTGTCGGAGGTGGTCTATCTTTAGAAGACCTGTCGGAGGTCTTCTATCTATAGAAGACCTGTCGGAGGTGTTTTATCTGTAGAAGACCTGTCGGAGGTGTTCTATCTGTAGAAGATCTGTCGGAGGTCTTCTACTTATAGCAGACCTGTCGGAGGTCTTCTAGTTGCAGCCCACATGCCGGAGGTCTTCTATCTGTAGATGACCTGCCGGAGGTCTTCTATCTATAGCAGACCTGTCGGAGGTCTTCTATATATAGGTCGTCTATATAGGATGTATTTTATCTATAGAAGACCTGTCAAAGGTCTTCTATCTATAGAAGACCTGTCAAAGGTCTTCTATCTATAGAAGACCTGTTGGAGGTCTTCTAACTATAGAACCCCTGTCGGAGGTGGTCTATCTTTAGAAGACCTGTCGGAGGTCTTCTATCTATAGAAGACCTGTCGGAGGTGTTTTATCTGTAGAAGACCTGTCGGAGGTGTTCTATCTGTAGAAGATCTGTCGGAGGTCTTCTACTTATAGCAGACCTGTCGGAGGTCTTCTAGTTGCAGCCCACATGCCGGAGGTCTTCTATCTGTAGATGACCTGCCGGAGGTCTTCTATCTATAGCAGACCTGTCGGAGGTCTTCTATATATAGGTCGTCTATATAGGATGTATTTTATCTATAGAAGACCTGTCAAAGGTCTTCTATCTATAGAAGACCTGTTGGAGGTCTTCTAACTATAGAACCCCTGTCGGAGGTGGTCTATCTTTAGAAGACCTGTCGGAGGTCTTCTATCTATAGAAGATCTGTCGGAGGTGTTTTATCTGTAGAAGACCTGTCGGAGGTGTTCTATCTGTAGAAGATCTGTCGGAGGTCTTCTACTTATAGCAGACCTGTCGGAGGTCTTCTAGTTGCAGCCCACCTGCCGGAGGTCTTCTAGTTGCAGCCCACCTGCCGGAGGTCTTCTAGTTGCAGCCCACCTGCCGGAGGTCTTCTATCTGTAGATGACCTGCCGGAGGTCTTCTATCTATAGCAGACCTGTCGGAGGTCTTCTATATATAGGTCGTCTATATAGGATGTATTTTATCTATAGAAGACCTGTCAAAGGTCTTCTATCTATAGAAGACCTGCCGGAGGTCTTCTATCTATAGAAGACCTGTCGGAGGTGTTTAATCTGTGGAACACCTGCCGGAGGTATTCTATCTATAGATGACCTGTCGGAGGTCTTTTATCCATCGAAGACTTTTTGGAGGTCTTCTGCCTATGGATGCCTTCTATCTGCAGAAGACCTTGTGGAGGCCTTCTATATATTAAAGACCTTTAGGTCTTCTATATATAAAAGGTCTTTAGGAGATTTCTATCTGTCAAATACCTTTAGTAGGTCTGCTATCTATAAAAGACCATTAGGAGGTTTTCAGTCTATGGAAGAGCATATGGAGGTCCTCTTTCTATAGAAGACCTATAGGAGTTCCTCTATCTGCAGAAGACATTTAGGAGGTCTTCTATCCATAAAATACCCTTAGGGGGTCTTTCATTCTGTAGAAGAACTTTAAGAAATCTTTATCTATAGAAGACCTTTAAGAGGTCTATCTGTTGCAAACTTTTAGGATTTTTTCTATCTATAGAAGACCTTTAGGAGGTCTTCTGTCTTTTGGGGGTATTCTATCTAGAGAAGACATTTAGGTTGTAAAACGTCTTGTATCGTCAACCCGATATTCCACTCACGGGACGGTCTCAACATGTTTTTTTTCATTCCTCCTCATTGTTGTTGTACATATAAAATATCCTAAACTTATCACAAGCCAATCTTATACACAGCACATCCTTCAAAATACATCACCTCATTCCACCATAATCTATCTCCCAATATCTTACTCTCTCTCTCTTTTCCCGCTTCTTTTTAACTAACTTTACCCCCTCTATCTCTCTGTTTAGAAAACCTATCCCACCCTTCCCACTCTACATAATACCCAATTGCGTATATTTAATGGTGAAAATTGTGCCTACACCCTTGCATCCAATATTCCCGGCCATCCAACGATCAACATTCCTGCTCATGGCTATTATGTAAATAAAGATATACCAGTTTCGGGATACTATTTTGAATTGTCATACACATTTACACCACAAGGCGCCAATTGTTATAATTTCCCAGCGGGCAGCTATAGACTAGAGGATGAACAAGCCCACACCCTGTTCATGAATACCAGAAATACCAGTTATCCCTTGATTTGGTACGAGGATTATGTCAACAAACCATCTAGAGGTAGTCCTTTGGCCAGAACACTGACTAATGTACAAATGGGACGCAATATTGAATGGCGTAACGCTAAGAAGGATTCGTTGGAACATGAAGAACCTGCCTATAAAAATAATTTAACGGAATTTTCCACAGGAGATTATAAAATTTTGGTTGATGGCGTAGAGGTATACCAAACCACATTGCATACCGGTGGTGTTTATACCATTTTGATTGATGAATTGCAAACTGGAGGTTATTATGCTCAGCAAGTTATTATTACCGATCCCAATTCGATGAGCATTTTATGGTTGATTCCTCAATATGTTGTCATGACTCTGGGTGAAGTTATGTTCTCGGTTACCGGTTTGGAATTCTCCTACTCGCAGGCTCCTGTGGCCATGAAATCTGTATTGCAGGCCTGTTGGCTGTTGACGGTGGCATTTGGTAATGTTGTTGTCGTTATTATTGCGGAATTGGCATTGTTCGAATCACAGGCCTATGAATTTTTCTTGTTCGCCGGTCTTATGTTTGTCGATATGTTGCTGTTCATGTACATGGCCTATCGTTATAAACCCAATAACCCGAATGCCGTAGCTGAAGCTGAACCCCTTACTGGAGAGGATAAGGCCACATTGGCCTTGGAGGGTTCAGAAAATAAAGCATTTGAAGCCAAAGAATAAAAAGCCGCAGCGTTAGCAGCGGCAATAGCAGCAGCAAGCAGTACATGTAAGGAGTTTTAATGTTAATTATTCTAGAATACAATAATTGTTTTTTGTACTTTTTAATAAATCAATAAATAAAAAAATATTTATTAAAAAAAAAAACAAATGGCGTTTCGTGTAATTTTGTTGAGAGTATTGCATTAGGTTCGAAGTGTACACAGCAAAAGGCAAGCACAAAGTCTAATGTATTGTAGGTCTGCAGAACTGTAGGCTTTAATTTTTGGTACAGCTCCCTATGGTGTTTTGAAGGTATCAGTCGAACTTACCCTCTGAATTGGTTGTAATTTGGGATTTGGAGATATTAGAAAACATTTTCACAAAAAAATGTCCATACAGGTCCACGTTTTAGTATAGCCTCCATATAACGGTGCCGTCCAATTTCAGGTATTTTGAAGACTTAGATATGTTTTGTGACCAAATTAAACATAATTTGATAAAAAAATCGTTTCCACCTACAAGTGTGGATATAGAATATAGAACATATATAAAGGTACCGCCCGATTGAAATTTTAGTTCAGGAAACTTCATGGTGGAATCGACTTTCATAAAACAGGACAAGTGATCTCTGCGATAATTCACACTAGGAACTACCCTTTAAAATCAAAGGACGTTAAAACCTACAAAAACTAGTAAAAACGAATCGGTCGGCCGACAGCTAAATAATTTCAGCCTACAATACTACTTACTTAGTTGGCCCATTACAGAAGATTTGTTCCATAAACCGAACTAAGAAAAGATCTCCATTCCTCTCTGTTTTTCGCTTGACTTTTTGGAATACCGCGCCTTTTAATTTCTTCATCCACTTGTATGCTCCATCGAAGCTTAGGCCTGCCGATTCTGCGTGCACCGCCATGTGGCATGTATTCATACGCCTTTTTAGCGGGTACATCATCGCTCATTCTGCTCATTCTCATGATATGGCCTAGCCAACACAATCGTTGCATCTCGATACGTTTAACTATAATCATGTCTTTGTATAGCTCATATAGCTCGTGGTTCATACGACGTCGATATTCACCGTCAACGCAGAATTTTCCTCTCAAACACACCAAGCACTACCTTATCTGCTTGCGCAAGTACCCATGCTTCGAAGCCATACATTAGCACGGGTAGTATCAGCGTTTTGTATAGTGTTTTTTTTTTTGTTTGACGAGATGTGGCTTTGTTTTTAAATTGCTTACTTAGACCATAGTAGCATCTGTTGGCGCATACAATTCTTCTTCTTATTTCACAACTGATGTTGTTTGTTGTGTTTATGGCAGTGCCGAGGTAGACGACGAAGTCTTTAACTACCTCAAAATTGTAGGTATCAATTTCCACAGTTGGTCCGAGCTCTATGGACGCTTTGCGCGTCGACACCATCAATTTGGTCTTTTCGCCGTTTACCGCCAGACCCACTTTCGCAGATTCTGCTTCTACCTTCCTAAAGGTATCAGTTATTTTCTTTGCTGACCGTCCCATGATGTCTATGTCATCAGCATAGGCAAGTAACATGTGGCTATTGGTGTAAATTGTGCCATTTCTTTTGACATTTGCATCTCGTATTACCTTTTCCAGCAAAATGTTGAATAGGTCACATGAAAGGCTGTCTCCTTGTCTGAAACCTCTTTTGGTACAAAATTTTTCGGAGAGGTTCTTTCCAATTTTAACTGAGGACCTAGTAGCAGTTAAAGTCATCTTACAAAGCCGGATGAGCTTTGCGGGGATACCAAATTCAGACATTGCATGGAATACCTTTGATCGGAGGGGACTGTCGAATGCTGCTTTATAATCGACAAAAAGGTGAAATGTGTCGATCTGCATCTCTTGGGTCTTCTCTAGGATTTACCGCAGGGTAAATATCTTGTCAATGATGGTCTTGCCAGGTCTAAAGCCACATTGGTATGGTCCAATTATTTCGTTGACCATTGGCTTTAGCCGTTCGCACAATATCCCTGACACTATCTTATAGGCAATAGGGAGAAGACTTATGCCCCTATATGGTTTGTTCCTTTACTTTCAAACATGGTAACAGTGGCAGAAAATGGTAAAAGTGGTAAACTGCTATCATATAAATTGTATGCTATTAAAAGTAAGGGAACACTTTACAGGTTAAAAATGGTAAGAAATGGTAACCTCAGGCAAGTAAAGGAACAGAGCAATAGTTGGAGCATACAGTCTTATCTCCTTTCTTGTGGACGGCACATAGGATGCTCAGGTTCCAATCGTCGGGTACGCGTTCTTCCTGCCAGATGGTGCTAACTAGTTGATGCATACACCTTATCAGCGCGTCGCCTCCGGTGTTAAACAGCCCGGCTGGTAAGCCATCGGCTCCTGCTGCTTTATTATTCTTCAGCCGGTTGATTGCTGTTTTTACCTCATCTTGGCCGGGCGGTATACATTCTATACCATCTTCTGGGATTGGATATGTGGTATCATCGTCTTCGCTACTATTGGATACCAGCAGATTGGAGAAATGTTCCTTCCATATTCTGAGCACGCTATCTGTATCTGTTACCAGATTACCTTGCTGGTCTCTACAGGAGGATGTGCCTGTACCAAAGTCATCTGTTTGAGGTTTCACTCTTTGGTAGAATTTTCGGACTTCATTCTGGCTCCTGTACATCTGATTTTTTCACACTCCCGCTTTTCCATTTCTCTCTTTTTCTTGCCGAAAAGACGTTTCTCTTCTCTCCTTTTCTCCCGATATCTCTCTCGTGCGCTACGTTGCTACTGATTGTAAAGTAGCTCTATATGCCGCATTTTTCTCTTCGGTAGCAGCACGACACTCCTGGTCATACCATGAATTCCTTTGTGGAGGTCTCTGGAATCCAAGTATGGATTTTGCGGCTGTTGGCATGCAGTGGGCAATATTTTGCCATTGTGTTGTTATGTTGGGCTAGTTGAGTGGAATATGCTGTGGCTATCTGTTGTGTTTGCAGCCTATCGATGTCCAACTTCCGCGTTGTGTCTGTTCGTGCTCTATTTGCAACGTTTAGACGGGTACGTACCTTTGCTGCGACAAGGTAGTGGTCCGAATCAATGTTTGCGCCTCGGAACGATCGTACATCCAACACGCTGGATGAATGTCTTCCATCTATCACAACATGATCAATTTGATTACTTGTTCTTTGATCTGGAGACAGCCAGGTGCACTTATGAATATCGAGATGATTAAATCTGGTACTGCTAACTACCATGTTTTTTGCACCTGCAAAGTCTATCAGCCTCATTCCATTGCCAGATGTTTCACTGTGGAGACTGAATTTCCCGACTGTTGGGCCAAAGATATTCTCCTTTCCAATTTTGGCATTAAAATCGCCTAGAATGATTTTAATGTCATGGGCAGGGCAACGGTCATATGTTTCTTCTAAGCGCTCGTAAAATATATCTTTGGTCTGTTCGTCCTTTTCTTCAGTGGGAGCATGAGCGCAAATAAAGCTGATGTTGAGGAATTTAGCTTTTATTCGAATTGCAGCAAGTCTTTCATTCACTTGGGTGAAGCTGGATACCAGATGTTTTAGTCTCCGACTAACTACGAATCCGCAACCAAACTCATGCTTTACGTCATGACAGTTATAATACAGTGCGTCACCTTTAGGTGTTGTTGTGACACCTTTCCCGTTCCATCGTATTTCCTGTATGGCAGTAATGTCGGCCTTGTACTTTTCAAGTACACCTGCCAATGCGTAAACTACACCTTCTCTATAAAGAGTGCGAACATTCCAGATGCAGATTCCCAGATCATGGTCCTTAAAACGTTTGCGAGGTTCGTCAACTTTAGAGGGCTTTGTTTTTCTTTTCTTTCGTTTTTTCATAGTAGGCTGTTTTTTCTAGGGGAGGGTTACTAACCCGACGCCCAAACCCAAGTTTTTAACGTTCTTATGGGTGAACGCGCGGCACATGTTAGCTCACTACCTTTAACGGGTGTTGAAGGCAGTTCCCCAGGTGACACCACGGGGAGGTCAGTGTCCACTTGAGATGAAAGAGGGACCAAGATAAATCCTGGGCTTTGCCGTGTTAAAACCGGTCAGGACCGTTCCTTGGTATCTTCCATCCCATACGTCATCCCTCAGCCTACAATGGTCAAAAAAAAAATAAATTTCGAAGGTAACAAAGAAGTTTTTGAAATTACCAGTGTACATATTTATGCGTTTATGGGTTAGGTATCATAAACCGTATACCTAGATTGTTGTTGTATCAACAAAAATGTTCTAGTTTTCCGTTCCAGGTTCAAGTTTATCTGTGTTCTGATTCAAAAGTTCTGCAAACTGTACTCTCTGTGTCCATGTGAAATCAGGTGAAAGGAGAGTTGATTTAGCTGAACAGTTAAAGAAATTCAGTGTGTTGTGCAGTCCCAATCCACATGCAGGACATGCGGTGGGTATCGTGCTATCAATTTAGGCCCAATACGAATGTCGGCGGCTGCCTCGTCTGGATCTTAATTGAGCGAAAACTATTCGGGTTTACTTTGTCAGCTGGCGTTCTTCGGCTGCCATGGATAGAGTGCGGTCTCTGAGTACAGCATTGTGCTGATGCACAGGTAAAATCTTCGTCTCATAATGGAGATAGTCCAGTAGTGTTCTCAGGGCGACATTCTGGCACATTTAATTATTTTTCCACTGTGTTACGCAAACATTTGTCACACTGGCGCCACATAGGTTACCACAGCCGGTCTATTGCTTCGTAAGAGGTCAATACGGTTTCTTTGTCAGGACCTCAAGTGCTGCCGTCCAGTGACTTTGGAACCTTGATCCTGCTTAGGATCTTTTAGCAAATAGCTGTGGTTTGCGCGGACGGCATAAACATGTTATCGAAATTAGAACACCATCGACCAATATGTTCAGGGAAGTCAATCCCATGGCAGCGGTTTCTTTCGTATTGAAATGGCCTGAAACCATAGTGTTTTGGTCAACCCAGCAACAAAACTATGCTTCTACGTAGGTTTCTATGCTACAACAACAACAGGTTTAGGAGCGTCGGATTTTGCGGATTTTCTTATGTAAATGTTCTCGCCTGTGCACTTGAACCTCTCTCAAGATCATAAAGATTTTTTGTGCCGTGCCTGGGTTACCGGAAAGCTCACGGCGATAACACCCAAGCAGGATCTGACTTCATCGAAATATCTTCTTGTGGCTGTAACAATTTCGTCTACTAGTCACGGTGCTCTTGAAGCTACTTTAAATGGAAGGTGCTTACACCTGGGAAGTTTTTGCGGATTCTGAAACTACACTGTTCATAGATGAGAAAAAATCAAAAAACAAAAAAATCGCCGGAGCGCTTTTTTAATAAATCGCGATTCAAGTTGAAATTTTTAGGGGTTTTTTAGGTTTTCACGACTTTGCTTAGAAACCACAAGTCCTATCGAAATGGGACTAAAAAAATTTTATTGCTATGAAAATTCTGTACAAGATTGACTTTTATGATATTTTTGTAGTTTTTCCGTTATTGAGATATAGAAGTTCAAATGGTGACAATGGATTGACTGTATCGCCTCCTTATAAAACAATGTCATAATTGTCCAAGTTAAGCTTATATATCTCAAAATTGGTACAACCTTGGGAAAAATTACAAAGCCAATCTTGTAGAGAATTTCCACAGCTACAACATATTCTTTTGTCCCATTTCGAAAGAACTTGCAGTTTTCAAGCTAAATCCTGAAGACCTAAGAAACAACTCTGAAAGTTTGATCTGAACCTCTATATCTCAAAAATGGTTAAACCTATGAAAATATCAATCAGTCAATCTTGTACAATCTTATGAATCACTGCTACAACATTTTTTTAGTCTCATTTTGATAGGACTTGCAGTTTTCCGCAAAAACTTCCATGGTTAAGGTGCACTCTACACAACATTGTAATATAAAGAGGCGATACAGTCAATCCATTGTCCTAATTTGAACTTATATATCTCAATAACGGTAAAAACTACGAAGATATCGTTAATACTAATCTTGTAGAGAACTTTCATAGCTACAACATTTTCTTTAGTCCTATTTCGATAGGACTTCCGGTTTCCAAGCAAAATCGTGAAAACCTAAAAACCCTTTAAAAATGTCATCTTAAATCGCGATTTATTTAAAAAGCGCTCCGGGATTTTTTTTAAGTTTTTTGATTTTTCTCATCTGTAGTTTCAGAATCCGAAAAAATTTTCGAGGTGTAAGCACCTTCCATTTAAATTTGCTCAAGAGCACCGTGTTATACATACTATCGAACGTTACACTCAATATCAATGGGTAGATAGTAGTCGGAACTAGGACATCAACGACCAATATGTTCAGGAGGAGCCCCGATTCAGCCGACGAGGTGGTGAACATTGGGGTAGTAGATTTAGCGGCTGATGTGTATTGTCCTCAAGTAGAAGAATTGTAAAAAGTCAGCTATATAGATACTTCACCTATCGCATATGTCATCGACAATAGGACCCGACGTACCACGACCGTACAATCATCCGCATACATTACGATATCTATGCCGACTAGAGGGTGCGGAATTGCAGAATGTTAGAATGTTAGGGGAACTCCCCGTTTCACTTTCTTATAATCCTGCCTAGCTTTAGTAGCGGGACCACCCTGCCAACTTTCGAGGCTTCTGGTACAGATAAAAGACACTTGTCAAATATTCCACTCTGCGATCATTCAGTTGCTTAAGCATTAGCATTGAGACTCCGTGTTGGTCGAACGCTTTGAATGATTTCGGGTTTCGGATGACATCTGCAACGTCGTTCATCTAACGTTTCAGACACGTCTGGACGAAAGTATTCTCTATGTTCTCGACCAGCTTGCCAGGGTTGGCGGTATCGAAGACATTCGATACTGATATGTGTGGCGTGCAATGCTTTTGTGGTACTGTGCATTATCCGAAATCCATGATGGTACCTGATCGGCTGGGATCTTATGGGGCTTAACACACTCGTCTGCGCCTTATCACTCTCGGGGTGTTCTATAAAATGTAATTTAAAATAGCACCTCTTCGGATCTGTCAATGTTACGTCGTTAAAAGTAATAGCCGTTCTATCATCCTTTTTGCTCCTATTCGTGAGTGATTTAACCGTTGGCCACAACATTCTTAACCCTCCTGTACCCTCCTGTACCAATGTCGCAATGCTTCAGATAGTGGTCTAGACACTTTTTTCCGCTTGTGCTCGTCTACTAGCCTGTTGGCTCGTAAAACAAAGTTCATCAATCTCATTTACTAAAGCCGTCGACATTGCTGGGAAATTTGGTATAATTTCGGATAAGAAACCAGCAGATATGTAGCAAGTAGCTGCAGTTGTGATGATGTCCCGGAAAATTCTCTCAATTACCCGAGAATCTGAGGGAATGGTTAGCTCTCTGAAGCGGTGATTGGCAAGTAATCTCGTAGGAGCATTTTCGATTAGCGCGCAACATGTGGAGCTATAAATTTGCTCTGCCAGCTCTATACCTCTCTGGTCATTCCCTAGGACGTAATGACAAACCTCATGATGACCATTGAAGTCCTCTAGCACCAGACAGTTATTGTCCTCTAAAAGCGAACTAATGTCGGGCATATAACGCAAGGCACAACTATTCATCAGCAGTATGTACACATGAGGCGATTCTACCTCGACAGTCCCACACTTTACTGTTACACCCATACATTCCATGTATGTGTCACTAAAGTCAAGCTCAAGCGAGATAAGTCTCTACTGAGCAGACTGGTATATAAGGAACGCAAGTCCTTTAACTTTATTTCCTGGATCTCGGCGACAATGATCTTTCTCTGACTCACATGGCCCGGTAGAATTGGTCCGTTGTATGTCGCTTTACGAATTGAAAACAATAACCACATGAAAACTTTAAAAGAAAATTTGGCGCCACTTACACATTTTCCTTGTGGTTGTTATAGCGTGGTACTCAACTGAGCCATTGTGCCGAGGCGTTTAAAGTCTACGATTTTACGGACTTTGTTGCGGAGATCGTTGCAATTGACTTGCATGTGATGTTAGATGCTGTGTTTGTTGTCGTTGGGGAAACTACGGAGGTGCCTCGTATTCCGACGACGATGAATCCGACGAGGAAGTCGGAGACAAGTTGGGAGGTAATCTGGCGCAGCAGAGGCGACTAAGACCAGAGTAGCCTCTGGATCTATTACATTTCACCGATTTTGACATGTGGGTGGATGCGAATCGGGCAAACGGAACAGATCCAGCGTCCCGGGGTTCTTCTCTATCCCGGCACGGACCAAATAAGCTTGGATCTGGCATTACGGGATATATTGCCGCTCCCATGGTAAAAAATATACGAACACAAACACGTAATTTTTGATGTGACGGTCCCTGGGCGAAGATTCCTCGAAGTCAATGTTGCGTTGTTGTTGTAACAGTATTTGATAAGTTTGTATTTTCGTTTATCTTCTGAATCTGTCTCAGGGTCTGTATCCTGTTCTTGGAATGTGACTGCTTCGATGGGATTCAACCACAAAGTTACTCGAGTTAGTTGAGTAGGTTTGGCAGGGCAGTTGAATAGGTGCAGTGTGTCGTGCAGACCTATGCCGCACGCTGAGCATATGTTTTGCACGGTGTCATTTATGCTTGCCCTATAGGAATTCAGACGGCTGCACCATCCCGAGCGTAATTAAGCCAAAACTAATCTTAAAACTACGGTCCCCAGGTGCTGCTTCATATATAGATAGATAGATAGATAGATAGATAGATAGATAGATAGATAGATAGATAGATAGATAGATAGATAGATAGATAGATAGATAGATAGATAGATAGATAGATAGATAGATAGATAGATAGATAGATAGATAGATAGATAGATAGATAGATACGGCAATGAACTCGATGCAACAAAAGCGTTTCTGTGCAATAATCACAATCGATATTAAAAATGCCTTCAATTCTGCCGATTGGAGTGAAATCAGACAGACATTAAGAAATAGAAATATATCTGATTATTTGATAAGAATGATTGATAGTTATCTGGATAACAGACAGCTCTTATATGACACTGATGAAGGAGTCAAATCATATACAATAACATCTGGAGTGCCACAGGGCTCTATACTAGGTCCCTTCCTCTGGAACCTAATGTATGATAACCTATTAAACATGAGTCTTCCACTTGGTACCAAACTAGTGGGTTATGCGGACGACGTAGCACTCATCGTCGACCAACCATCAGCACCACTTGTCGAAATCATAGCAAATGATAGCTTATCTCGAATTTCAAGATGGCTTGCATCAAAAAAGCTTGCACTTGCTGCGGCCAAAACAGAAGCAATACTCATAACGAGTAGACGAAAGTTCAACTATCCTAAACTAAACGTTGACGGTTATAACATTGAGATAAATAAAACATTAAAATATTTAGGAGTGATCCTTGACTGGAAGCTCTCTTTTGAACCACATGTCAAAACCATAACAGAGAAAGCGCTAGCAACTGCTAAGAACATAGTAAGGTTGATGCCAAGTATGAGAGGCCCAAACCAATCAACAAGGCGACTAATAGCTACAGTAGCTTATGCGCAAATGACGTACGCGGCTCCTGTCTTCAGCGAAAGCATTTCAAGAAGCTCCCAACTGCGTAAACATCTAGAGAGAGTGCAAAGAGCATGCACGATACGAGTTATATCGGCATACCGAACAACGTCAACAGCGGCACTGTCCGTGCTGGCCCGTATACCACCGATTCATCTAACCCTACGTGAAAGGAGTTACATATATGAACAACGGAAGTCACTTCCAAACGTATACACAAATAGGGAGGTATTAAGCATTAAGAACGAAGCCCGGAGAAGGCTCTTCCAAGAATGGCAATCCTCATGGAATAATAGTGTTCAAGGCAGATGGACCTTTAAAATAATCCCACACATAGAACCTTGGGTAGACAGAAAACATTGTGAACTTAACTTCTATTTAACACAAGTGTTCAGCAATCATGGAAATTTTGGGAGCTATCTTTTCAGATTCAAGTTAAAAGACAATGCAGTATGTGAACTATGCCACCTTGGCGAAGACAATGTGCAACATACACTTCTACAGTGCAAAATTTGGGAGAATGAGAGAGTGCGATATGAAATACCTAATCATATAACCATTGATGATTTTTTCCAGGAAATGCTGGAGACAAAGAGTGTATGGATGAAATACACTACATTTGCACAAACACTTATGGCAGAGAAAAACAAATATCGCCAAAGATAACAGTCGAACCCCTAATCACAACATATAATGGATGGGGGAGTAGATACAATTAAGAAAGCTGATGAATCCAGTCTATGAACTCCACTCCGAAGTAATGCGCAAGCGGTCCCGGAGTGGTTGTTCCTGTGTAGGGCCACTATTGATAGCGCGCTATCATTACGCCCATAAAAAAAAAAAAAAAAAAAAAGATAGATAGATAGATAGATAGATAGATAGATAGATAGATAGATAGATAGATAGATAGATATATAGATATATAGATAGATAGATAGATAGATAGATAGATAGATAGATAGATAGATAGATAGATAGATAGATAGATAGATAGATAGATAGATAGATCGTGAAGATCGTGAAGATCACTCCTGACATGTCTGGATTTTGGATCCTATCCACCATATGGTGATTGGGATGGCTCACACGGTAACACACGAGCAAGTATCTCAACGAGAGCATGACCTTGTCTTGCTGTACTGGAAGAATCTTTGTCTCCTGATGGTCCTCTGCTGAAATGAGGAGGCAACCTATTGCAGTTCTCAGGGGCGGTATTGTGACAGGTTTGAATATTTTTCTATCGTGTTTCACTTATATTCGCGGACCAAACTGACGCCGCATAGCTTACCACAGATCGAACTATCGCGTAATATATGGTCAAAAAGATTTCTTTGTCTGCACCCCAAGTACTGGCATGCGCGGACGACGTGAACATCCTGTCGAATGCGACCCCTAGAATTTTGGCATAGTTTGTGGTGGGAATTCTGCTGCCATCGATCATGACATTTAACTCTGTTCTCACATCTCTCATGCATGTGGTGAACAGAGTGGCGTTAGCGGATATTTGCACACTTCTCGCGTGGAAAAAGCCAGTCAAAAAGAGTTCAAGGTTTCATAAATGGCAGCAGGGAAAATACCTGACCACGATCGTACAGTTACCTGAATGCTTTACGATCCCAATGCAGTCTGGAGGAGGCGGAATACATGAGAGGTAGAGGTTAGACAGTTCCGGAGATATCACCCCACCTTGGGAAACTCGCTGTTTCACTTCACGGGGTATGGACTTCTTGTACACATGTTTTATTTGTATCGTTTTTCTGTGTTTGGAGCAACATATTCCAGAGTGCCCACTCAGTATTCTTTTGGTCTGTGCCGGAAGAAGGTATTTCCGAATCAAACTGGTGCATTGCACCGACAGCCGTGGGATCGCCTCCATTATAATTGTACCCCTTAATTTCAGCTATTTTGAAAATTCCAGCTACATTTTCTGACCGGACTGGCTGTAATTTGACATTTAAGATTCCGAGTATGCAGAAATCTTCTCCACGGTTGAACTATGTATTTTCGTAAAAAATAAACTATTCTATTATAGGTTAGAAAACTTCATGGTTGAGGGTAAAAACGCTTTCTACTTGTAATAATTTGCTCATATTTGTACATTTTCAGAAAACATATCCCGTACAACCCTCAGCTGGCTATGTACAACTGCGTATTTTCAATGGAATACCCGAATGTTCATATACCCTAGGAAGTAATTTAACCGGTTATGAAGAGATATCGGTGAATGGACTGGGAATGGGTTATGAGAAATTTATTTTTATTGAAAATAAAACGTTAACTATAAAGTATACTATACAGGAAAAGACAGGTAATAAAAACAACAATTTTAAATTTTTTTCCAGAGCTGCAAGAATCTACTCTTTTTTCTACTTTTCGATATTATGAAGGAAAAAAAATGTTATAGTAGTAAAAATTAGTAACTTCTTGTAGCTTCTGTTACTTGTTACATACACATATACATCCACGATTTTTAACTCCTTTAAATCCCTAGGTTGTCCCAAACTCCCCGGAGGCATTTATACATTCAATGAAAAGCTAGCCTACAGCATATTTCTACAAAATAAAATTCCTCCCCAATCGGCCCATGTCTATTTGGAACAAATGGAGAAGTCAAGTAAAGCAAATCCATTGGTAAGAAATTTAGCAAATATTGATGCGGAAAGTACAATCGTCTGGAGATCGCATAAAACTGGCGATGACGAACAAACGAAAAAAGCCAACGATAGAAAAATTATGGAACTCAGTGCCACAACCTATGATGTTCTTGTGGATAATGTTAAAATTCATGAGGTACGGTTAAGGCATGGTGGTGTTTATTCCCTGGTGGTAGGCATCGATAATCATGGAACAACGGTAACACAAATGGCGGAAGTCATTAAGGCCAATTCTATGAGCATTTTATGGTTAATACCCCAGTATGTTGTAATGACGTTAGGAGAGGTGATGTTCTCCGTGACTGGTTTGGAATTTTCCTATTCACAAGCTCCGGTCACCATGAAATCTGTTCTACAAGCATGTTGGCTGCTGACAGTTGCGTTTGGCAATGTCATTGTGGTTATTGTGGCTGAGGCGAAAATGTTCAAATCCCAAGCTAATGAATTCTTTTTATTTGCTGGTCTTATGTTTGCCGATATGATTATATTTATGTGGGTTGCATATTGTTATAAGCCGAATAATCCCGTGCCTTCCGAGGTGGAGCGTAGGGAGATACCAAATTATGAGCCCCAAGGTGAAACTTTAAAAATCAAAAGTAGTAATCCCCCTAACGTTCGATTTAGTCCAACATTTGAAGCAACCACAAATCGGGTACCGCGTTATACTAAACACCAACAATTAGACTAAGAATGTAAAATTGTTTTCTGTTACAGATACACATTTAAATCATTTATTTGTACACATAGTTCTAAGAATATTTTTATTATTAATAAAGATTATTACCATTTTTTCGATAAACATACAAATGTATGTATATAAAAATGTTTAATTTTCTAAAATTGCTTTGACTCCTAAAAGTATGCTAATATTTGTATGTGACAAAGTCTTTCTTTGCTTTTGCTTTTTGCCTATGGCCAAATTTATTGAGAATCAATCTTACAACTAAACAGGTTGGCTTACTGTTATAACAATATAAATAAACCTGTGGCTTTTCGCCTCCTTCTTAACATCCGATTAATTTGCTGCAGGAACACTGCTAGCACTTGTCTAAATGAGCATAATTGTTTAACAATAGAACTGTGTGCATGTAAAGCCCAAAAAAAAACACTATTAAAAACGGGCATAATCATAGAAAATGGAACTTAAAATTAAAAAATTAAAGTAAAAACAATGTATGGACTAAAACTAATTATTACAACTATTTACAAAGTGTAAGATTTTGTTACTGGGAAGTTATATACACTGTGTCAGTAGTATTTAGTGTATTAAACCTTCTGTGGTAAAAAAGTAATTTATTATTATTGTATAAAATACCTTCATTATTTAGTTTGGGTATTGCTGCGGGTGGTAAATGCTTGCGTGAGAGCGATGTATCAATATCAAGAGAATATTGTAGGGATCTCTGAACCAGTGAATTATCGAGGTTTTCTGCCGCCCCTCTCATGAGGAAATTATCTATTCTTTCAATGCCGGCGTTGTCGTAAATGGCCCTACAAGAAGGTCGTTTATATGTCCCATCTTCCGTTATTGTTGGCCACATACCCAAGCAATATGTCAGGATTGACCTCTCCCATCTCCTAAGCCTTTCCATTTGGCTTGACGATATGAAGAACCCTACCGGGAAGGCATATGAGACTACGGGTCTTATGATTTGTTTGTATATCAGAAGTTTGATTCTATTTGATAATCCACCATTGTGACGTAGAATCCCTTGATACCCAAAGTAAATTTTGTTGGCCCTACAAGGATAAAATCAACGTGTCTTATGAATTCTAGTTTTTCGCAAAGTATGACACCAAGGTATCTGATTTTGTCGGACACTGATATCACCTCATTTCCGATTTTTAAATTTGGCCTATAGGACCTAAAGTTAGGGAACACAACTTTCGACTTACCCCGGAAAACAATCGCCGAGCATTTGCCCACGTTTAGCTTGAGGTCCCACATAGTAAAGTACCTATGTAATGTCTCAAGGTAAACATTAAGGTGGCGACACAGAGTGTTTGCTCTGGGGCCTGACATGGCCAGTATGACATCGTCAGCATACGATAGTAACAAGCCCCCTTGAGGAGGCTCGGGCATGTCACTTACGAAAATATTGTAGAGCAGGGGGCCTAAAAGTGACCCCTGTGGTACCCCTGCTTGAATTGACCTGCGGCTTGAAAACCGATCGCCCACTTTTACTTTAAAGTGTCTGTCCTCTAGGAAACTTGCCACCAGTCTGCAGGTTTGCTGGTCGAATCCATACTGTTTCAATTTATATAGAATTCCCGAGTGCCAGACCGAGTCAAAGGCTTTAGCAACGTCAAGGCTTACATCTATTGTACCATATTTCTGTTCGAAGCCCTTCACAATATATGTCGAAAAGACAGACAAGGCGTGAGACGTTGAGTGCCCCCATCTGAAACCAAATTGGTGATCTTTAAGCACCCTTTTGTCCTCGACCAGAATTCTTAAACGCTTCATATGAAGTATTCGTATAATTTACCAAAAGCCGAGAGCAGTGAAATGGGCCGATAGCTCCAACATTCATCAGACGGTGCACCCCGTTTCAAAATGGGCACAACCATTGCCTCCTTCCATGCTTTAGGGAAGTAACCCAAGTTGAAGCAATGATTAAAAAGGATGGACAAGAAACCAAAAATCACCGACCCGGCATTTTTCAATGCAGCATGTGGGATTCCGTCCAAACCACTAGATTTTTTGTTCGGCCTGTGGGCAATTGCTTTGCTTATGCAGCTGGGTTTGATGAAACCTGCAACATTCCACCTTTCGACGCTCTCAACTGTTGAACCATCTGCTCTAAATCCATCGGAGAATGTTTCCAATTGTGACCTATCGCCCAATCCCTCGACAGCTAGACCGATCGAGCTATGGAAAGACTGGTCCACGTGAGCATTCATGGGTCGTAACATACCTTGGACGTGATCGGCTAATACCTCGACCTTCACACCATCATCACTTATACGCTCACCATCAGCATTCTTCAACCCTCCAATTGGCTCTTTGGAGGCAAGACCTGCAGCTACTTTAACTTGCCCAAAGGTTTTGTTATTAACGGTTATACCCTCTAAGAACCCCTGGTAACGTTCCTGTTCATATATTTGTATGGCATCAGCTATGATCCTATCCAAATTACGTATATCAGCTCTTAGCTCCGAGAATCTTGTCGGATCCATTGACCTTCGTAATGTACGCGCAATTCTTCTTCATTCACGTATGAACCTCAAAATCCTGGGAGGTAGGTCTCCTAACGTCTTATTACATGGTCTTCTTTTTGGCACAGAAACCTGAATTGCAGTGCGGAAAACTGATTCCAGGTTTTCCACCGTGGTGTCAACTTCCTCGATAGAAACATTTCTATCTACTGGCAAGCAACACTCAGATAGTCCTTGACGTAATAGACGTCTAAAACGACTTAAATTAGTCAACTCGTAATTATGGAATGTTTTGGGCTCCACCTGTGAAAAACCAGCGGTGTTTAATTTTCTAAAATAAATAAATAAAGGTGACGCACTGTATTATAGCTGCCATGACATAAAGCATGAGTTTGGTTGCGGATTTGTAGTTAGTCGGAGGTTAAAACACCTGGTCTCCAGCTTCACACCAGTGAATGAAAGACTTGTTACAATTCGACTAAAAACAAAATTCTTCAACATCAGCTTTATTTGCGCTCATGCTCCCACTGAAGACAAGGACGAACTGACCAAAGATATATTTTATGAGCGCTTAGAATAAACATATGACCGTTGTCCTGCCCATGACATTTAAATTATTCTAGGCGATTTTAATGTCAAAATTGGAATGGAAAATTCAGTCTCCACAGTGAAACATCTGACAATGGCATGAGGCTGATAGACTTCGCAGCGGCAAAAAACATGGTAGTTAGCAGCACCAGATTTCAACATCTCGACATCCATAAGGGCACCTGGCTGTCTACACATCAGAAAACAAGAAATCAAATTGATCACGTTGTGACAGATGAAAGACATTCATCGAGCGTGTTGGATGTGCGTTCGTCCCAAGGAGCAAACATAGACTCGGACCACTACCTTGTTGCAGCAAAGGTACGCACCGGTTAAACGTAGCAAATAAAGTACGAACAGACACAACACGAAAGTTAGACATCGGTAAGCTGTTATCACAACAGATAGCCACAGCATATTCCACTCAACTAGCCCAATTGCCTAATCAAAGCACTCCTCATCCCGATAACATATCAGGGCAAATGGCAGAGTATTTTCCACTCCATGCAAACAGCCGAAAATCCATACTTGGATACCAGAGACCTCCACTAAGGAATCCATGGTAGGATCAGGAGTGTCGTGCTGCCACCGAAGAGAAAAATGCGGCATATAGGGCTACTTTACAATCAGATAGTGTGCTCAGGATATGGAAAGAACATTTTTCAAAACTGTTGGTATCCAATAGCAGCGAAGACGACGAAGATACCACAGACCCAATCCCAGAAGATGGTATTGAATGTATACCGCCCGGCCAAGATGAGGTAAAGACAGCAATCAACCGGCTGAAGAATAATAAAGCAGCAGGAGCCGATGGCTTACCAGCCGAGCTGTTTAAAACCGGTGGCGACGCGCTGATATGGTGTATGCATCAACTAGTTAGCACCATCTGGCAGGAAGAACGCGTACCCGACGATTGGAATCTGAGCATCCTGTGTCCCGTCCACAAGAAAGGAGATAAGACAGTATGCTCCAACTATAGGGGCATAAGTCTTCTCCCTATTGCCTATAAGATAGTGTCAGGGATATTGTGCGAACGACTAAAACCTATGGTCAAGGAGATAATTGGACCATACCAATGCGGGTTTAGATCTCGCAAGTGCACCATTGACCAGATATTTACCCTGCGGCAAATCCTGGAGAAGACCCAAGAGATGCAGATCGACACCTCCCACCTTTTTGTCGATTATAAAGCTGCTTTCGACAGTCCCCTCCGAACAAAGGTACTCCATGCAATGTTTGAATTTGGTATCCCCGCAAAGCTCATCCGGCTTTGTAAGATGACTTTAAATGACACTAGGTCATCAGTTAAAATCGGAAAGAACCTCTCTTCTCTTTCTCTCTCTCCTCTTTCGTGTGATCTCTTCAACATCCTGCTGGAAAAGGTAATACGAGAGGCAAACGTCAAAAGAAGTGGCACAATCTACACCAATAGCCACATGTTACTTGCTTATGCTGATGACATAGACATCATAGGACGATCTTTGAAATTTTCCAAGAATCAGGAAAGTAGCCATTGGAAATACAATTGTTAAACATTATTGCTAAAAATTCTAATGCTTTCATAGGAAGTTTACGAATAATAAAGTTGGAAAGCGAATCAATTCCTGACGATTTCTTATTTTTTAAGTTAGCTACAATGCCAAAGACTTCATTTGTAGTTGTAAGGGCTTCACATCTGTGCTGATTCCTTGCATCCGAATCCCTTGAAAATAAAAAACTGTGTTGGGGAATGTTTGCAATAATTGTCTATTACTTCTTCATTAGATGGAGAATTAGGAGATGGATTATTGTATATGTTCGAAAAATAAGATTTTAATTGATTAAGACACTCTGAATCATTGGTTATAAAGGTGCCATCGACGGATAACTTTTCAATGGGTTTAGTTTTCCGATGACCAATAATATTAAAAACTTGTCGGTGCGCTTTCGGGCCCGGTTTAATGCCTTTAAGTTTTTCCTTAAACAACGAAATTTGTTCATTTTCCACCTGTTTTTTTATCATTATTCCTAATAATTGAATTTGTTTCGATAATAAACGATATTCAGGGCTGTGCCTGTTACTAGAAATTTGGTAAATTCTTTTAAGTTCTTTCTGCCAAGCATACTTAATTCTGTACAGTTTTTTTATTCTATCGGATACGATAAATTTTCTTTTCCCACTTACGACTTTTTCTGAATGATCATCGGAAACAGAAGTTATGGTACGAACAAATTCATGAATATAATCGTCGATCTCATTGTTAGACAAGCTGACCCGTCACGGTGTTCGGCTTTGAACTCCTCCGACACGGCTTGACCGAATTTGATGAAATTTTGTATGTGGAGTTTGTAGGTCTGAGAATAGGTTTTTAACTACTTTTTATAGTGGTCAGTGGAGTGACCAGGGTACCTCCCACACAATTTTTTTAACAAAACGTGAAATCGAAGATATTTTTCAACCTATTGTTTAAAAATTGTTTGCAATGCTATGGTAATTATTGCCCTGACCCTGAATTGTCATCGCGTAAGTGAAATATCGCGGTCCACAATTTTTATTTTCAAAAATGTATAATTGCAGATAATATCCTTAATGTTAATACGCGTGTCTTTAAAAGCGCTATAAACACTGGCTTCAATAAGTTAGACATTGCGGTCAACTTCACAATTTTCACAGTAAAATTCCGATAATTTTGGGAAATCAGCCAAAGTTGTTCAAAATATCGAAATAACAGCTTTCAATGCAAATTCTCATAGTATAACGGGAAGTAGTGGTCTCGGGTGACCTCCCCCACAGCTGTTTTGACCAAAACGTGAAATTTCAGATATTATTATTGGTAAACATGACATTGGTAATTGTGGTCTACATCATTAGTTAGTGTGTTGGTAGTAGAAATCCGTTGTATAAAAAAGTTGTAGTTGTAGAAAAATTTTGTAGTTGTAAATGTTTATACCGGGACCTCAAAAACGGGCCAGCAACTCGGACGGGGTCAGCTAATCCCAATAAAGAAGAAGGGCAATAGTGAAGATATTTCTAACTTGAGGCCAATATCTTTGTTATCCAACTTAGGCAAACTATTTGAGATGGTTCTTCGTGCTAAAATGGATATTGAAGTTAACCTTCCGTATATACCAAATTCCCAGTTCGGTTTTCAGAAGGGTCACTCTACCATTGATGCCATGTTGAAATTCCACAACGACATCGTCTTGAATTTAAAAGAAAAAAATTGTACCGTTGCAGTTCTCCTAGATGTGGAAAATGCTTTTGATCAGAATAGGGTTTAGTCCCTTTATTATTAAAATATTTAAAAGCTTTTTCACAAATAGACAGTTTTGTGTTAAATTTCAAAATCAGGTGTCAGATTTATCTAATGTAAAATGTGGGGTCCCTCAAGGGTCTGTATTGGCTCCCCATTTATACAACATTTTTATGTACGATTTTCCTCACAACTTTCAAAATTCATCTGGTATTTTGTATGCGGATGATTCTCTATTGTATTCGCACAATGAATCCCCTGCTGGTGCATTGGTAAACATTTCACATTATCTTGACAAAGTGAAACAGTTTTATGACAAATGGGGTATAAAAATTAATTCTGCCATGAGCGAAGCCATTTGTATCAGAAATGCTTCGGGAAAATGTAAAAGATTCGTTGTTCCTGAAAGCAAATCCTTACAGCTGTTTTTAAATGGGGTTGAAATACCATTTAAAGATGAGGTCAAATATTTGGGTGTCGAATTTAATAAACTTTTTAAATTTAATGGACATGCCAGAAAGGTCCGAAATAAAGCTCAAGGTATTTTTGCCTCTTTTTTTAAACTTTTCAATAACAAAAATTTACCTACCCCCACAAAATTGATGTTATATAAGACTTGTATTCGGCCAGTCATTCTTTACGTGTTCCCTATTTGGTTCAATATATCCCCGACTGTTATGAAAGAACTTGAGATTCTAGAAAGAAAAATTCTGAGACTCTGTATCGGTAAAAATTTCAAATCCGTTAATAGAAGATTTTCTAATAATTTCATTTATACACATTCTAAAATTAAGCGGCTTTCTAGCTACGTATGTGACCTCTTGGAAAGGTTCATTCAAAGATTGGCTCTTCATGAAAATTCACATATGGTTGAAGTTTTAAATAGCCAGGTGAACATTGGTTGGTCAAATACTTACTATTTGTCTCCAATGGGATATACCTATGAACATTCTGATGATATTTCTGGGTTTTATGAAAAGGCTCTTGCCGGAACTCACCGAGGGTAGTATATTGTTTACCCTCTTGTGTCTGTTTTAGTTTTTTTTCTTTTCTTTCCGTTTGTATTGTTTTTATTTATTTCTATTTTTATTAATCTTCTTCCCTTAGTTTTAAGTACACAACCCCTAGAATTAAGTAACTCTTTAATCAGCCCCGGGGGCAAGGGCGATATTCATTTATGTAACAACCTCTACAAACTTCTCACATTCATGTTAAAGCCTGATGCTGTTGACACCTTTATATAATTACGATAATACATTATAGTCGTAAGTGTTCATTTTTATGTGTAAAAATATCTTTTAATGTTATTTATTAGTCTCAATAAACTAAAACTTGTAAACTTGTAAACATAGGACGATCAGTAAAGGAAGTAACTGATACCTTTTGGAAGGTCGAAGGAGAATCTGCGAAAGTGGGTCTGGCGGTAAACGGCGAAAAGACCAAATTGATGGTGTCGACGCGCAAAGCGTCCATAGAGCTCGGACCAACTGTGGAAGTTGGTACCTATAATTTTGAGGTAGTTAAAAACTTCGTCTACCTCGGCACTGCCATAAACACAACAAACAACATCATTTGTGAAATAAGAAGAATTGTATTGGCCAACAGATGATACTATGGTTTAAATAAGCAATTTAAAAACAAAACCACATCTCGTCAAACAAAAATAACACCATACAAAACGCTGATACTACCCGTGCTAATGTATGGCTCCGATGGGTACTTGCGCAAGCAGATAAGGCAGTGCTTGGTGTGTTTGAGAGGATAATTCTTCGAAAGATCTACGGGCCGATTTGCGTTGACGGTGAATATCGACGTCGTATGAACCACGAGCTATATCAGCTATACAAAGACATGAATATGGTTAAACATATCGAGATGCAACGATTGCGTAGCTAGGCCATATCATAAGAATGAACGATGATGAACCCGCTAAAAAGGCGTATGAATACATGCCACATGGCGGTGCACGCAGAATCGGGAGGCCTAAAATTCGATGGAGCATACAAGTGGATAAAGAAATGAAAAGGCGCGGTATTCCACAAAGCGAAGCGAAAAACAGAGAGAATTGGAGATCTTTTCTTAGTTCGGTCTATGGAACAAATGTTCTGTAATGGGCCAGCTAAGTAAGTAAGTAAGACACTTAAAGAGTTCGGGTTTTCGCTATAAAAGCCATAATTTCAAAAATCTGAAGAGCCAACCGATAATTTCCTTTCGCCGGGATGAAATTATGATATTGGTAGCGATCAGTAAAATAATAGAAGGTAATGATGAAGTTAAATCATTGGGGTAATACTCCAGACTTAAAAACAATTTTTTAATATATTCAAAAACCAAACCTCTTTTACAAAAATTTAATAAAAACTCAATTCTTTTTTTAATTATTAAATATTTATATTAAAAAATAATGTCGTACATACATATTTAAATAGATATTCAGATTTGTAATTTGAAATATCTCAATGTTTTTTTTTTAAGTCAAAACTGCAAAAATCACTAAGTACACATTTACAGGAAAATACTTAAGACCCGAAATTATTATTAATCAAATATAAATATATACATCCACACTTATAAACAATAAAATAAAACTACAATAATCACAAACTAGAGTTGTGCGTAAAGCGGAAGATGTGGAAAAAAAGCTCTGCTTTCTTCTCAACACATTCACACGCACACTTGGTATTTAAATATAAAACCTAACCTTTAAACAAAGAGGGAAGAAAAATTGTTTAAAATGAATAGAAAAGAGGGGTAAGTAGAACAAGTTCACCTGAAATTTAAATAACAAAAAATGTAAAACAGAACATTTAAAAATAATAGAAAAATGTTGATATAAATATGCATAAAATCGAATTTTATAGATATGTATTTATATCGTGGATTCCATGAATTTCAAGACTCCAAAACTGTAGGCAAATATTCAAAGGATTTAATTAAGAAAAAAAAATATTTATATTTAAAATTGTATTACTACAATTCCAAATATTAACAATTATTAAATGAACAAGATTTTTTTCGCGGGGTCTAGTATGAACACATTTGATTAAACAGTTGTTACAACTATTTATTTTTTATTTATTTATTTATTTATTTATTTATTTATTTATTTATTTATTTATTTATTTATTTATTTATTTATTTATTTATTTATTTATTTATTTATTTATTTATTTATTTATTTATTTATTTATTTATTTATTTATTTATTTATTTATTTATTTATTTATTTATTTATTTATTTATTTATTTATTTATTTATTTATTTATTTATTTATTTATTTATTTATTTATTTATTTATTTATTTATTTATTTATTTATTTATTTATTTATTTATTTATTTATTTATTTATTTATTTATTTATTTATTTATTTATTTATTTATTTATTTATTTATTTATTTATTTATTTATTTATTTATTTATTTATTTATTTATTTATTTATTTATTTATTTATTTATTTATTTATTTATTTATTTATTTATTTATTTATTTATTTATTTATTTATTTATTTATTTATTTATTTATTTTTTTTTATTTATTTATTTATTTATTTATTTATTTATTTATTTATTTATTTATTTATTTATTTATTTATTTATTTATTTATTTATTATTTATTTATTTTATTCAATATGAAACTGGGAAAATTTGTTTAAATCCCTATAATATAGAATCCTGAGGAGACAACTATAAAATTGTCCTAAAAATCCCCTTAATGGTGTCTTGAATTCTATGGAGTCCATCATATACATATGTACATCTTTAGCATAAAGAATTTAGTTATAAATAAAATAGTGTTTGAACATTAAATATAATAAATAGAACAGACATTCATAAATTTACAGATATACATATAAAGCAATATTATAATTTTCTCTAAGCACTGTTCATATAAAATGAAGTATTATCGTACCGAGATAGGACATTCATTCTCGAGCGTTAAAATTTGGAGGTTCTTAAAAATTAAAGGCACAGCCTGGTGTTGTATTTTGCTTCTTCTTCATTCGTACAGAAATTAAAATTTCCACTTTCATGTTTCTGTTTCCACATAACCATTGTGTATGTAACCCGTAGATGGACTACCACTTAGAGCAGCATCGATACCATTATATACCGAACCTCGTCTTAAATTATTCGGTTCACTTTTATCTAAGATACGTTCAAAGACGGCATCTAATTTACATTTGTTAACGGCATAACGTACACATCCGGATATTTGTTGTGACAGAGTACTCAAATCATAGAATAATTGAGATAGTGTGTGACCACCATTTGGTGTGGTAATCACTGAGGTAGTTGTGTCATGTTCTGGTTTTTTAACTTCATCGGGTAAATCAATACCGTTCTGTAATAAAAAAAGCGATAAAATAAAATTTATTTTTCTCAAAATCAATTTCAATTAAAATGTCCTTCTTACCTCTTTGTTTTTGTTTTCATCTCCAGCAGGATGTTCAATTTTAATGCTAAATTTGATGGAGTGGGCATACACTTGCATATCCTTGCCGAGAGGGAATTTGCGACGTAATTCCTGAAAGAAAAACAATGGAGATTATGTTATACACATTATTTAGAATACACTCCAAAATTTAATTCCCAAGGGAGCGTATAAGTTTCGTCATAAAGTATACGCATACCTATTAAATTTTAGTGTTTATTTGGTAAGGAAGTAATTTCTTGTTATTGTAGCAGTGTTTTTATACCCTCCACCATAGTATGGAGGGTATATTAAGTTTGTTATAATCTCAGGATTTATGCTAACGAGGGTATATAAACTTGCATGTGCGTAAAATGCGCCTCATCGAAACAATGGTTTTAGACCCCAAGTACGTTTGGACAAAATCCGTTTCAGGAAATTTAGAGTCGACTTAGCACTGTCCGTCCGTCCGATTCGAACTAAATTTTGCACTTCGTAATATTTTGCCCAAACTTAGTTAAAGTTCGAATATGAGCCATATCGGTCCACTCTTTCGGGTTGTAAAAGGCCCCTGCGGCACCATGTGTAGAGACTGGAACGCACGATAACTCTCGAACGGATTTGCCGATTCGGTCCATAATGTGGACTTCGTAATATTTTGCCCAAACTTAGTTTAAGTTCGAAGATGTGCCATATCGGTCCACTACTTCAGATGGCACTACTTCAATCCCACGGCAGCGGGTTCTTTGTACTCGATGGAACTACACAACATCATTGTTCCGGCCAGCGGCTGCCACCTCAGTGTACATATGTTTGTATTTGTTTCGTTTTTCCGTGTTGGGAGCAGCATATCCCGGGATGCCTGCTCCGAATCCTTTTGGTCCGTGCCGGGACGGAGGAAAACCCAGGACCAATATATTTGTGCTCGGTTTGTCACATCCGCATCTTCACCCACATCCAGCCTTCTGTGAGATGCAATAGATGTCAGGAGTGGGTGCATCTAAGGGGTTGCTCTGGACTTGTCCACGTGAGGGACTACGACAAGGACTATGTTGCTGCATGCTGTGTGAATACAGTCCCCAGTGAGTCGTCATCGGATTACGAAACTCCTTTGTCGTCTGATTATGAGACTCCCCCGCAGTCCCCTCGACAACAACACCAGCCGTTGTTGTCCCAATCCCGGAAAATGCATCCTTTTTGCAATTAAATTGCAATGGACTCCGTGGTAAGATCGAGGAAATTGTAGATTTCATGAGTCGGAGGAATACCAAGGTCGCTACGGTGCAAGAAACCAAGCACAACAACAACTGTAGCTTACAACGTTGCGATGGTTACAACGTGCTAAGGAAGGATCGCACCAGAAGTGGAGGTGGGGGATTAGCTTTCCTATTGCACCAATCTGTCCAATACAGACCTATCTCGCTTGAGCCTGTCTCTAATGACCCGCACATGAAATCTATGGGGATAGCAGTCAGGTGTGGAACTGCTGAGATAGAGTTGCTGAACGTATACATCCCGCCGAGAAATAGCAGTATCTCAGATTACGTGCCTAACATTAGCCCGCTTTTGGAAGGTCATAATCGTCTTGTCCTGGGGGACTTTAATGCGCATCGTGAGATGTGGCATTCGGCCCTCGGAAACGACCAGAGAGGTACAGCGCTGGCTGAGCAGATTGACAGCTCTACGTTTTGCACGGTAAATGAGGACGCCCTTACCAGAATTAGAGGAGAGTGTCACAGCTCGCCAGACATTACCATCGTGTCACTTGGTCTGACAAATGACGTTACCTGGCAACCCGCCATTTCCCTTGGATCAGACCATCTCCCCATAATTGTCTCCATTAGCAGACCACCCGATTTCATTACCTCTGAACGCCACACATTCGTCAATCATAACAAAAGCTGATTGGCCGGGTTTCAGAGAGTTCACCAATCACCGCTTCAGAGAATTGCCCAATCCTTCTGATGTTCGGTTAGCGGAAAGGACGTTCCGAGACAACATCACTGCTGCAGCCGCTCGCCATATCCCTGCTGGTTGAAAACCAAACTTCCCAGCAGAGGCGACGGGATTAGCAAATGAGCGTGATGAGCTTCGCCGAACAAACCCCAATGACCCCAGAGTCAGGGAGCTGACACTGGAAGTTAACAGGCCGGTCGGCGAGCAAAGGCGGAACAAAAGGTTAAATCAATTGAAGAGTTGCAACATTGGAGCCGGTATAGGTGAATTGTGGGCAACGGTTACTTCAATCGACAGTTTGTCGAGCATCCCGAGAGTGACAGGGCGAAGAGAAGAGTATTACGTCGCATCAGATCTCTTCTTGCCGAGGAGGAACCACCACAGTTTACAATGGATGATGTTGCCAATGCCATCAGGAACGCTAAATCATCCAAAGCGTTGGGCCCTGATGGAATCTCCAGGATAATGCTGAAGCAGCTGGATGAGCCGGGAGTGGAGTATCTCACTAAAGTTCTCAACTTGTCGCTATCCACCCTCATTGTTCCCGAAGTCTGGAAAATGGGCAGGGTGGTCCCATTACGGAAGCCCGGCAAGGATGCCAGCAAAAGTGAATCGTACAGGCCGATTTCGCTTTTGTCGCCCGTAGCAAAGACCCTTGAGGCCTTTGTCCTCCCCAGTATCAGAAATAGCTATCAAGTTGGCGATCATCAGCATGGATTCCGTAAGCAGCACAGCACGACAACTGCGCTGCACGCCATTACCACACATATTTGTCGAGGATTCAACCAGAGACGGTCGTGCGATAGAACAGTTATGGTGGCGACTGATTTATCAAAAGCCTTTGATACAGTCAGACACACCACGCTGTTTGAGGACATTGAGCCGACAACCCTCCCGCCAAGGTTGAAACGTTGGATAGTCAATTATATGTGTGGACGCCAGTCGTACGTTGAATTCAGAAACAAGAAGTCCAAACCCCGTAGAGTGAAACAGGGAGTTCCTCAAGGTGGGGTGATATCTCCGGAACTGTTTAACCCCTAACTCTCCTGTATTCGGCTCCCCCCAGACGGCATCGAGATCGTAACTTATGCGGATGATTGCACGATCCTAGCGTCGGGTACCTATCCTGATGACATCTGTGAGAGACTGAACAACTATTTAACTGATCTTACCACCTTTTTCCATTCGAGGAATATGCAGATTTACCCCACAAAATCTACAGCCACTCTGTTCACCACATGGACAGCGCAGTTTGGACGTGAGTTGAATGTCGTGGTCGTCGGTAGCAGAATTTCGACCACAAACTGCCCTAAAATTTTAGGGGTCACATTCGACACTACATTCACGTCGTGCGCACACGCCACAGCTATCTGCGACAAGTTGAAAAGTAGGAACAAGGTCCTCAAGTCCCTGGCCGGCAGCACTTGGGGTGCAGATAAAGAAACCTTGTTGACCACAAATAACGCGATAGGTCGGTCTGTGGTAAGCTATGCGGCTCCAGTCTGGTCCCCGAGATTGTGTGATTCGAACTGGAAAAAGATTCAAACTTGCCAGAATGCCGCCCTGAGAACAGCGACATGGTGCCTCCTCAAATCTTCAGTGGACCATCTACATGAGGAGGCAAAAATTCTTCCTGTAAAGCAACACAATGAGATGCTTTCGTTGCAGTACCTGCTTGGATGTTATCGTGTGAGCCATCCCAATCACCATCTTGTGGGTAGGACCGGCCCATTCAGGGAGATCAGGAAGGATATCCATGCTCTAGAGGGAGAGGTCCAACGATACAGGAGAGAACCCCTAGATCAACAAGCATATCAAGCAGGATTGAAAAGCATTCACACGGACGCAGTTGCCAAGGCCTTAAGCAATTATAGTGTGAATAAAGTACTCGGAGTACATCCTCCATCTATCGCAGCTGAGGAGCGCCAGCTGCCACGACAAACTAGAGTAGTTTTGGCTCAACTACGCTCGGGATATTGCAGTCGCCTAAATTCTTATTGGGCGGAAATCGATCGCGCCGTGCAAGACATCTGCCCAGTATGCGGCATGGGCCCGCACGACACACAACACCTTTTTAACTGCCCCGCCAAACCTACCCATCTAACTCCAGTGGATCTGTGGCTACATCCCATCGAAGCAGCCACTTTTCTGGAACTGGAGATAGACCCAGAGCCAGATTGAACAGAGGAACGAACAAATAAACATAACAAAAACACTGTTACAACAGCAACAACAACAAAGATATATTTTACGAGCGCTTAGAAGAAACTTATGACCGTTGCCCTGCCCATGACATTAAAATTATACTAGGCGATTTTAATGCCAAAATTGTAAAGGAGAATATCTTTGGCCCAACAGTCGGGAAATTCAGTCTCCACAGTGAAACATCTGACAATGGTATGAGGCTGATAGACTTCGCAGCTGCAAAAAACATGGTAGTTAGCAGTACCAGATTTAAGCATCTCGATATTCATAAGGGCACCTGGCTGTCTCCAGATCAAAGAACAAGTAATCTAATCGATCATGTTATGATAGATGGAACACATGCATCAAGCGTGTTGGATGTACGATCGTTCCGAGGTGCAAACATAGACTAGGACCACTACCTTGTTGCAGCAAAGGTACGTACCAGATTAAACGTAGCAAATAAATTGCGAACAGACACAACACGGAAGTTGGACATCGGTAAGCTGCAATCACAACAGATGGCCACAACATATTCCACACAACTGGCCCAATTGCTTAATAAAAGCACTCCTTGTACCTATAACATATCAGGACAATGGCAAACCATTGCCCACTCCATGCAAACAGCCGCAAAATCAGTACATGGATACCAGAGACTTCCATCCTATGACCCCGCTTAACATATTGTATCCCAATCGTCCGTAGTACATTAATTGCTGAGAGACAGCTTCTTCAACTATGACTACTCTTAACAATTATCTATAGAATACATTAAATTTGGTTGCCATCACGGTACAATCCACCTTCCGCAAATAAGGCGCTGAACCTGAAATTCCGACACCAAAGCACCATATTTTTCAACGACAACATCCAAATATTAACAATATTTCCTAAATATTGTTTTGGAATATAAAACTTTCTACAAGAGATGTCGCGCAATGTTCAACACTTCGTTCGGACTGGGCAACAAGAAGGATGTTCCAATAATGGAATCTTTTAATGCCTTACCTTTTCTAAAGCTCGTTTCTTATCCTGATCACAGTAGACGGTAACATTATAATATCCACCATATTGTGCTTTCAAACTTTCCGGACTGCTGGAGGTTAACATTTGACCATCTTTTAGCACGGCAATGCGATGACAAATTTGATCAATTTCTGATATGGAATGAGAGGTTAACACAATGGCTCGCTGTTCGGCCAACAAATCATCAATGGTGCGATAAACAAAAGCACGGGTTACAGGATCCATATCACTGGTAGGTTCATCCATAAGAACCACTGAAGTGCGGCCACAACAAGATGTTGCCACCGTCAGTTTACGACGATTACCACCACTGAGATTTTTCACCAAAACGTCACGATATGTCTCCAATTGGAATGATTCAAGGACACCATTAACAAGCTGTTACGAAAAAAGATATAAAAAACAGATTATATAAGGGACAATAACATTTTTGGTTTGAATAGAACAAAAAATTGGCAACATGATTTTAAGAAACATGACATAGAAAAATTGGAAACGTACCTTTGGCAAATCAGTTATGCGCCTTAGTTTTCCATAAAATTCAATACATTCTCGCACCGTTAGCAAATCATCCAGAGTATTTGTTTGAGGACAATAGGAAATTTCCGGCTAAAATAGAACAACAAAACAATTCAATCAGTTTCACTATGGAAATTATGGGGTTTATTCTGAAATTAAATTTCCCGTGAGTTTTCTCACTCTCTATTTTAAGTTGAAACGGAGGAAAGACAAGACTCACGGGCAATTTTCGTCCAAAATAAGGGACTATAACTTAATTTACTATTTACATTTTCATAGACAATACGTCCCGAAGTTGGTCTCAACTGCCCAGAGAGCATTTTGAAAATTGTCGACTTTCCAGCACCATTTTTGCCCAACAAACCAAAACATTCGCCATGTTTAACGGCAAATGTAACATTCGATACAGCATAATGTCCACGACCAGGATATTTCTTACTCAAGTTGTCCACCTTAAGAGCACTAATCGAATTCTTATCATTTCGCTTAAGTGAATTTTGTATTGAAATCACTTTTAGCTCATCAAATTGTTTAGCCTTCGGCGAACCAAAACATGCCAAATGTTCCATTAACATTTCTTTCCAATCTCCCAGAAGGCCACTTTCCAATAACACATTTAAGGTCAAAAAGAATACACCCACAATAAACATCGATATGTAGTGGACTTGTAGCAGATCACTATTAACAGGATTCTTATAGGAGTCAATGTCGAAACGTCTGAATGTTAAGGCAACCATATAATTTTTACACAATTCCAATAGACCATCGGCCAAAGCATGTTGTGGGAAGATGATAAATAGACGATGGTTGAGGAAATGACGCCAATCATCCCAAATGGGAGAGTCACCCACCACACCCAACAACACCACTGTGGAGAGTGTGAATAGCGGTATAATAACATTTATAATAAAGATTCCAACAATCGATACACTGGAGTCGTTGAAACACTTTTCGAAGAAATGAACTCCCGGAATACAGGCGAATCTGAAAAACAAATAAATTTAAAAAATTAATACAATTTCAAATCTGAAAAATTGTGGTTTTTGGGGAGAAGATCTTCAATAGGAAAATAGACTTCTAACTGGGCTACACGGGGGGAAGGTTTGGTAATGGTTTCTATGGAAAGAAAACTTTATAAATGTCTTCTATGGTAAGAAGTCGTCCTGCTAATGGTCTCCTATGTGAAGAACTTCTTGAACTCTTCTAAGGAATAAAAAACTTCAAAGGTATTCTAAAAAAAATCTTCATAAAAACCTCCTATGGTAAGAAGAAAGATCCCGTATGGACAGAAAATCTTGGGAAGTAATCTATGGGGACAAGACCTTGTAAAGAGGTTCTATAAGAGGAAGACCTTTTAAAGGTCTTCTATGTGAGGAATATCTTCTAAATGTCTCCCTTCTAAGATAAGGATAATATGAAAAAAATATCTTCCAAAGCTATTATTGAAAAGCAGGCCTTTTAATGGCCTTCTATGGGGAGAAGGCCTTAAAAATGAAATGTAGGTAGAAGATCTTCTACAGGACTTCTATGGGTAGAAGGCCTTCTAAATGACCTCTAAAAGTATTGTATGGAAAGGAAACCTTCTTTGAGGTCTTCTAAAGATCTTCTCTGCATGGAATACCTTCTAAAGGTCTTCTATTGTGAGAAGACTTTCTAAGAATCTTCTGTGGGAAGAAGGCGTTCTAAAAAACTCCTATGGGTAGAAAAGCCTCAATAGGTCTTCTATGTGAAGAATATCTTCTTAAGGTCTTCTATGGGTAGAAGCCCTTCTACAGGTATTCTATGGCGAGAAGACTTTCAAAGGTCTTTAATGGCAGAAGAGCTTCCAAAGGGGATCTATGGGTGGACTACCTTCTAAAGGTATTATGTGGTTAGAAGTCCTTTTAAATGTCTTCTCTCCCTTTTACTGGGGTTTCAGGGGCTAGAAGATCTTCTAGAAATCTTTTAGAGCCTCCAAAGGTCTTCTATTTGAAGAATAACTTCATAAGGTCTTCTACGATAAAAAATACCTTCCAAAGGCCTTCTATGGGAGGAAGGCCTTCAAAAGGTCTCCAATGAGTAGATGATTTTCTCAGGGACTTTCCGAAGGTCTTCTAGGGGTTGAAGATCTTCCAAACGTGTTCCATGGGCTGAAAGCTTCTATAAGTCTTCTAGGCCAGAGGGCCCTCTGAAGGTCTTATGTGGGCAGAAGTCCTTCTCAATGTCTTTTGTGGGAATAATCCGTTCTACAGGTGTTTTAACTGTTATGGGTAGTAGACCTTCTAGAGGTCTTCTACGGGGAGAAGATATTCTACATGTCTTCTATTGTGAGAAGAAGGCCTTCTAAATATCTCCTAACGGTCTCCTATGGGTATAAGACCTTATATAGGTCTTCTGTGGGTAGAACACCTTTTAAAGGCATTTTGTGTAAAGAAGACATCTTAAAGGTCTTCTATGAGTGAAATACTTTCTAAAGGTCTTCTATGGGTAGTACACCTTCTAAAGGGTTTCTGTGGGTAGTACACCTTCTAAAGGTCTTCTCTGGGGAGAAGACCTTCTCGAAGTGTTCTTTGGGGAGAAGACCCTCTAAATATCTTCTTTAGGGAGAAGACCTTCTAAATGTCTTCATTTGGGAGAAGACCTTCTAAAGGGACTTCTTTGGGGAGAAGAGCTTCTAAAGATCTTCTTTGGGAGAACATCTTCTAAAGGGGTTCTATGGGGAGAAGACCTTTTAAAAGTCTATGGGAAGAAGGCTTTTAAAGGTCTTCTTTGGGGAGAAGTTCTTCTAAAGGTCTCCTTTGGGGAGAAAACCTTCCAAAAGTCCTCTATGGAAAGACCTCCTTCTAAAAGTATTTTGTGGAAAGAAGACTTTCTAAAGGTCCTCAGTGGTCAAAACTCTCTACAGGTCCAAACGTCTTCGGTGGGAAAAAGACAAATTAAAGGTCTTCCGTGGGAGAAAACAAACTAAAGGTCTTCTGTGGGAAGCAGACCTTCTAAAGGTGTTCTGTGGGAAGCAGACCTCCTAAAGGTCCCCTGGTCAAAACTCTCTACAGGTTTAAAGGTCTTCTGTGGGAAGAAGTCCTACTAAAGTTGTTTTGTGGGAAGAAGACCTTCTAAAGGCCCTCTGAGGTCAGAAGACCATCAAAGGTCCAAATGTCTTTCGTGGGAGGAAGACCTATTCAATGTCTTCTGTGGGAAAAATACCTTCTGGGAAGAAGGCCTTCTAGAGGTTCTCTGTGTTCACCAGAACCTCTACAGGTATTTTAGGGCGAGAAGACCGCCTAAAGGCCTTCTGTGGTAAGAAGATCTGCTCAAGGTTCATCGGAACCTCTACAGGTATTTTAGGGCGAGAAGACCGTCTAAAGGCCTTCTGTGGTAAGAACACCTGTTCAAGGTCCCCTGTGGGCAGAAGACCCTCTGAGGGTCTTCTATGGGTACAAAACGGTCTTAAGGCCTTTTATGGGTAGAAGACCTCCTAAAAGTATTTTGTGAGAAGTCCTTTTAATGGTCTTGTAGTGGACGAAACCTTCTTAGGGGGTTTATTGGAAGAAGGTCTTCTATGGGTGGAAGACCTTCTAGAGTTCTTCTATAGGGAAAATACTTTCTAAACGTCATAAGTGGTCAGAAGACCCGCTAAAGTTCTTCTAGGACGAGAGCACCTTCTTTTAGAGCGATAAGATTTTCTAAAGGCATTTTAGGGCGAGGAGATCTTCTAAATGTATTTTATGGGTAGAAGGTCCTCCAAAACTATTCTATTGGAAGTAGACCTTCTAAAGGTCTCTTAAGGGAGGAGATTTTCTAAAGATCTTCTATGGTAGTAAACCTTCTTAAGGTCTTCTATGAGCAAAAGATATTCTGGCCTTATATGGACAGAGGACCGTCTAAAAGTCTTCTATTGGAAGAAGAATTAAAATGTCTTCTATTACCGCTTAACCCCCTTTTTACTTGTTCGTTCAAAAACAAAAAGATATTTCTTGCAAAAACTTACCCAAAAAATAAACCCAATACAATGATGCCCCACAACTGTTGGCGATCGGTGAAAACTGGCATGTCAAAGGCCAATATGACAACACAGCAAACGAAAATACCCAAAATGAGAATCTAAAAAATGAACAACGGGAACAAATTAAAAACTCTTTAAAAATTTTAGTTTCAACACAAAATCTTACCAAGAAATCCCATATAAAGGCCACCGACCAATAGGTAACAGCATCAACACCACACAAACGTTGTTGTAACTTTTCACCCTTGACACGTTCATTGACTAGATAAACCGAGGCCACAGCCACAATCATTGAAAATGCAATGAGAAGGATAAATGCCAAACAAGAATCACCGGCTTGGCGCAAACTAGAAAATCGATAAGATTTTACAGACATATAATTTAGTAAATATTATGACTTACACTGAAGTTGTACTAAATTCCTGGAAACCCAATTCCCAAGGTTCGTTATAGGATGAGATTTTATAATTCGTGTTGTTGGTCTCCACCTTCAGCATATAGGAATTCAAATCATTCAACCATGCCAACATCGAATGATATCCCTTGTTGTTATACCACACCATTGTCTTGGAGTCATTGAAGGTATAGCCACCATAACGTTTCTCTTGATACTCGTTGAGGGTTTTCAAAACCCAATAGAATGATTTTTTGCTATTGGGAAATTCTTTGCATGACAGATCTGCCCCTGCTGGACAATTTCCTTTTAACTTAGAGTAGACATCCTCGGTAAAGTTCATTGGAATTTCCATGCTCATAAATTGTGTCGTCTTGGGATATAGGCCTCTCGACAATTTTATGGTTTTATCAAAATCATCTTCCAAACGCTGTGAGACGAACCACATGGCCAAGATTTCAAAAATCGCCGGCAATATAATAACACACAACAACATGCGATAGTTGCGACTAAAGTGTACCAAACGTTTCCAGAAAAGTTGACGCATGGCGGTACATTTAGACAGAGGTTCATTGCTTACCATATTCCAACCCAATTCACGTTTTAATTTTATATTTTTCATCAAATCATTGGAGGAGGAGGAGTGACCATTATTATGACTCGACGATACCACACCATTGCTATGATTCTTGTCGAGATTTTTGAAAACATGTTCCAAATTTTCGGATTCAACACACAAATCATTAATGCGACCATCGCCTTGTAACTCTTCCAGGTATGACATGTACTCTGAGGAATTCTGATTTAGTTGGTCGTAGGAAACACGTAAACTCAAATCTGCCGGTGATGCCTTATCCAATTGCCGGAAATTGGTCAATAGTTTATTGGCCTTATCGACAATAACTTCTGAAGTTTGGGAGTCGCGGCTATTCATGCTAACCTCATAGAAGGATGTGCAATGATTTTTCAATGTTTCCGGGTTGTGTTTGGCGATTATTTTGCCCTAAAAGAGAAATGTGTAAATTAGTTTACATTATCGGTTAGTGGTGTTCTACTTACATTCTTCATTATCACAATTACATCGCTAAGATATTCTGCCTCATCGAGGAAATGAGTGGCAAAGATAACAGCTCTTCCTTTGCGCAGACGTTCAATCAAATCCCAGATATCTTTGCGAGCATTATTATCAACACCATTGCAAGGTTCATCCAAAATGACCACATTGGGAGATCCTAGAAAAATATAAGTAACACTTGAATTTCACAAATAATAATAATGGGGGCACACTTCCTCAATAAATAAGGCTTAACAACCCAGCAAAACCAATCGTACCGACATCGTAACGAAATTGGATCGATTTCAGTCCGATTTCGCAAAGAAATTGGAAGAAAATCCTTTAGAAATTTGAAAGGGAAATTTATTTCAGACATTCGCTCCGAAATCGGAACGTTTTCCCCTCCGAAAGAACTGTCCTGAGTACGTTTAGGCTATAAACTGTCAAACTTTCCAACCCAAATTTCAAATGGAGCCTGGCAACACGCGGTGTTGCCTAAGTCAGATAATATTCGTGCAGCCCTCGTATCGTTCTTTTATCACACAATACACTGGTTGTACCTGACGATAGGTATACCAAATCATAGGGTGTTGATATTATGTATCAGATGACACTTTGGCACTAGAGGATGCGACGAACTTAAATAATCAGATGTAAAGTAGCATCATGGAATGATGAATATGGGTGACAAGACGGTTGGCAGCAGTTTTTATACAGGGGCAGTCCGATAAGCAAATGACAGGACAGTTGACAGTGGCTTTGTCACTGCGGTTATCCGATGAATGGTTTCGGCAGATCGATGCAGCGTTTCACAGTCGAGACCCGCAGCAACCGCCCAATATAAATGACAAGAGTCTTAAAGCCAAGGGCACGTTTTACAGCCCTACTTGATTCGGACGACAACACAACCACCTACGGCAGTAGCGGTCCGATGGACGCTTATATTTCGCCTTAAAACCAAAGGCACGTTTTGCAACCCCACTTGAATAAGCAGCAGCTACACCAAATCTACTTCCTCTGGTGGTCGAGGGCACGTTCTACAACCCCACTCGTTCTACAACCCCACTCGGCACCTATTTTTGACGAGGTTACAGTTGCATCAATAAATAGAACGAGCAGGACAGGAACGCGCCAATATAACAAGTCGGTACAACTGTCCGTGATCCTCACCAATCTATGTTATTGAAGAAACGGGTTTGGAAAGCGTTCTACCTATGGCGACTACACTAGTCAGTGAATTTTCTGATTGGCAGATTATAACCTTGACCTCTGTACAACTTCGTCCGAGGGGATAATCTTCCTTAGATGACACTTCACCCGCAACCAATGAATCAAACAATAATCGAGATCGGCTTTAGCAATAATTGCTGACAAACCATCATATGTGTCAATCAAATGAACAGATATAGCATTAGCTATCGCCTGACAACTTGATGAGTGAGGAGCAGGTTGCTGGGCCATGGGTTTCTTCATGGTCCGGGGGTGTCTTCGAATAACGCAACTCTTTTTTGCAGGTTGAATTATTGTCTTCAACTTTCTTCTTACTACTAGAGATCGCTGACTTATACCTTTTCGTCCATATAACGGACGCTTTTGCAGGATACTGCTACTTATACCGCCCTTACTCAGGACATGGTAGTTGCTTTGACTGTAAGCTTCTATGGTATCGACTCAATCTCTTGTCGGGTCTTTAGGGGTTAGGTTATAAAAGAAGCAGACCAAATCGCTGTCGTTGCTGTCAACTAATGGAGCGTTCACTTCTTCGAAGTTATTCGACCGCCTGATTTCTTCACCGGGTATTGCCGGTTCTTTTAATGCATATTTCCTTATGCTTAATAAATTACTTTATGCACCCAAGTTTCAGTCTGCGTAGCGTCGCATAGTGGTCGCTAGATATCATTTCATATCCTTAGGTTATATAGTCGAAGCATTGGGTGTTACACCGTGGAGAAGAGATTTTCATGATCTAGAGAGAGAGAGAGAGGTCCAAAGGTAACCTCTAGACCAATGAGCTTATCAGACAACTTTCAGCATTCAGACTAACTGAAGCAGTATCGTGTGAATGCCGTACTTGGGGACCACCCCCAGAAGAACTGCAGCAGCCAAGACAAACACGAGTGCTTCTAGTCCAATTAAGAATCGGGCAGTCGTTCGTATTGGGAATTGATGTCACGATCACCATTACATGATCTGCATGTGGATTGGGACGACACGACAAGGTGCATTTGTTTAGGTACCCTGCCAAAACCACTCACTCACCTGTCTCCTGACTCTACATCAGCATTCGGCGCACAACAACAACAATTAGAGAAACACTGTTGTCACTGCATGGTTTTTCAATTAGTGAGTGGAGAGACGGGTGACGTAGGGGATGGAAGATACCAAGGAACGGTCCTGAGCGGTTTTAACATGGCAAAGCCCAGGATTTATCTTGGTCCCTCTTTCATCCCAAGTGGACACTGACCTCCCCGTGGTGTCACCTGGGGAACTGCCTCTAACACCCGTTAAAGGTAGTGAGCTAACATGTGCCGCGCGTTCGCCCATAAGAACGTTAAAAACTTGGGTTTGGGCGTCGGGTTAGTAACCCTCCCCTAGAAAAAACAGCCTACTATGAAAAAACGAAAGAAAAGAAAAACAAACCCCTCTAAAGTTGACGAACCCCGCAAACGTTTTAAGGACCATGATCTGCGAATCTGCACCTGGAATGTTCGCACTCTTTATAGAGAAGGTGCAGTCTTCGCATTGGCAGACGTACTTGAAAAGTACAAGACCGATATTACTGCCATACAGGAAATGCGATGGATTGGGAAAGGCGTCACAACAACACCTAAAGGTGACGCACTGTATTATAGCTGCCATGACGTAAAGCATGAGTTTGGTTGTGTATTTGTAGTTAGTCGGAGACTAAAACATCTGGTATCCAGCTTCACCCCAGTGAATGAAAGACTTGCTGCAATTCGAATAAAAGCTAAATTCTTCAACATCAGCTTTATTTGCGCTCATGCTCCCACTGAAGAAAAGGACGAACAGACCAAAGATATATTTTACCAGCGCTTAGAAGAAACATATGACCGTTGCCCTGCCCATGACATTAAAATCATTCTAGGCGATTTTAATGCCAAAATTGGAAAGGAGAATATCTTTGGCCCAACAGTCGGGAAATTCAGTCTAAACAATGAAACATCTGACAATGGTATGAGGCGAATAGACATTGCCGCTGCAAAAAACATGGTAGTTAGCAGTACCAGATTTAATCATCTCGATATTCATAAGGGCACCTGGCTGTCTCCAGATCAAAGAACAAGTAATCAAATTGATCATGTTGTAATGGATGGAAGACATTTATCCAGCGTGTTGGATGTACGATCGTTCCGAGGCGCAAACATTGATTCGGACCACTACCTTGTTGCAGCAAAGGTACGTACCCGTCTAAACGTTGCAAATAAAGCACGAACAGACACAACGCGGAAGTTGGACATCGATAGGCTGCAAACACAACAGATAGCCACAGCATATTCCACTCAACTAGCCCAATTGCTTAACGCGAGCACTCCTTGTCCCGATAACATAACAACACAATGGCAAAATATTGCCCACTCCATGCAAACAGCCGCAAAATCCATACTTGGATTCCAGAGACCTCCACAAAGGAATTCATGGTATGACCAGGAGTGTCGTGCTGCTACCGAAGTGAAAAATGTGGCATATAGAGCTACTTTACAATCAGTAGCAATGCGTATCGCACGAGAGAGATATCGGGAGAAAAGGAGAGAAGAGAAACGTCTTTTCTGCAAGAAAAAGAGAGAAGTGGAAAAGAGGGAGTGTGAAAAAAATCGAGATGTACAGGAGCCAGAATGAAGTCCGAAAATTCTACCAAAGAGTGAAACATCAAACAGATGGCTTTGCTACAGGCACATCCTCCTGTAGAGACCAGCAAGGTAATCTGGTAACAGATATAGATAGCGTGCTCAGGATATGGAAGGAACATTTTTCCAATCTGCTGGTATCCAATAGTAGCGAAGGCGATGATACCACAGATCCAATCCCAGAAGATGGTATAGAATGTATACCGCCCGGCCAAGATGAGGTAAAAACAGCAATCAACCGGCTAAAGAATAATAAAGCAACAGGAGCCGATGGCTTACCAGCCGAGCTGTTTAAAACCGGAGGCGACGCGCTGATAAGGTGTATGTACCATCTGGCAGGAAGAACGCGTACCCGACGATTGGAACCTGAGCATCCGATGTCCCGTCCACAAGAAAGGAGATAAGACTGTATGCTCCAATTATAGGGGCATAAGTCTTCTCCCTATTGCCTATAAGATAGTGTCAGGGATGTTGTGCGAATGACTAAAGCCAATGGTCAACGAAATAATTGGACCATACCAATGTGGCTTTAGACCTGGCAATTCCACCATTGACCAGATATTTACCCTGCGGCAAATCCTAGAGAAGACCCAAGAGATGCAGATCGATACATTTCACCTTTTTGTCTATTATAAAGCAACATTCGACAGTCCCCTCCGATCAAAGGTATTCCACGCAATGTCTGAATTTGGTATCCCCGCAAAGCTCATCCGGCTTTGTAAGATGACTTTAACTGATACTAGGTCCTCAGTTAAAATTGGAAAGAACCTCTCCGAAGAATTTTGTACCAAAAGAGGTTTCAGACAAGGAGACAGCCTTTTGTGTGACCTATTCAACATTTTGCTGGAAAAGGTAATACGAGATGCAAATGTCAAAAGAAATGGCACACTTTACACCAATAGCCACATGTTACTTGCCCATGCTGATGACATAGACATCATGGGACAATCATTAAAGGAAGTAACTGATATCTTTAGGAAGGTCGAAGCAGAATCTGCGAAAGTGGGTCTGGCGGTAAACGGCGAAAAGACCAAATTGATGGTGTCGACGCGGAAAGCGTCCATAGAGCTCGGACCAACTGTGGAAGTTGGTACCTATAATTTTGAGGTAGTTAAAGACTTCGTCTACCTCGGCACTGCCATAAACACAACAAACAACATCAGTTGTGAAATAAGACGAAGAATTGTATTGACCAACAAATGCTACTATGGTTTAATTAAGCAATTTAAAACAAAGCCACATCTCGTCAAACAAAAAAAAAACACTATACAAAACGCAGATACTACCCGTGCTAATGTATGGCTCCGAAGCATGGGTTCTTGCGCAAGCAGATAAGGCAGTGCTTGGTGTGTTTGAGAGGAAAATTCTTCGAAAGATCTACGGGCCGATTTGCGTTGACGGTGAATATCGACGTGGTATGAACCACGAGCTATATAAGCTATACATGAATATAGTTAAACGTATCGAGATGCAACGATTGCGTTGGCTAGGCCATATCATTAGAATGAGCGATGATGAACCCGCTAAAAAGGCGTTTGAATACATGCCACATGGCGGTGCACGCAGAATCGGCAGGCCTAAGCTTCGATGGAGCATACAAGTGGATGAAGAAATGAAAAGGCCTGGTATTCCAAAAAGTCAAGCGAAAAACGGAGAGGAATGGAGATATTTTCTTAGTTCGATCTATGGAACAAATGTTCTGTAATGGGCCAACTAAGTAAGTAAGTAAGGTCATATAGTCGAAGCAGTACCTGCTTGGGTGTTACACCGTGGAGAATCTTCTCCCATCTATGCACGCAAGAAGAGATTTTCATGATCTAGAGAGAGAGGTCTAAAGGTACAAAATGTAACCTCTAGATCAATGACTTTATCAGGCAACTTTCAGCATTCACAGTGATGCAGTTGCGTGTGAATGCCGTACTTAGGGACAACCCCATTCATCGTACCAGAAAAACTACAGCAGTCAAGACAAACACGAGTGCTTCTAGTCCAATTAAGATTCGGGCAGTGTAGTCGTTCGTATTGGGCATTGATGACACGATTACGAACACATGCTCCGCATGTGGATTGCGACGCCACAACAAGCTGCATTTGTTTAGGTGCCCAGCCAAACCCACTCACACATTGCAGTACTGAGTCTGGACATAAAGCAGGGCTCACCAACCACTACAAATGCATCAGGTCTGTTTGTGTTGGTCACACTCACGAGATTTTATCTCCCTCTCTCGATAAATATCGTGTGTGTTAATTCATTGTCAAAACAAGTTAAAAAGGCTATGCCGACAGAGATATACCCTCAGACTATGTCTGGGGTCTTCTCAGAATTTTGTGACCCTTTTTGGACATTTGAACCTGCCGACAAAAATGTTGATTAGGATTGAAGTGAAAAAGTGTTGCGGAGGAGGTTCTTGAAGGTATGGACCGACATAGTCCATTATTGATCTGGATCTTATTTAGGGAGTCATATCTTATCGATAGATATCGCGGCCACTAGTAATTTCAGTGGGTCATCGTATACATTTTGGACCAGTATGCCAGCAAGCATGGACTTTTCCACGGAAAACATAATATCGTTGTAAACAGGACCACAACGAACACCATCACTATACATTTGCAAACGATCTTAGAACATAGCCTAAACTGCACTTAGGCCCAAATGTTGAACTTTTGTGAGAGAGGTACCCTAAGAAGGGGACCTATATGGACCATTTTGAAGTTAAATTAATGTGGCCGAAATATTAGGAGATCCAAAGTTTGGACCAAATTGGTTGATCGGTTCGGAAGTTATCGTGCTCTCCAACCACTACATATGGTGTCATAGGGGATTTTTAATCCTTTCGGGCTGTTTTTTTTTAAAGAAATATGGGCTTGCTTCTGAAAAAAAACTTTTACCGTCGTAATTGAGGCAGCAAATTTAAGTTGCTTCAACAAAAATCAAAGTGATTCAAGACCAGTTCTTAAAGTGAACTTATCCGAAATTTTGTGGGGGCGGTACCCGAAGAAGTGGATAAATATAGTCCATATTCCAACCTGATTTATATCTGGTAAACGTACTAGGATGTGTGAAGTATGGACCAAATCGGTAAGTTTTGAACTTTTGTGGGGGAGGTACCTGAAGAAGTGGACCGATGTGGCTTATCTTCGAACTTAAACTAAGTTTGGACAAAATATTACGACGGCCAAATTTTGACCAAGTCGGCAAATCCGTTGGACAGTTATCTTGCGCTTCAACCACTACACACGGTGTCACCGGGTCTTTTGCACCTTTTAGGCAATTTTCTCAGGAAGTATGGACTTGCCCCTGATGAAACTTGTACCGTGGTATGGGGGGCAGTGAATACAAGTTGTAACAGCAAAAATCAAAGCGATTCGAGAGCACCTCTTAAACTGAATTTTTCCGAAATAGTGTGTGGGAGGTACCCGAAGGAATGGACCGATTGAACCCATATTGGAACTTTAATTAAGTCTGGTAGAAATTTCACGATGTGCAAAGTATCGACCAAATCGGTTACTCACTTCAAGATTTATCGTGCGCACAAATTTTCCGAACATTTCCGAACTTTTGTGGGGGAGGTAACGGAAGGAGTGGACCGATACAACCCATCTTCGAACTTAAACTAAGTTTAGGAAAGCCAAATTTTGGACCAAATTGGTTGATCCGTTCGAGAGTTATCGTGCCAGCCAGTCAGACAGACACACGGACGGACATTGCGAAATCAACTCCAAATTGTCTGAAACGGATTTCGTCCAAACATTCTTGGGGTCTAAAACCATTATTTCGATGAGGCACATTTTGCCCGTATGAAAGTGTATAGGGTTTAACAAGAATGATAATCGGTGGTGAGAATAACGATGAAAGTCACCACAAATGAGATTGTGTGTGTTCACACAGTATGGTCACAGAGTTCCTGTGGTGACAAGCTATGGCATAGAGGAAACAGAACCAGATAATTAAAAAAAACTACAACCTGACCACCATCCACCTCAAGCCCAAGGGCTTTCCACTGGTGCACAAATATTGTCGGCAACTTTACTTGACTTCTCCAGCAGATCTGCTATTAGCTAATGATCCACCAAGAATTCCGTCCGACAGAATTCGGCAAATAATACACCAAGAGTTTCCATATTGACATATCAATGCGACTAGCTGCATGTAGGCAGCCCAACTAACGAATAAATATTGGATCTGAGTGCCTAGATCGATAATAATCTTCATAGTCTTTATTTAGTACAGCATTATCAACACCAATTTGTAGCAAAACAAAGTAGAGACATTTTCAAACGACATTTTTCAAACTCGGATTTGCTGGGTGCGTCTAAATGTCAAGTGTCGATCAACTCCATGAGAATATCAGTAGGCTGCCAACCGGGCAACATAATGTTTTTCCGACTAAACAGTTCCTACTGACACTTCATCTAGAAATCTGTCTTAATGGAAAAACATTTTCGTCGTTTTTCTCTTTCGAGATGAGCTGAAGATCAGAAGGTTTTTGCAAATGGAAAAGAAAGACAGAAAGTTTTCGTCATGAAAATATAGCACTTTTATGGAACCCATCAACTGCAATCCTTATGCAACTTATTCTTTCTTCTGTGTTGCGCTGTATTTAATTAAACTCCTTTTATATACTTTTCTATTAAGAAATAATCTCTGATTTATCCCATCACATTTTCCCAACAGTGAATTCCTCACGAAGACACATTCGACTTACCAATAAACGATATGGCTACACACAAGCGACGCTTATAACCTCCAGACAATTGACAGGCTTGATAGTTTTCATGTTTGCCAAAATTCAAATCCTTCAGTGTTTTCTCAACTTCCGATTCATAATTACGCTTTAGCTTGATCTTGGCATACAGCTCCAAATGTTCACGGGCAGTTAAGTTCGGTATAAGAATATTATCTTGGGCACAGACACCAACTTTATCGTAATCATTTCCACGAGACATGGCCTGAGCCAGAATGACACGTCCCGTAGTTTGTACAACTTGACCCGTTAGCATTTTTCTGCAAAGGGAATGGAAGAATCGAACAATTTTAACAACCCAATTTTGTTTTGTACACATCACTTACATAATAGTACTCTTTCCGGCACCATTACGACCCAGCAGACAAGTCACCTTATCCCTAAAGAATGAAAGTGAAATATCGCTAACAGCTTGCTTATTGTCCCCGTAGATTTTGGTAACATTGGTAAGGGTTGCTCCCACACTGGAGTCCAGTTCTTCTCTTTGGACCTCAACAAAACGATTGTCATCTGCAAAATGACATAATAAAAAGATTTTAGGGAATATTGAAATCATATAAAATAATCTTGCTTACCATCCTTAAACCTTTGATGAACGTAACCAATAACAGCATAGAGACACAAATCCAGTATTAGCATAAAGAATGAAAATCCATATTCTCCTCGCAGACCCTCACGGAAAACTGCCTCAAAACTTAAACCAATTTCTTGCAGCTCCATGCGCATTACATGACTCCAGCCATGTGAAAAAGCGGTAGTAAATGATAGATTGATGAGGAAATTTTCTAAAGAATTCAACTGGGCATCAAATAACAAAACAATAATATATGGACAGAAGCTAATGAAGAACAGCACTGTGGTGGCGACAGCTCCAATTGTGGCGCTATTGAAAAAGGTCGAACACATGTAACTGCAAAGAAAATACATTAAATTGGAAGAATGGATAGATAATTATTTTAAAGTGATGATCTTACCAAAAGGATATCAGACAAGCCCCAAACAAACAAATGTATATCATGGTGAACAACCATTTTGTATACACGACCATGCCTCCGGAATAAAGGATAATTGAAACTAATAAGAAAATGAATAACATTTCCAAAAATGTCACAATGCACCAAGATGTCAACTCGGAACAGGATTTAAGGCCCATAGCTCGCATTATCTGGAAGAGAAATAATAGAAATTCACAAAATTAGACCCAATGAAACACAGTGGGCTTTCCTCTCTAAAAAAAATAATACGAGTGGTAAAACTAAATATAGTATAGATAGATCCATAATTTTAAAAACAAATAATATTTTCTTAGGTGACTAAAGACGTTTTGGATGTTTCCAGCGTACATTTATAGGCCTTTCTGGGGAAGGTAACTTAAACCGTGGCCGGCCCAATTATTCTACAGACAGACCTAACCAATGCCACACCAAACAACATTCTTCTATATTGCAAGAATACCACTTGCTGGGGCTTTTTGGAACATTCGAGCGCCCTAAATACACGAATTATGAAATTTGGAGGGCCTCGTCTCACGAAGTATTGGCTTCCCCAAAGCAAAAAAAAATATTATAATATTGTAGTCACAACAACTACCCGTTATAAAAATACGCTCCAAGAAGAAGAAACCTCGATTAAAGCCAAAAAAGTGTTGAACTATTGCGGAGAACCGAAAGAGTTGACGGAGATGGTCCATCCTGTAGCTAGATCTAATTTTGGGAGTCATTTGTGCCAACCAGGAGTCTCCTTTTTCCTTTTGGGATGTTTATGAAACAATTATTATAGAACTAGCAGACCCCGGTCCGCATTGCTGACCCGTAGTAATGAGTTTAAATGATAACTTTTTATGTTCTTTATGCTTAACCATTCAAAAATAGGTATTTTCTACATCACTTCGTAGAGAATCGCTCTACTGATTTGTCTGGGTTATTAAGCAATCAGGGGACAATTGAGTGGGTAGCGCTTTCCAGACCTTAATTGAGCTAAAACATCTCGTGTTTGCCTCGGTAGCTGTCGTTCTTCTGCTGCGATGGATGAGTATGATCTCGAGTACTGCATTCCCATTATACCTCTGAACCATCTGGGCAACAGTTTTAAAGCTAAGCAAACTTGCCTGGTAGGTTCCTGGATCTAGGGGTTCCCGTTTGTACCTTTGGATCTCTTTCTCTAGATCAGGAAGATGTCTCTGGCGATACGGCCAAGCATGAAAATTGTCAACTTATGTCATGAGGAGGTACCCTGTTGCATTCCTGTTGTGGTAAGGGGTATTATGTCTTTGAGCATTTGTATGTAACTTGGAAATATGTATATCCGTCCGTCTGTCCATGTATTTTTGTTCGTAACGTACATGTCGCATTTGTTATCCGATTCAGCTGAAAATTGTGAAACATAATTTTTTCATCATAGTAAGAACGCTATTGCTTTTTGGTTCAGATTTGGATATAGCTCCCATATATATTTTCGGCCACGTATTTGCTGCACTAAACATGCTATATATGTCCGATTTCGATGAAATTTGGAATGTGTGACTGAATTCGGTCTAGAAATAAATGTGCCAAATTATATCGAAATCAGTTCAGATTTGGATATAGCTCCCATATATATACATATATTCTCCGCCGATTTCCGATTTCGATGAAATTTGGAATATGTGACTGTCTAGAAATAGATGTGCAAATTTAATCAAAATCTGTTCAGATTTCGATATAGCCCCCCTATATATTCTCGGCCGATTTCACGTACTTGCTGCACCAAATACGCTATATATGTCCGATTTCGATGAAATTTGGATTGTCTAGATATAGATGTGGAAATTTAAACAAAATCGGTTCAGATTTCTATATAGCTCCCATATATATTCTTGACCGATTTCACGTATTTGCTGCACGCTATATATGTCCGATTTCGATGAAATTTGGAATGTGTGACTGAATTCGGTCTAGAAACAAATGTGCCAAATTATATCGAAATCGGTTCTGATTTCGATATAGCTCCCATATATTTTTTCGGCCGATTTTAGGTATTTTATGCCCGAAACATGCTATGTCTGTCCAATTATGATGAAATTTGGAATGTGTAAAGGAATTTGGTCTAGAAATAAATGTGCCAAATTATACCGAATCGGTCATGATTTGGATATAACTCCCAAATTATTTTATATATTCACCCTGACTAGTGGTGCGCATTTGATCCTTTCCTTACTGGTTGATATTCTCGTAGCAACTCGTACTTTAATTCGTTGATTTTAGCCATTGTTAAAACACTCTTGTGCGCTGGTGCGTTGTCTTGATGAAAAATTATTTTTGTGTGTTATATGCCAGGACGACGAATTTGTACATTTAATTGATCCAAAAGGTTGCAATAGTACTCTGAATTTATTGTTTTACCCTTTTGCAGATAGTCAATCAATAAAATACCTTTGAAGTCCCAAAAAACTGTTGCTATAACCTTACCAGCCGATTGAATTGTTTTTGCCTTCTTTGGGGCACTTTCTCCAGCTTCAGTCCATTGTTTGGATTGTTCTTTTATCTCTGGAATATAGTGGTGGATCCATGTCTCATCAACAGTTATGAAACGACGCTTAAAATCCATTTTATTTCGCTTAAAACGATCCAAACAAGCTTGAGAAATGTTCATTCTTATGCGTTTTTGATCGACTGTTAACAAATGCGGCACCCATCTTGCAGAAAGCTGTAGTTCTTCATGCAAAATTAAATGGACTCGATCATTTGAGATGCCCATGATATTAGCAATTTCACGCACTTTTATTCGTCGAACATTTAATACCATATCATGCACTTTGGCTACAATTTCTGTTGTTGTTGCTGTTTTTGGACGTCCACTACGTGGTTCATCTTCAATGCTTGTACGACCACGTTTAAATTCAGCAACCCAATTTACTGTACTGTTGCATATGAAGGAGCACTTTCACCTAACACATTCACCATATCATTATGAATTTCTTGTCCCGATAAACCTTTTTTATGTAAATATTTAATGTCAGCACGCATTTCTAATTTTTCCATTGTAAAAAAATTGCGAATTTAACATGTGTTCATAACAGAGATGGAAGTTTCCAAAACACTTAACTTTTTTCTGTTTATACCGCGCTTTTTGTGCTAGGCTAAGAAGTTTCCGAACTGCCCTCGTATATTAATAATAGCATATATTTTTGGATGTATCATTTATCAAATAACTCACAACTACAGTGAATGTTATGTAATTCAGTGATATCACTTCGGTAATACCAAAAGAAAGAGTATACAATCGGAAAACCTTAGAAATATCTTAATATTTAATTTTGTTGTTTACATGGAATGTTGAGGACCTTTCCTTTGTTTCCTACTTCACAAAAGTTCAAAATCACGGCTTCAATTTTCCACTGGAATTCTATTGAGCAATTTATGGAAGGAAAATGGGATTAGTAGAGAATTGATTTATTCAGAGGGAACGTTCCGATATCGTGGCGTTATCCAGTAGTATTTTTATATTTACAGGTATATTTAGGAGTTATATAAATAAAGAAAAAACGCCGAGATACGTGTCTCTTTTTTGTCTTTTATCACACTGCCGCGTCAAAATATGGTCAATTTCGGAAATTCAATCGTTGTTATTGTCATAAAGAAACCTATTGTAGTTATTTTCCTAAGTATATTTTGGTGTCCAATGGTAGATTTTATCGCAAAGAATTTCTGAAGGCTCATAGTGGTTTTCTTGATAGAGAACTAATGCTGAGCAAGAGTGATTCTATCCATGATGAAATTCTAACACCCAATCGCGGGACAATCGTCGGACTTCTCTTACAGAAATTCTGGTTTCCTATGGTGGATCTTCTCATAAGTTCATCAGGAACTAGGAAAACTCTGGCAACCAGTCTTAAATTCTTTTAAAATGAAATTCTTGCGCCAATCCAAGGTCTAAATTTTTTATACACTCAGCCTTTAGTCAAAATGTGCCTCATCGAAATAACGATTTTAAGGGCAAAGAGTTTTTGGAAGAAATGTGTTCAGAAAATTTGGAGTCCAGTTAGCTATGTTCGTCCATCTGGGTGGCTGCCTGGAGAACAAGATAATTCTCGAACAAATCAACCGACTCTGTCCAAAATTTGGCCTTCGTTATATTTTGTCACATTTCGATCATCTTCGAATATGGACAATATCGATCCACTCTATCGATATCCTTCCACAGAGTATTTCTAAAATTTTCAGGGAAGTGCAGTTTAAGACCTCTCTGGATAATTAGTGAATATGGCTTCACTTCCTTTATGGTAATAATTTAGTTATAAGTAAAAATATGAAATAAATAAATTAATAAACAAAAATACCTCTCGGGAAACGCTTTGGTATTTTGCAACAAGCGTTCTCGGGTCTTCTATTACTACAGTACATGTTTTTTCAGGGGCAAGTCCATACTTTGAGAGAAAATGGCCCGAAAGCTGTTAAGAACACCTACGGCAATCATGTGTAGTGATTGGTGCGCACGACAACTTTATCGCGATATTCCTTCGAGCCTTATATAAAGTTCGAAGATGGTGATTTTCGGTCTACTCCTCCTGGAATTTTCCCTCAAATATCAAGAATTTTAGCTAAAGCGGTATGTGCGATTTTTCGTGAATAGAGCCACAGATTTGGATTTAGTAATATTTTGTCCAAACTTAGTTTAAGCTCGAAAATGAACAACCTTGGTGAAGAACTGAAATGACTGTTGGGCGCAATATCTTTTAAAAGGAATGACCCCCAAAATGATATCTACTTCTAAAATAAACTATGTTGGTCCGGTCCATTTCTTCAGGTACCTTCTCCGCAACACTTGTGATCAATGATAAAAATCTATATTTTATTAACAAGTTCATACGTCCGCAAATGGCTACACAATTCTGAAAATCTCCTAATACATAGGTTTGGGTTAAGGGATTTTAGTTGTGTAGCCGTTGTTCGATCTGCCCATAGATGAAAGTTTCAGTTCACACAAGCGGGTATATTCCTGTCCGCAAAGCCGACTGAAACTTGTTGAGATTTTGATGAAGAAGAATCTGTTTCCGACCAGTTTTTTTTTTTTTTTATTTCGTTTGTCGTCACAAAGTCCTTTGCCGAAGAAGGAAAAGGAACATTTCTAGGAATGTGTATCCATTGAAAGTACTTCCCAAAATACAATGAAGATGAAATTCTATGTAATTTCCAATTATAGGAAATAATATGCAATAAATAAAATATAAACTTTAACCTCAATAATCTTGATTTTATTATCATTCACAAGGTCAAACAAAACTCAAAAACATAAAAATACGACAGAAAAATCATTTTTTGTACAATAGGCATTTACTAATTTGTAGCAAGAGACCAGTTTTAAATAATCTCAACGGGCGACACTGCGGTGGAACAGAATTATATCATAAAATATGGTTGATATGTTTTTTTTGCAAATTTCAAATATAATACAGAATTTGTAATTGTTATGATGTTCAAAATAGTTCATTCCAAAAACGTTTTAGAAACTATATACAAAAATTTAAAACCACAAAATTAAGCAACGATTGTATCTTTTATTGTTGAATTACTCTTATCAAAAATTTCAAAAACAAAAGATCGCAACAATGTTTTGTCTAGATGGTGTTTATAAGCCTTAACAAATACAAATAAACAGTTTCTTCTGAACTCAGTAACACTTGCATTCAGCCTAAAATTACCAATAAACACTTAAACACCTTTAAACTTAACAAATTGCTCAAAAAGCCTAACGTGTTCATTAGTCTTTATACTTTCAAATATGTTGGACAATAAGTATATCAATGTAGTTAAATAATTCTCTGCAATACTTCCTCCAAATACTTTACATATTTCTTGAAAAATTTAAAACATTTTAAAATTTTATTCAAAAATTAACAAAAAATGTGTAACATAAGCTAATATCCTATGGGATCGAAAATCATTTCGGGGGGGGGGCCCGGGCCCCCCGGGCTCCCCCCCCTGGCTACGTCGGTGCTGGCTACTCATTTGTACGCAATGACCGTCCAAATACTAGGGGAGGAGGAGTTGGTATTTACGTTTTAAATGGCATTGAACATAAGGTCGTTTTTCGTTCTTCAAATCCTGGTGTTTGCGAGTCCCTTTTTATCGAACTTTAGGTGTAAGGAATGTTCTTTTTGTTGTGGTTTATTTGCCACACGGCAATATTTCATGCTTTGAGGAAGAACATGAAGACATATTTTCGAGGTACGATACTATAGTTGCAGTTGGAGACTTTAACTGCAACTTGTTTGACATTTCCAAGTCGTCTGAAATGAGGAATGCTTGCCTACGTGTTGGTCTTTCAGTTAGTCATAACTCTCTTCCTACACATTTTAATATTGCTACTAACTCTGTTTCACTAATAGATTTTTTTGTCTATAGTAATTCATGCTCTTTTTAAATGGTTTTATTTAGCTCACCCCGTTTGTTTTATTATTTATTATTGGGTCAAATTTAGTAATTCAAATGTCACCCTCTTCCTGTCAACCGATTAATCTGAAATTATGTATACACTTTGGATTTTGGTGACAATACAATTATGTTTATTGATTATCATTATAATATCAAGATGGCCGCCGCTACAAAATGGCGGATAACGTAGGTTTTATCAATCCCATCAATATGGGTATCAAATGAAAGTGCTCAACCAGAAGAATACAATGTACTATATAAAATTAAAATCCAAGATGGCGGCCTCTACAAAATGGCGGATAACTTAGGTTTTATCAATCCCATCAACATGGGTATCAAATGAAAGGTCTCTACAAGTAGAATACAATTTACTATGCAAAATGAAATCTAAGATGGCCGCCGCTACCAAATGGCTGATAACAATTTTTTATCAATCCCACCAATATGGGTATCAAATAAAAGGGCTTGACAAGAAGAATACAGTGCACTATACAACCTCAATATTTAAGATGGGCGCAGCCACTAAATGGCGTATAATTAAGATTTAAATTTAGAAATTGAATCTGTAATTTAGGTATCTGATTAATCCAGCCTGAATCCACCACCCAAGTCAAGATTTTTTTATCGTTTTGAGGACTGTGTGGCGTTAGGGTGGCTAAAAATGATACGTCGTTAGCGGTACACCACCCAATTTAAGGTGAAAGGTTAAAACGCGCCGATAACTGTATGGCATTAGGGTGGATAAAAATGATATGTCGTTAGCGTTTTCCCCTCAAGACTCAGGCGCCTCTTCTTGTACATAGCCTTGCCCCTTTATTGGACCTCTGGGGGGGGGGGGGGTCGACCGTTTAAATGTCCATTACTCGTGGGAACAAAATGGTAAAAAAAAAATATATAAAAAATACAAACACAAATAAAACAGAAACTGTAACACAACGTAAACGAAGGCTTCAAAAAGCGAAAGAAAAGTATAAAGCAAAATGAGCTAAAGAAAGTGAAGGTGATAGAAATAGCGATATACACAAATGACGGCGTCAGAAACGCCTGAAGAATATGAAGCCAGGTTAACAAAGCAACGTGAGCGATACACACAGATGTGTGTTGCCTTTAATACTATCATGGGCTTCTACAATACATAGAATGCTGTCCAGCACTGTGGATCACGCAGTCGTATACTTAGGTGCGAAACTGTTTGAAGAAGGTCAAGCCTACGTGGCTCTTAGTAGAGTAAGATCTTTGCAGGGACTACGTATAGAGGAGTTGGACTGCAATAAACTAACGGGCAAGAAACCTTGCAATAATGAAGCACTAAATGAATTAAACAGAATGCGAAATAAAAACTAAAAACTAGAAAATAAAAATAGGTAAAAAAACTTTTTAAGTTAAACGGTTTTATGTTAAACATACATTGCAATGTTTAAGATAAATGTACTAAAAACCAAAAAATAATAAAATAGATACAGTCGTGGGAATTATAAACATATGCATAGACTAGACTTAAATAAAACCGTGGGGCACGTCAATTGTCTACAATCGTTGATTAAAATGTTTGTTTTGTAATGTTACACTATAATTAGGCAGTTGTTCAACCGACAAAGATGGACGTGTGATAAGTAGGGCTAGAATGTGGAAACAAGATAGCAAGCTCGATTATAAGCGAGTTTTAGGGTTTCATAGTGGTGAGCGAGTAGTACCTTGTCGATTAAAGACAAACTACGAGCAGCGAAACGATTCCTCGCCAGCCAGCAATGTGAATGTCCAACGATAAACTAGTTGAAACATCTCTTTTATTTACATGGAGTGTATAACTATTTAGTCCGGTCAAAATAGACATTGAAATAGCAAAAATTCCCACAAAGCTGAATTTTGGTGGAGAGCTAGGGTTTGCCGTTAGAAGCAACGTCCCAAAAGTCCCCATCGATCCCATGTGTGCAAAAAAAATTATTCGGGGTCAAAGGTCAAATCTTAAGGGTTTTTAGGTTTTCGGATTTATTTCTTGAAAACAGTTAATCTAATCAAAAAGTGACTAAAGTAAATATTGTAGACAAGAAAATTATCTACAAGTTTGACCTCTATAATTTTTTTCCTAGAAGGAACCATTCTTGAGATATAGGTGTTCTAAAAAACACATGATTTTTATGCACTTATAAGGGAAATATGCACATATTCAGACGAACCGGCTAAAATAAGCGAAGTAAACGGGTCTGTCCCCTCAAAAAATATATATTTTCTTGAAGAGCGAAATTATAGCTATCCTCTAAAAAAAATTTCAACAAAATCGGAGCGTGTTTAGTAGAGTTATTCAATGTTAGAGTTATTTTATGCAAAAATAGCCCATTTAACCCACATGTATAATCGAAAGCCCAACGGGAACGACCCCAACGAAAACTCTCCGATTTTTTTTCAAGTTTTGTCCGAAGGTAGGGTTTGTTGCACTGATTACGGAAATGTATAATTTTCAACTATTGCGGATCCGGTTCGCCGGATATTCGACCCGAAAGGCCAAATTTAAAAACCGGGTTAGACCCGGTTCTACTGAACCGATTACTGCAAAGCTGATATCGTTTGAAAGCTTACGTAAGTATCTAACACATAGTGTCTTTATCTTAACCAGCTCGTCTCATAATGTACTTACGCGGCTAATTTTTTATGTGACCTTTAGATCGCGATAACTCGAAAATGGTAAGTCTTTTTTAAGAATCATAAAGACCTCTCTTGTAGACAATTATTAAATCTACAACTTATACTTTAGCCGGCTTTTGCTATGTCTTACCGTTTTTGAGAAAAATTAAAAAAACTGAATAATGCCTCCAAAAATGACCTTTGAACCCGAATAACTTTTTTTGCACACATGGGATCGATGGGGACTTTTAGAACGTTGCTTCTAATGGCTAACCCTAGCTCTCCACCAAAATTCAGCTTTGTGGGAATTTTTGCTATTTCCCCCTTATACGCATGTCTATTTTGACCGGACTATATTGGAATTTCCATGAGCAAGAAAATAGTAAGTAATTTCCTCACCGTCTGCGGGCCAACTGCCTAACGACGAATTAAACGATTCTTCTATCGCACATTAAGTCGATAATTTGTAGACAATTGACGTGCCCCACGGTTTTATTTTAGTCTAGTCTATGCATATGTTTATAATTCCCACGACTCTATCTATTTTATTATTTTTTGGTTTTTAGTACATTTATCTTAAACATTGCAATGTATGTTTAACATAAAACCGTTTAACTTAAAAAGTTGTTTTACCTGTTTTTATATATTCTCTGATCAAGTCCAATGCCCCTCTATCTCGCACCATGCTTTAATATTTGGTGCCATTGATATAAACATTTCTAATTCAGAACAATTTTTCGAGTTCCGTGACTTTAATAATATCAATTGGGACACTTTCCACGAATATCTTGTGGGAGTAGACTTTAGCAGTTTTTATTGCACGTCTAATGTTGATATGCAGCTTTCATTTCTCGATTCGCTTATTGCGGATCTCTTTTCATTTGTTCCCATCGTGAGAAAGCGAGTAATTTCTTCAGCGGAGTCGTGGTTAAATAGTAGATCTATAATACTATCTAAATCTTTGCGAGATATGGCATACAAGAACTTTTTAAGATGTCCTACGCAGCAAAATAGAGCAGTATATTGTACCCTTAGAAACAGAGCTAAGTCTGTTCTTAGAAATGAACGTAGGAAATACTACACAAAACGTTTTAGTGGACAAGACGCAGCACAGGTCTGGCGACAGCTTCGTGCTGGCGGTGTCGTTGGTACTGACAGTAACCTCGAAACGGATTTTGACGTTAATGTTTTGAATGTATATTTTGCCGTGGCTTCAGGCGTGGATTTAACGGATCTGATTAGGGAGACTGTTGATGGAGGTGAGAGTAGTGTTCTTGTTGCCCTGGATTTGTCCAAGGCGTTTGATTGTGTGGACCATTCGAGGTTAATAGAGAAGCTACGCTGTAAATATGCATTTGATAGCACTTCTTGTAAGTTAATTTGTTCCTATTTGTCGGGACGTTCTCAGTACATTTCCCTTAACGGTGTTATTTCCAGCAGACGTAAGGTTCCATTTTAGGGCCTCTTCTTTTCGTTTTATATGTCAATGACATTGGAAGTTCGTTATATAATAGCAGTTGTCGTCCATTTTTGTATGCTGATGACATACATTTACTTTTTAAAGGTGAATCTAGCCCTCAGTTAGAGCATGATATAAATACTACCTTATGCTCTATATCGCGTTGGTTAGGTAACAATAACCTTGTTGTGAATGTTTCTAAAACCAAAGCAATGATTCTGGGTCCATTGTGTCGTCTGATCGTTTAAAATGTTTAGGAGTTATACTCGACACAAAACTTGATTTTCAGCGCATATAGATGCGTTATACCCAAGAGTAGTTAATATGCTTCGGAAATTGTATTCTACTGAATTCTATTTGCCCGTCTTTGTCAAGAAAAAGCTTGCTTATTCTATGTTAATATCGATCATTTCCTATGGTATAGAAGTGATATCGGGTACAACGCAGGAACTTTTTGTTAAAGTAGAAAAACTGTTCAACATGATTGTAAGATATGTATATAACATGCGCCGATCTGAACATATTTCGGAACAGGCAATGATTTTCATAGGAGTGCCTTTTAATGTTTTTGTTCAGCAACGAGTTGTTTCATTTCTTTATAAATCGGTAATTTTTGAACTACCTGGTTTCCTGCGAGATCGGCTTGTTTTTTTTAGATCTACTAGAAACACACAATTAATTTTTCCACGTTTTTCCACATCTTTATACGAAAGATCTTTCATTATTCGCTCTGCACGTTTGTGGAATCAACTTCCTGCATAGCTACGGCAGTTTTCGTTTTCCAGAAGTGTATTTCGACGAAGGTTTGAAAGCTTTGCTGTTAATAATACGATGGGCTGATGTGATATTATTGTCACGTATATATCTTGTCATTTTTTGTAGATTCTACTGTATTGGAATTACTGATGCATTGATTCAATTTGTATATTACCAACAATAGGCATATGATAACTCTTTCTTCATTTTGGCTGGGGAGCCTTATTTTTGCCTTGTAGTTGTTTTGCGCACACACATGTGTACATTTAATTAAATACTTATTATTATAAGATTTGAATTGTAATATTTTGAGATACATTTCCTGATTCGAAGAACACATTTGTAGTTTTTTTGCATGTTGTGACATTAATAGGCCAAATGGCTTCTTCGCAACATATAAACAAAAATAAATAAATAAAGAAACCCTCCAGACCCATCTACAAAGACGTCCTTCCTTCACCTTCATTATAAATACCCCCATTTTCAGCATTAGTAGAGGAAAAATCCTAATACTCACCATTGAATTCTTAGACTCTCTCATCCAAATCAAATGTCTGACGCTAGCAGCAATTTCCGCCACCAAACCAATGAAGAAGGCAAGCTGAATAGCTTGGGCCAAGTAGAGGCCAGTTTTGAAACTGAAAAATATGGATCTAATAAGAACTCTTTCAAATAAATTTTAGATTCAGACAAACTTACTCATCTCTTGTGTATGCAGGATAGGGAAATTGTTTTGTAAAATATTTTAAATTATCAATTTCAAAATTATTCACTTCAGTGCTCTGGGAGCCTAAGTTGGCAAACAAATCTCCAAGTCCCTGGCGTTTTTGACGTTTTAAAACATTGCCGCCTTCCAAGATCTGGGATAAATCATTTGAAAACGAGGGGAGCATGGTTGTTTGAACCTCCATAGATTCGGTGGATGTTTCAGCCACTGTTTCTTCGGTTGTTGGTGGATAAGTTGTCTCCGGTTGCACTTCATCCATTGCTATTCCTGATACAATAGATGATACCAGGGTCTTTTTGGGCGGTGTTTCCTCCGTTGCATTGACACTCTGGGTGGTATTTGAACTTGTAAACCAATCATCTTCCTCATCTTCGTCCTCATAGTCTTCATCTTCGTCGCCAGTCTCAATTTCAACATTAAAAAGAGGACCGCTTGGTGGAGGTGGTGTTGGAGCCGGCAATATGCCCAGCTTTTGCAATTTCTCTTTCTTATGCCTTATTATGGCCATATCAATGGAGTGTTTTATTTGTACAAAACCACGATGATATTTCAAATCCAATAACATGGACCCAGATGGTCCAGGGAACCAAAAACGATTACGATTTTCTATTGTTGGTTGGGTATTTTGGGTATCCATGTGCAGTTTGTACGAGACATTTTCCGTTTCTGTTTGATTGAAATAAATTGCAGCATAGAATAGTCGGCGCTGATTCAAATCAAAGGCGTGGCGTCTTAGCTCATCTTCCGTATCGAATGATAGAAAACGATCCACAGACAAACATTCCAAGAGATTTTTAACAGTATTTATAACATCATAAACAACGGGATCGGTACGTATACGGTCAATGACTTTTTCAACTTCATCCAAATCGAATTCATCGCCAATTAACTTGCGAACGAAGGGAGACTTGGCCAGGGCCAAAAGAGAATCGAAAGCTTCCTGAAAACTGCCAGGTTGTTTTAGCTTAGTGAGAATTTGTTGAAAGGCCACAGATAACATTTTTAAACGATCAAATTCTTGAAATGTGGAGTTGGACTGAAAAAAAAATAGAATTTATGAACATAAACATAACCTCAGTTATGGTAGCATAACCCTACTTACCAATGCCATAATCGAATTTGTATCCTCTGTTGTGGGTGCAAAGAGAATTTTACCCTGTATAATTGGTTTAACTACATCCCACGTTATTTTACCAAAATTTGTGCTTGTCACATCCATGTAGAGTTTTTTACAATATTGAGCTATAATATCAAAGAGAGAGAGAGTGCTTTCTTTAGTGACCTAACCTCAAATTTTTGTGCATAATTTTCATACTTGGCATAGCATTTAACTCATCATCATTGGATTTACTGAAATCTTCCGATTCTAAGATATCCGAAACCAATGGTATTGTATCAATACTTGGAAATGGATGACCACAAACTAAATGACCGGCTTTGACGAATGTTTCACGACCTAGGGGGAGTTAGGTGAAAATCAAATTAGGGTTAAAGATTTAACTAGGATTTTAAAATTTGACTTACTTGAAAATAATTTCTTTATGTCAAAGCTGCCGTTAAGGGCTTTCTCCACATCTGGTACCATACCAACGACTTTCTCAATATTTGCTGCAAAAAAAGTATCAAATTAAGCGAATATTTTATTTAAATTTTTACATGTATGGGCCTCTAATTTAGAGTTGAGCTTTATGTTCGCCTGAGGGCTGACATCTGCATGAATAACCACGAATGATTGCTATTCAGTTCAACTCAAAAGTTATCTTTAGACCATTCTCACCTCGAATCTCATTAAAATGTGAATTTGTCACAATCGATGTAACGGCATTTATAAAATTCGCCTTTTCCGGTAATTCGATCAATGCATTGAACATTCCATCGTCATTGATTACAATTTGCACCACATCAACGATTGGCTTTAACCTGAAAATAAATAGCAAAAACGATAAAAATGTTCTAAAAGCTAAAGACAATTGCCTCCATAAATCTTTTTGTATAAAAAATGGGGTTTAGAAAACACTTCCTCATGATCTGCTAAAATAGGAAATATGTCCCCACTGAAAAATATGTCCCCCACAATAAGGAACAATTTGGGATGAGATATACCTCGAGCACTTTTGATACGTGTCGGTAGCGAGAAGAACCCAGGGTCATTGAACTGTTCCGTTTGCCAGATGTAATGAATGTAGGGAATGGGTGCATATTGCAGACTTGTAACAAAGTTTTGCGAAAGGAACGTACAAGAAGCGGAGGAGGACTTGCCTTTCTTAAACACCGGTCCGTCCTCTACATAAACATATCGTTTAAGCTTAACTCTTGTTACCCATACATGGAATGTATTGGAGGTAGTAGTAAAATGTGGACCTACCGCGGTAGAGTTGCTCAATATGTACATACCGCCGATGAATAATTGTGTCCTGCGTTATATGCCTTATATTAGTTCGTTTTTAGAGGGTATTATCCGTCTGACGTTCCATCCTAGGCAATGGTTATTGTTGTTGTAATAGTGTCTAAGTTAATCTGGCTCGGGGTCTATCTCCAGTTCTAGGAATGTGGCTGCTTCGATGGAATGTAACCACAGATCTACTGGAATTAGTTGAGTAGGTTTGGCAGGGCAGTTGAAAAGGTGCAGTTTGTCGTGCGGGCCTGTGCCGCATGCTGGGCAGATGTTTTGCAAGGTGTCTGCGACCTTGTCCTATAGGAATTTAGACGGCTGCACCATCCCGAGCGTAGTTGAGCGTATTTGAGGTTTGTCGTGCCAGCTGACGCTCCTCAGCTGCGATAGATGGGGGATGTTCTCCGAGGATAGTTGTTTATGGCATCTGCGACCGCATCCGTGGGAATGCCATTTAAACCCGTTGATAGGCTAGTTGATCTGGGGGTTCTCTCTTGTAACGTTGGACTTCTTTTTGTAGATCATGAAGATCCCTCCTGACATGCAACCATATGGTGATTAGGATAGCTCTCATTGTGTTGCTGTACTGGAAGAATCTTTGTCTTTTCATCTAGGTGGTCCACTGAAGACATGAGGAGGCACCCTGTATCAGATCTCAGGACGCCATTCTGATAGGTTTGAATATTGTTCCATCGCGTTGCACTCATATTCGCAAACCAAACTGGCGCTGCATAGATTACCACAGACCCACTTATCGCGTTATATTATCAAAGAAGTTTCCTTATCTGCACCCCAAGTACTAGGGACTTGAGGACCTAGTTCCTACATCTCAGCTTGTCGTAGACTGCTGTGGCATGCGTCAACGACATGGACATGCTGTCGAGTGTGACCCCTAGAATTTTAGGTCATTTGAGGTCGCAATTCCGCTAATATCGACCATGACATTCAACTCTGTTCTCACCTCTGCCGTTCATTTGGGAAACAGAGTGGCCGTAGATTTAGTGGCGTATAATTGCATATTCCTCGTGTGGAAAAGATGGTAAAATTATTCAAATAGGAGTTCAGCCTTTCACAAATGACATTAGCGACGGTCAGGTACGGAGATCTTACAATCAACCGCATACATTGCGATATCTATACCGTCTGGAGGGGGCGGAATATAAGAGAGGTGGAGGTTAAAAATTCCGGAGATATCATTCCACCTTGGGGAACTCCCTATTTTAGTCTATGGGGCTTAGACTTCTTATTTCTGAATTCCACGCACGACTGGCATCCACACATATAATTGGTTATCCAAAGTTTCATACTTGGCGAGAGGGTTGTGTGCTCGATGTCCTTAAACAGATTGGAGTGCTTGACAGTATTAAAGGCTTTTGATAAGGCAAGCGCCACCATCACTGCTCTATTACACGCCTTGCTCTGGTTGAGTCCTCGACTAATATGTGTGGAGATGGCGTGCAGCGCTATTGTCGTACTGTAATTCTAACGGAACCCATGCTGATGATCGGCAACTGGATAGCTATTTCTAACGCTGGGGAGGACTAAAGCCTCATGGGTCTTTCCTACATTCGACAAAAGCGAAATCGGTCTGTACGCTTCGCCTTTGCTGGCATCCTTGCCTCCCTGATCGGTACACCCTGCCCATTTTCCAGACTTCGGGAATGATGTGGGAGGTTAGCGACAAGTTGAGAACTTTAGTGCGTTACTCGACTCCAGGCACATCCAGCTGTTTCAGCATTTCCAAGGAGATTCCATCAGGGATGATTTGGCGTTCCTGATGACATTCGGAACACGATCCATTGTTAATTGTGTTGGATCATCCTCGGCAGGAAGTGATACAATGCGACGCAGTACTCTCCTCTTAGTCCTGTCACTCCAGGGGTGTTCGACAAATTTTCGATTAAAATAATTTGCGCACCTTTTTGGGATCAGTCAGCGTAACGTCGCAAACCTTACTGAGGTCCTATCTTCCTTCTTTCCAGGGTTCGAGAGTGGCTTAACCGTTGCCCACAATTCACTTATTCCAACTTCACTGTTGCAACCTTATCAGATGATTTAACCACTTGTTCCGCTTATGCTCACCGACCAACCTGTTAACTTCAGTATCAGTCCCTGACTCTGGGTCGCTGGGTTTGCTAATCCTGTCGCCTCTACTAGGAAGTTTGGTCTCTCTTCGAGTATACGACCAGCAGGTATATAGCGAGCGGCTGCAGCAGTGATAATGTCTCGGAACATCCTTTCTGGTAGCGGTGGTTAGTGAACTCTATGAAACTCGAACAATTAGCTTTCCCATGATTGATGAAAGTGCGGCGTTCAGAGGTGATGAAATCGGGTGGTATGCTGATGGAGACAATAATGGGGAGATAGTCTGATCCAAGATAAACTATGGGCTGGCGGGTGACGTCATTTGTCAGAACAGGTAACACGATGATTAAGTCTGGCGAACTGTGACAATCTCCGTTAATCAACCTGTAATTTTCCTTGGGGGTCGTTTTCTGAACCATGGAAACGCTGATTGGCAAAGATTAAGAGAATTTAGCAATCACCACTTCAGGAGCTGCCAATTTCCTCAGTCCTCAATTTATCGTTAGGTTAGGTTAGGTCAGGTTAGGTTAGGTTGAAAAGAGGGGCGAGTAATCGCCATATGCTCTGTTGGACATACACTTAAGTCAGAAATAGGCCGGTTGTTCGCTCTAGACTAGATTTATGTGGAGAAGGGGACTCTGCCGTATTTTATTTAAGAAATGCTGAGCCCTTGACAATATCCCTTAATTGCTTCATGTCGTTTAAGATCTGGTATCGTGTCGTTCCCTAGAAACTGGGATCTGATGTTTGCGAAAGCGGGGCATTGGCAGAGAAAATGTTCCAGTGTTTCGTTATCTTCTGCTCATGACCTGCATATGCTGTTATCTGCACAATTACTTTTGTGCAGATGAGCTTGTAAACCCAGGTGAGCTGTAAGGACACCTGAAAGCCTACTCAACTCTGCCTTACCTAGCAGCAATAGGTTTTTTCCTCAGTTGGGTCTCCCCATAGGATTTTTGTGATTTTCCCTAATTCCTTTCTATTTCAATTTATCGTTAGGTACTTATATTGTACCAGAAGCCTGAAATTATGGCAGTGTGGTCCCGCTACTGAAACCAAGAATGCCAGCAGAGGCGAATTGTACAAGTCGATTTCTCAGCTGTCGTCAGTAGCGAAGATTTTAGAGGCACTACTTCTCCCCAGTTTTCCAGTTGCCCTACATCAGCATGGATTCCGCAAAATGCACGGCACCACAGTAGCATTTCATGCCTTATCCACACATTTCAGTCGAGGACAGAACTCAGACGCCAATCACTTGTGGAATTCAGAAATAAGAATTCTAAGACTCGTAGATTGAAACCGGGAGTTCCCAAAGGCGGTGTTATATATCCAGAACTGTTTAATCTCTACCTTTCTGAAATTCCACATCCCCATACATCATTGAGATAGTAACGTGTGCGGATGATTGTACGATCTTGGCGTCGGGTCGTCGATGACATACATATGTAATAGGTTAAACGTCTACATAGCTGACTTAGTGCAGTTCTTCCATCTGAGGAATATAAAAACATCCGCTGTAAAATCTACTGTCACACTGTTTACCACCTGGGCGGCTGAAATGAGATTCCTTCTGAACATATTTTCTATGGTGTCCTAATTCCGACCACAAACTACTCCAGAGTATTGAATGTAACGTTTGATAGTCGTCCGCGTAAGCCACTGCTATTTGCGACATGGTCAAAAGAAGAAACAAGTTTCTGAAACCGACAAAGAAACCTAGTTGACATCTTATAAAGAAACAGGTCGGTCGGTAAGCTGTGCGGCGCCAGTGTGGTATACAAGCGTTTGCGCTACGTAGTGGATGAATATTCCAGAATGCCTATTCATGACACCAGTGGACCACGTTTATGAGAAGGGGAGGGTTTACGGGTGCATCAGCAAACAAGAAGCTTTTGTGTTATCGCCGTAAGCATTCCTCCCACAATGTGGTGGACAACCACGTAATTATGTGACGCGTCAGGAGATATCTTCATGATTTAGAAAAGGTAAAAACGTGAACCTTTAGATCAACGTACATTTCAGGTCACAATGAAGACCACCCCATCCTTCACAGCAAAATAACACCAGCTGTCAAGACAAACAATAGTCAGAAAGCTCACTCTGGAAGTTAACAGGTTGGTCGGTGAGGATGAGTGGAACAAGTGGTTAAATCATCTTATAAGGTTGGAACATTGGAGCCGGAATAATTGAATTGTGGACCATGAGTAAGTCACTCTCGAACCCTAGAAATAAGAAAGAATGGACCGCAGTCACGGTACAATGTTACGCTGAGTGATCCGAAGAGGTGAGCAAGTTATTTCAATTGACAGTTTGTCGAGCACCCCGGCAGTGACAGGGCGAAGAGATGAGTACTACGTCGCATTAGATCTCTTCCTGTGTGGATAAGGCATGTAATGCTACTATGGTGCCGTGCATTTTCCGGAATCCATGCTGATGTAGGGCAACTGGAAAACTGGTTCTTCTCATGAGGAGAAGTAGTGCCTCTAGAATCTTCGCTACTGACGACAGCTGAGAAATCGACTTGTACAATTCGCCTCTGTTGGCATTCTTGGTTTCAGTAGCGGGACCACCCTGCCATCTTTCCAGGCTTCTGGTACAATATAAGTGCCTAACGGTAAATTGTAATAGAAAGGAAATAGAGGAAAGCCCAAAAATCATATGGGAAGACCCAAATGAGGAAAAAACTAAAAACCTATTACTGCTAGGTAAGCAGAGTTGAGTAGGCTTACAGGTGTCCTTACAGGTCACCTGGGTTTACAAGCTCATCTGCACAAAAGTAATTGTGCAGATAACAGCATTTGCAGGGCATGCGGGTAAGATAACGAAACACTGGAACATTTTCTCTGCCAATGCCCCGTTTTCGCAAACATCAGATCCCAGTTTCTAGGGAACGACACAATACCAGATCTTAATCAGGTAATGGTAAACGACCTGAAACAATTAAGGGATATTGTCAAGGGCACAGAATTTCTTAAATAAAATATGGCAGAGTCCCCTTCTTCACATAAATCTAGTCTAGAGCGCACAGTCGGCCTACTTCTGGCTTAAGTGTATGGGCATGTAGCGATTACTCGCCCCACTCTTCAACCTAAGCTAACGATAAATTGAGGACTGAGGAAATTGGCAGCTCCTGAAGTGGTGATTGCTAAATTCTCTTAACGTTTGCCAATCAGCGTGTCCATGGTTCAGAAAACTACCGCCAAGGAAAATTACTTGTTGCCAATACACGTCATTTATCAGACGTGGTAGGAGCGTTTTCGTTCACCTTTAAAAATTTTAAGCTATCTATTTGCGCCGCCAGCGGGCTGTATGAGCAGTTTGATAGCTCCACGTTTTGCATGGTCAATGAGGAAGCGCCTATCAGAATTAGCGGAGAGTGTGAAAGTTCGTCAGACATTACCATCGTGTCACCTGGTCTGACAAATGACGTCACGTAACAACCCCCATTATTGTCTTAATCAGCATACCGCCCGACTTCAGCACGTCTGCACACCGCACTTTCATCAATCATGGGGAAAGTAAATGTCCGAGTTTCAGATAATGCACTAACAACCGCTTTAGAGATCCGACCAATCCTCTTGATGTTCGGGTAGCGGAGAGCACGTTCCGAGACATCATCACTGCTGCAGCCGTTCGCTGTATACCTGCTGGTCGAATACTTGAAGTGAGACCAAACTTCCCAGCAGAGGCGACAGGCTTAGCAAATGAGCGCGATGAGCTTCGTCGTGCCAATCCCAGTGACCCCAGAGTCACGGACTGATACTGAAGTTAACAGGTTGGTCGGTGAGCATATGCGGGAAAAGTGGTTAAATCATCTGATAAGGTTGCAACATTGAAGCCGGAATAAGTGAATTGTGGACAAATGTTAAGCCACTTTCGAACCACGGAAAGAAGGAAGATAGGACCTCAGCAAGGTTTGTGACGTTACCCTGACTGATCCGAAAAGGTGCGCAAGTTATTTTAATCGAAAATTTGTCGAACACCCCTGGAGTGACCGAAGAGGAGAGTACAGCGTCGCATTATATCACTTCCTGCGAGGATGAACCACCAAAATTTAAAATGGATGATGTTGCGAACGTCATCAGGAACGCTAAATCATCCAATGCGTTGGGCCCTGATGGAATCTCCATGGTAATGCTGAAGCAGGTGGATGAGCCGGGATTCGAGTATCTTACTAAAGTTCTCAAATTAGCGCTAGCCACCCTCGTTGTTCCCGGAGTCTGGAAAATGGGCAGGGTGGTCCCACTACGGAAGCCAGGCAAGGATGCCAGCAAAAGTGAATCGCACAGGTCGATTTCGCTTTTGTCGCGAGTAACAAAGTCACTTGAGGCCTTACTGCTCCCCAGTATCAGAAATAGCTATCAAGTTGCCGATCATCAGCATGGATTCCGTAAGCAGCACAGCACGACAACAGCGCTGCACGCCATTACCACATATATCTGTCAAGTACTCAACCGTAGACGACCGTGCGATAGAACAGTGATGGTGGCGCTTAACTTATCAAAAGCCTTTGATACAATCAGGCACTCCACGCTATTTGAGGACATTGAGCAGACAACCCTCCGGCCAAGCTTGAAACGTTGGATAGACAACTATATGTGTGGACGTCGGTCGTACGTGGAATTCAGGAATAAGAAGTCCAAACCCCGTAGAGTGAAACAGGGAGTCCCCAGGGTGGGGTGATATCTCCGGAACTGTTTAGCCTCTACCTCTCCTGTATTCCGCCCCCTCCAGACGGCATCGAGATCGTAACGTATGCGGATGATCCTGGCGTCGGGTACCTATCCTGATGACATCTGTGAGAGACTGAACAACTATTTAGCCGATTTTACCACCTTTTTCCACTCGAGGAATATGCAGATTTCCGCCACAAAATCTACAGCCACTCTCTTCACCACATGGACAGCGCAGTTTGGGCGTGAGTTGAATGTCGTGGTCGACGGTAGCAGAATTCCGACCACAAACTGCCCTAAAATGTTAGGGGTCACATTCGACACTACTTTTACGTCGTGCGCGCACGCCCCTGCTATCTGCGACAAGCTGAAAAGTAGGAACAAGGTCCTCAAGTCCCTGGCCGGCAGCACTTGGGGTGCAGATAAAGAAACCTTGTTGACCACATATACCGCGATATATCGGTCTGTGGTAAGCTATGCGGCTCCAGTCTGGTCCCCTAGATTATGTGATACGAATTGGAAAAAGATTCAAACATGCCAGAATGCCGCCCTGAGAACAGCAACAGGGTGCCTCCACAAATCTTCAGTGGACCATCTACATGAGGAGGCAAAGATTCTTCCAGTAAAGCAACACAATGAGATGCATTCATTGCAGTACCTGCTTGGACGTTACCGTGTTAGCCATCCCAATCACCATCTTGTGGGTAGGCCCGACACATTCAAGCAGATCAGGAAGAATATGCATGCTCTAGAGGGAGAGGCCCAACGATACAGGAGAGAACCCCTAGATCAACAAGCACATCAAGCAGGTGTGAATAGCATTCACACGGATGCAGTTGCCAAGGCCTTAAGCAATTATAGTGTGAATAAAGTAGTCGGAGTACATCCCGCATCTATCGCAGCTGAGGAGCGTCAGCTGCCACGACAAACCAGAGTAGTTTTGGCTCAACTACGCTCGGGATATTGCAGTCGCCTAAATTCTTATTGGGCGGAAATCGATCGATCGCGTATGCGGCATGGGCCCGCACGACACAGAACACCTTTTCAACTGCCCCGCCAAACCTATCCATCTAACTCCAGTGGATCTGTGGCTACATCCCATCGAAGCAGCCATTTTTCTGGAACTGTAGATAGACCCAGAGCCAGATTGAACAGAGGAACGAATATACAAACATAATAACAAAATTCTGTTACAACAACAACAAAGGTTAATCGTACAGACCGATTTCCCCTTTTTTTGGCCGTAGCAAAGACCCTTGAGACTTTAGTCTTCCCCAGTGTCAGAAAGAGCTATACAGTTACAATGTTATTTTCAGAATGTAGCAAGAAGAAGGCATTTACTATGTGGTTAATCTAGACGATCTTACCATTGTCGGTCTAACAGTGTTTAAGGGGATGACATTCAATGCCTGGAATGAGCCTTACTCAAAGTTGCGAAGGTGCGACAAACAACAAAACAAGTTGCGAACGATCCAAAATTATTTGGTACAATCAAAAATATTTTTTACTAGATCACCAATAATCCATATTATGCCGGCAAGTCTACATCGGGGTGAGGCATAAAAATGGATCTGGGACTTCAAATGAATAGGGAGGAATCTGTCCTAATGCTCGGAAATAGTAACATATTCCTGGCGCTTATATACCAAAATGTATTGGGAGACTGGCGTACAAACCTATCTAAATTATTTTCTCATCTGAGGAAAATCGCTGGCTGTTTGGGGCACATAAATATAGTTACGAAACGAACATTAATTTCCATAACAATGATCATCTTTGTTTGTTCATGAACATATTTAAAGATCATGGTTATTAACCTCCTTGGATCTTTCCTAAAAGTTTTCTTTTTCCTTTAAGACCTTAGGCCGAAATCAATTTACTTACGGTGCATTATCCATATATTCATATTCATCGTAGACATCTGTACTTTTGCATTTATTCTCAATGGTGCAGATGTACGACAGCATACCGGGCAGTGTATTACGAGCGGTGGGCAATTGTCGTGTTGGAAATTGGCAGGCTTCATTGTGGACGGGAGTGAATTTCAGGCGTATCAAATACGGTAGCAAGAATATGATCATAGGCCATATAACTTGAAGAGCAATAAGCCACTAAAATAAAAAATAAATAATAAAAAAAAATAAAGTATTGATTTTTAAGTTTTATTTTGCCTTACTTACCTTCAGACGCCATCTCACAAGAAAATCTTTACGCAGAATGGCCTGAATTTGACTTAAACTGATGGTGGCTTTAAGAAATTTCATGGTTAAACCGTTGCGCGTTACGTAAGCAGTTCTCACCAAACTTTGGTAGCAGTTTTCGAAAGAGGTGGGAGGAATATTTTCTTTGGTTGTTGTAAATCTTGCTGTTGATGTTTACATATTTTATACTAGTTAAGTTCCAGATGATGTGGTATTTGAGGACTATTTGGAGTATGTTGGGATTTGCTGTAAATATAAGAAGAAGCAACAATTATAGATTTTAACTATTCAGTGAATTTGATTAATATGTTAAATGCTAGTTAGAGGGAATTTCACGGTCAAAAATAAACACTGTCACATAATCTCACCGTGTTCATCTCAAAGTCGGTAGGGGCCGACTATATGATACCCCACAACACCACGATTTGGTGATATTTTTTGTAGATCAAATTGTGTCATATTTTTCAATTTCCATCAAATACCTGAAATTGGGTGATGTAGGGGATAAAAGATACCAAGGAACGGTCCTGACCGACTTTAACATGGCAAAGTCCAGGATTTATCTTGGTCCCTCTCTCATCTCATGTGGACACTGGCCTCCCCGTGGTGTCACCTGGGGTAGCTGCCTTTAACACCCGTTAAAGGTAATGAGCTAAAATGTGCCGCGCGTTCACTCATAAGAACGTTTAAAACTTGGGTTTGGCCGCCGGGTTATTAAGCCTCCCCTAGAAAAAAGCAGCCTACTATGAGAAAAAAATGAATCCCTCTAAAGTTGACGACCCCCGCAAACATTTTAAGGATCATGATCTGCGAATCTGCACCTGGAATGTTCGCACTCTTTATAGAGAAGGTGCATTTTACGCATTGGCAGATGTACTTGAAAAGTACAAGGCCGACATTACTGCCATACAGGAAATACGATGAAATGGGAAAGGCGTCACAACAACAACTAAAGGCGACGCACTGTATTTTAGCTGCCATGACATAAAGCATGAGTTTGGTTGTGGATTTGTAGTTGGTCAGAGGTTAAAACACCTGGTCTTCAGCTTCACACCAGTGAATGAAAGACTTGCTACAATTCGAATAAAAGCAAAATTCTTCAACATCAGCTTTTTTGCGCTCATGCTACCACTGAAGACAAGGACGAACAGACCAAAGATATATTCTATGAGAGCTTAGAAGAAACATACGACCGTTGTCCTGCCCATGATATTAAAATTTTTCTAGGCGATTTTAATGCCAAAATTGGAAAGGAGAATATCTTTGGCCCAACAGTTGGGAAATTCAGTCTCCACATCGAAACATTTGACAATGGTATGAGGCTGATAGACTTTGCAGCTGCAAAGAACATGGTGGTTAGCAGTACCAGGTTTAAGCATCTCGATATTCATAAGGGCACCCGGCTGTCGCCAGATCAAAGAACAAGAAATCAAATTAATCACGTTGTGGTAGATGGAAACATGCATCGAGCGTGTTGGATGTACGATCGTTTCGAGGTGCAAACATAGACTCAGACCACTACCTTGTTGCAGCAAAGGTACGTACCAGATTAAACGTAGCAAACAAAGTGTGAACAGACACAACACGGAAGTTGGATATCGGTAAGCTGCAAACACAACAGATAGCCACTGCATATTCCACTCAACTAGCCCAATTGCTTAATGAAAGCACTTCCTGTCCCGATAACATAACAACACAATGGCAAAATATTGCCCACTCAATGCAAACAGCCGCAAAATCCATACTTGGATACCAGAGACCTCCACAAAGGAATTCATGGTATGACCAGGAGAGTCGTGCTGCTACCGAAGAGAAAAATGAGGTATATAGAGCTACTTTACAATCCGTAGCAACGCGTAGCGCACGAGAGAGGTATCGGGAGAAAAGGAGAGAGGAGAAACGTTTTTTCCGCAGGAAAAAGAGAAAGATGGAAAAGCGGGAGTGTGAAAAAATCGAGATGTACAGGAGCCAGAATGAAGTCCGAAAATTCTACCAAAGAGTGAAGCATCAAACTGATGGCTTTGGTACAGGCACCTCCTCCTGTAGAGACCAGCAAAGTAATTTGGTAACTGATACAGACAGTGCGCTCATATAGTGGGGCATGTAGATTTTTTCTAACATTGAATTTCTAAAATATTTTTCTCGCTTTGATTTTACCATATTTTTATTTATACTGGCACGCCAAGAAAATTGGTTTGACACCTCTGAGTGTTAACTAACATTACTCGCCAAAATGTTAGATACCACATTAATGTATTCCACTTAGTGGATTTTGATGAACTTGTTCTATTTTAGGATCTCTGTTTCTGCATTATTATCTCCTTACAGTGTCATGTAGTTACATTGTTTGCCCGTTGATGTATTCATTTTGATGAAACTAAATCCAGGCTTTGGGTAGCCTAGTAGTAGCGCCGGCGATTGGGACTCCGGGGTCCCGAGTTCAAATCACAGTGGGATCGATATTTTTTTATTTTATCAGTATTATTTTTATTTATTTCAAATAACTGTTTGTTTTGTTTTAGTTGAAGATTCAATCATATGATTGTCTAAGTCTGGAGTTTCCCCCATTGGCTTAACTTCATCACTTTCCTCTTTGCAGAGAAAAATGTTTACAAAACGCACTGACAGCTTGCAAAATTTACTGATCGCTACCAATATCATGATTTCATCCCGGCGAAGGGAATTATCAATTGGCTTTTCAGTTTTTGAAATGATGATTTTTTAGTGAAAACCTGAACTCTTTAAGCATCGAGTATTCTCATGTTAATGAGAATGATGCTCACTTTTCGGCTTTCCCAAAAAACACCAGAACAAAATATTTGCAAGCTGACAGCACGATTCAACTAAGAAATCATCGATTTCTGTTAAGTTGAAATAACATCAACACAGTTACCTGTGAGTATGTCGTTGGAATTTTATTTACAAAATTCCGTTTTGCGCGAGCCTTCGCTGTTTTTTGTTTGTTTTGTTTTAGTTGAAGATTCAATCATATGATTGTCTAAGTCTGGAGTTTCCCCCATTGGCTTAACTTCATCACTTTCCTCTTTGCAGAGAAAAATGTTTACAAAACGCACTGACAGCTTGCAAAATTTACTGATCGCTACCAATATCATGATTTCATCCCGGCGAAGGGAATTATCAATTGGCTTTTCAGTTTTTGAAATGATGATTTTTTAGTGAAAACCTGAACTCTTTAAGCATCGAGTATTCTCATGTTAATGAGAATGATGCTCACTTTTCGGCTTTCCCAAAAAACACCAGAACAAAATATTTGCAAGCTGACAGCACGATTCAACTAAGAAATCATCGATTTCTGTTAAGTTGAAATAACATCAACACAGTTACCTGTGAGTATGTCGTTGGAATTTTATTTACAAAATTCCGTTTTGCGCGAGCCTTCGCTGTTTTTTGTTTGTTTTGTTTTAGTTGAAGATTCAATCATATGATTGTCTAAGTCTGGAGTTTCCCCCATTGGCTTAACTTCATCACTTTCCTCTTTGCAGAGAAAAATGTTTACAAAACGCACTGACAGCTTGCAAAATTTACTGATCGCTACCAATATCATGATTTCATCCCGGCGAAGGGAATTATCAATTGGCTTTTCAGTTTTTGAAATGATGATTTTTTTTTAATGAAAACCTGAACTCTTTAAGCATCGAGTATTCTCATGTTAATGAGAATGATGCTCACTTTTCGGCTTTCCCAAAAAACACCAGAACAAAATATTTGCAAGCTGACAGCACGATTCAACTAAGAAATCATCGATTTCTGTTAAGTTGAAATAACATCAACACAGTTACCTGTGAGTATGTCGTTGGAATTTTATTTACAAAATTCCGTTTTGCGCGAGCCTTCGCTGTTTTTTGTTTGTTTTGTTTTAGTTGAAGATTCAATCATATGATTGTCTAAGTCTGGAGTTTCCCCCATTGGCTTAACTTCATCACTTTCCTCTTTGCAGAGAAAAATGTTTACAAAACGCACTGACAGCTTGCAAAATTTACTGATCGCTACCAATATCATGATTTCATCCCGGCGAAGGGAATTATCAATTGGCTTTTCAGTTTTTGAAATGATGATTTTTTAGTGAAAACCTGAACTCTTTAAGCATCGAGTATTCTCATGTTAATGAGAATGATGCTCACTTTTCGGCTTTCCCAAAAAACACCAGAACAAAATATTTGCAAGCTGACAGCACGATTCAACTAAGAAATCATCGATTTCTGTTAAGTTGAAATAACATCAACACAGTTACCTGTGAGTATGTCGTTGGAATTTTATTTACAAAATTCCGTTTTGCGCGAGCCTTCGCTGTTTTTTGTTTGTTTTGTTTTAGTTGAAGATTCAATCATATGATTGTCTAAGTCTGGAGTTTCCCCCATTGGCTTAACTTCATCACTTTCCTCTTTGCAGAGGAAAGCCGAAAAGTGAGCATCATTCTCATTAACATGAGAATACTCGATGCTTAAAGAGTTCAGGTTTTCACTAAAAAATCATCATTTCAAAAACTGAAAAGCCAATTGATAATTCCCTTCGCCGGGATGAAATCATGATATTGGTAGCGATCAGTAAATTTTGCAAGCTGTCAGTGCGTTTTGTAAACATTTTTCTCTGCAAAGAGGAAAGTGATGAAGTTAAGCCAATGGGGGAAACTCCAGACTTAGACAATCATATTTCAAATAACATTTTTTTATTGATTTTATACTATTTTAAAATGTATAAACATAAAATCATTTCAAAATATTGTATTATCGAGTTTCAAGGATGAGTTTCCTTCAGCGGCGAATTCGGTTGTTGGTGTTTTGCATAGTATCTGTTACTATGATTTCCCCTGTTGAAAGTGGTGAAAATTTCTACACTTTCTTTTGGGTTTATTTTCTTTTTTGAGTGATTACCTATACATATGCATTTAGAAATATATGTTGCAGTATCATTGAATGGAGACATGTTGAATTCTGGAATTCTGTGGTAATATTAGTGATTCAGCTATTTGCACCATTGATTTAGCCGAGGTTAGAAAAGCCAGTGGCAAGGCAGACATCTTGGTCATTTAGTTCTGATCTTTTAGTGGTTAACACATTGAGTCGATACCAGTGCAGCCAAAAATAATTTTTAAAGGGAATTTGTTATCCTTAAAAAAAATTAAGAGTGATTCTGTTGCTGCCAAAAGAATCTTGTTATCCTTGACAGAAACGAAGTTTTCCTCCTGTTAAATTTTCTGCTGCATTAAAAGTGAAATTGCATTTTCTTTCTTGGCTGTGTTAAATACACAACTTAACCACCAGCATCAGCTATTACTTGCTCTGGTTTTGCTTCGAGTCTGAATTGAGTTTTGGTGGTCTTTGATTTTCTTTGGATGGGTGGAGTTTTTATATTTCCTGGCAATACTCTGTTCTGATTGCAAAAATTGCACACCTGGTAAGGATGATATTCTTCATTAGGAGCTCTTAAGTATGAAGCTAATGTTTCTTTGCTACTTCTTTTTCTCGTTGTTCCTAGGATCCCCTTTGCCTTTGGTCTTTTTGTTTAACCCCCGGCAGCCAAAAGGTGGTTACTGTGAGAACAGCGACGGAGATTTCTAACAGACAGTTGTTTCTGTTCCGTCGGGTTATTAACAAGGCAAACGTGTCGAAGAGCCCCTAGTGCTGCAAATAAGTGTCATCGGGATATCCAAGTGAACCATAGTGTGATAAAAATTCGTGAATTTCACTATAGAATTTTACAATAGTTTTTGCAGTAAAAGAAAACTTTAATTTATTTTTTTAGTTTATTAATTATTGAATCTTGCATAATAACTGTTGTTTTTGTGAGTTAATAGTGTGGAAACGGATGAAAGTGAAACAGTTTTGATTGGCAAATGAGAGAAAATGTATCTTTGTGTTGTTGTTGTTTGCCTAACAAATTGATACATGCAATTTCAAAATTTTATTAAAATAGCGTAAAAAAATATTTAAATCGTAACCAAGTGAACCAAAAACAGTGAAAATATCAGCAAAATATCATCAAGTCATCATATAATATCACAAAATACACGAATTTATTGGAGTTTGCGGTTTTTATTTGATAAGCCTCACCCCCTCTGAAAGGCCTTTCGTCGTGGGAGCTCCAGCAACTTAAGTAGTAAGTCATACTCTCATTTATTTCTATTTTTTTTTTTTTGAGCAAATGCAAATGAGTGTCACCTTTTGGGAATGAACCGTTAGTTCACTCTCTCACAATTTATCTTTTTGAAACATAATTTTTTCTTAAAATTATTATTTTTGAAAATCTTTTTAATAAATCCATTATATCATTAAAAGCGATTTTAAAGGGTTAATTAAAGGATTCACTCGTTTGTATTTGCTCCCTTTTATTTCCTGCTGATCATACATAGTGCTGTACTGGTTGGATGGATATGCTGTTGTGTGTGCTTTGTTAACAGACGTAACGCTGTTAATAGCAGAACCACTCTGTTAACTCGCTCTTTGGTGAACTACAGTTTGAAAACCACTGCTTCGATGTATGTGCAAATTGAAATTCATTTAAATTAATTTTGTTTTTTTTTTAATAATTATATCAATTTATCCATCCTACCAACAGCCTATATTCATTGATTTGTTACTTGATATTCAATTTCGGTACATTTTTGATTAATAATATGAACCATATATGCTAAAATTCGACCTATAAAAATTTGCAAATATCAAAGCGTTTGTGTGTGTGTTAGCGATCAAAAAAAACTAAAGAGGTCAATGTCCTAACAGCTGATGATTTCTTTTAACAGAAGCAAAAATGCAAAAGAAATAAATGAACACACACACGTACATGCAATTTTAAATTATTACATACAGATTATATTCATTTTAAATATCAATATATGTTTCACTGAAAACTTTCCACTTTGTTACCGTTAATTTATTGAATTTTTAAATATTATAATATTGTGCTATATGTTTTGATATAAAAAAAAATTCCTTTGAATTTGCATTGGATAATATTCAGGTATTGTTAGTTTGGCTTAAACTTGTTTAGTTACATATCCTTTAATTTTCATTTATTGATTTATATCAAACCAAACAAATAATTCATTTGTTTACATTGATCTTCATAAAGATTAATTCTTAAATTTTTACTTTCCTTCTGGAAGTTATAATGAGTTGAAAATTGTTAGTATTTTATAGAATTTATTTAAACATGGATTTTGTTTTTCTTAATAAATTTATGATTTTGTAATCATGTTTTGAATTGAATCCTAAGGGTTTGATTTAAAGGTTTCGAAGAGGTAAAGTAGGGGTATAAAATGTGGGTTTACCGCATGAAATTTTTCTTTTTCATGGTTTTGGATTTGTACGGTGAACAGGAAGGGTGGGCATACCATGCGGACAACACCTTAGCATGGTCAGATCGATTTGGGTGAGATAAAAACTTTTGGCTACATTTCGGACGATAGACTCTCTTTTCTCTTATACTATTCTTCCAGCAGTTTCTTTTCCTTCTTCTAAAATTATGCACGCATAAAAAAAATATAACTTGTAGTTGGCTTACGTATCGATGAATAATGGCAAGACCCCACCCCAAACGACGAGCAATAAGGCTGGTGAAATTTGCGTGCCAAGCCTAGGAATTCATCGTAAGAACATTTTAATCCTATTTTTAACAAATTTAAGCGATACATACTACACTCAGGATATGGAAAGAACATTTTTCCAAACTGTTGGTATCCAGTGAAGAGGACGAAGATACCACAGATCCAATCCCAGAAGATAGTATTGAATGTATACCGCCCAGCCAAGATGAGGTAAAGACAGCAATAAACCGGCTGTAGAATAATAAGGCAGCAGGAGCCGATGGCTTAACAGCCGAGTTGTTCAAAATCGGAGGCGACACGCTGATAAGGTGTATTCATCACTGGGGGATAACACTGTATGCTCTAACTATAGGGGCATAAGTCTTCTCCCGATTGCCTACAAGATCGTGTCAGGGATATTGTGCGAACGACTAAAGCCTATGGTCAACGAGATAATTGGGCCATACCAATGCGGCTTTAGATCTGGCAAGTCCACCATTGGCCAGATATTTACCCTGCAGCAAATCCTGGAGAAGACCCAAGAGATGCAGATCGACACCTATCACCTTTTTGTCGATTATAAAGCAGCCTTCGACAGCCCGCTGCGTTCAAAATATTCCAAGCCATGTCTGAATTTGGTATCCCCGCAAAGCTCATTCGGCTTTGTAAAATGACTTTAACTGACACAAGATCCTCAGTTAAAATAGGAAAGAACCTCTCCGAAGAATTTTGTACCAAAAGAGGTATCAGGCAAGGAGACAGCCTCTCGTGTGATCTCTTCAACATCCTGCTGGAAAAGGTTATACGAGAGGCAAACGTCAAAAGAAGTGACACAATCTACACCAATAGCCACATGTTACTTGCTTATGCTGATGATATAGACATCATAGGACGATCTGTAAAAGAAGTAACTGATACCTTTGTGAAGGTCGAAGGAGAATCTACTAAAGTGGGTCTGGCGGTAAACGGCGGGAAGACTAAGTTGATAGTGTCGACGCGCAATGCGTCCATAGAGATCGGGCCAATTGTTGACGTTGGTTCCTATAATTTTGAGGTAGTAAAAGACTTCGTCTACCTCGTCTACCTGTTGGCATAAAAGTACTAAAAAAATTTCAATTGTTTTTGCAGTACAAGTGGTGACACTGCACAAATTTGACAATTACTACGCAATGTGACGTGTCGAGTTACATTTATGAAGTCACGACAATGTTTATGAAAAGACATACTGCATTTATGTCATTTGATGCATACATGATGTCATTTGACGCATCATACTGCGTTTATAAAGTCAGCCAAAATCATCAAAATGTTTGAGTTTTTTGGGTTGAGTCACACAACAGTGCATAACATGAATAACAACATTCATTAACATGTATTTATCTGTTATCAACATTTCACTGCCATACACTTCAATCAACTAACATGGCATACTTTCAGGCTGTCACATTTGTAATTGTTCGTTGGGATAAGTTGTTGGGAAAATAATAATCGTCAGTGAATAGAATAACAATGTTTTCTACTGGAATCTAAACTACGTATTCTAGACATAGCAGTGATTAGATCCCGACTTCATCTATTGGCTGAACAATTGATGCCTAAATTACTACGAATATAAAGGAACCAATGAAATCTGTTAACAAAAAAAAAAAAAAAAAACAAAGTGTAGATAAACCCAATTTTAATAATTTTGTTTATTTTGATGTACATATTTATTAAATTATCCATGCGCAACATTTAAATTATTTCCTCTCCTAGAATACAAAAACAACAAAAAACCACACACATCACATAGATAAAGGGGTCGCAACAGGTATTTGATCTGTTTTAATCGGCTCAAATGTTTATTGTTAGCAATTTTGTATAATTTGTGTTCTAGTATTTGATTGACGACAAAGTCAACACAGTGCGATTCTATTTTATAAATGTTTCCATTAAAAGCATTTGAAAACAAATTGATACAAAAAAAGTAATAATCAGACATGCAAATACAGACGTCTAAATAAAACAACATATTTTTGTTATTAAGAATTGTATCAGCAAATGTTATAAACAAAAAAAATTGTCAAATTTCCAAATTTACCGTTAAATATAATTTTTGCATTTTTATTTACAGAGTGTATTTTATGAAACAGAATTTGGTCTAGAAATAAGTGTACCAAATTATATTGAAATCGGTCGAGATTTGGATATAGCTCTCATATATATTCGATTTATTCACAGTGGTGTAGGGTATCATATAGTCGGCCTCGCCCGACTTTGACTCTTTCCTTCCTGGTTAAATAGTATTTTCGTTGGGTTTTCCAAGATTATGTTTAAGAGAATATCTGAGCTATGATCGCTGATTTTTTTTCAGAATTTCAGAGCAATGATCGTAACGTTATGCTTGGGTAGTTTTCAAGATTATTTTTGAGGGACTATTAGAAATATGATTGTGGATTTTTTTAAGAATTATTTTTGAGGGGCGTTTGTCATGGTTTTCCAGCTGTATGTTTGAATGAATATCTGGTTGTGGGGCTTTTAAAATTATTTTTTTAAGAAGTATCAGATGAGATATGATCGTTAATTTGTTCAGGATTGTTTTGAGCTGTAATAGTGGGGGTTTTACGATTATTTTTAAGGACGTATTAGTGATCTCGGTATTTTCAAAATTATTTTTGAGGTAATATCGGAGCTATGACCGTTGATTTTAAGGCTATTTGGGACTATCAGAGCTAGGATAATGGGTTTTTCCATTATGTTTGAGATAATATCAGAGCTTTGATCGTAAAACTGTTCAGTTTTTTTTTTGAGGGACTATTGGAGTATTTGGGGAACTGTTTAAATTATAACCGTAAGATTTGTCAGGATTATTTTTAAGGGGATATCGGAACTATGATCGATAGTTTTTTAAAATTATTTTTGAAGGACTATCGGAGCTATCATAGTGGATTTTTCCTGATTTTGATCTTTTGTTTTTTCCAAGATTATTTTTGAGAGAATAAGAGAGCAGGGTGTAAGTTTTTTGAGAGACTGTTAGAGCTATGATCGTTAGATTTTTACGATTATTTTTGGGGGGATATCGAAGCTATGATCGAATTTTCTTTTTCTTGATTTTTCAAGATTATGTTTGGCAGAATATCAGAGCTATGATCGAGGGATTTTAAGATTAATTTTAAGGTACTGCCAGATCTATGATCGTCAAGTATTTCAACATTATTTTTGAGGGGCTATCAGTGCTATGGATTTTTTCAAGATTATATTTGTGGGACTATCACAGCTATGATCGAGGGTTTCATGGAGATAACGTTTGAGAGAATATTTGAACTATGATGGTGGTTTTTTTAAGATTATGTTTGACGGAATATCAGAGCTATGATCTTGTGTTTTTTACTTTTGGGGAATTATGAGAGCTATGATCATGGGTTTTTCTAAGATTATTTTTAAGAGACCATATACCTATGATTTAGGAAGCCTCAATGTTTATTTATGAAGAACTATCAAGGCTACGATCGTGGGTTTTGTCTAGATTATACTTGACAGAATATCAAAGCTATGAACGTATTTTCAAGGTTATTTTTTGAGAGACTATTAGTGTCAGAGTTGTTAATTTTTAAAGAACATTTTGGAGGATATTTAAAGTAGATTTTTCAGCGACTATCAGAGCTAAGATTGTAGACTTTTTTACAAGGGGATTGAAGATACCAAGGAACGGTCCTGACCGGCTTTAACGTGGCAAAGCCCAGGATTTATCTTGGTCCCTCTTTCATCCGAAGTGGACACTGACCTCCCCGTGGTGTGACCTGGGGAACTGCCTTTAACACCCGTTAAAGGTAGTGACCTAACATGTGCCGCTCGTCCACCCATAAGAACGTTAAAAACATGGGTTTGGGCGTCGGGTCAGTAACCCTCCCTAAGAAAAACAGCCTACTATGAAAAAACAAAAGAAAAGAAAAACAAACCCCTCCAAAGTTGACGAACCCCGCAAACGTTTTAAGGACCATGATCTGCGAATCTGCACCTGGAATGTTCGCACTCTTTATAGGGAAGGTTCAGTTTACGCATTGGCAGATTTACTTGAAAAGTACAAGGCCGACATTACTGCCATACAGGAAATACGATGGAACGGGAAAGGTGTCACAACAACAGCTAAAGGTGACACACTGTATTATAGCTTCCATGACACAAAGCATGAGTTTGGTTGCGGATTTGTAGTTTGGTCTCCCGCTTCACCCTAGTGAATGAAAGACTCGCTGCAATTCGATTAAAAGCAAAATTCTTCAACATCAGCTTTATTTGCGCTCATGCTCCCACTGAAGACAAGGACGAACAGACCAAAGCTATATTTTACGAGCGCTTAGAAGAAACTTATAACCGTTGCCCTGCCCATGACATTAAAATTATACTAGGCGATTTTAATGCCAAATTGGAAAGGAGAATATCTATGGCCCAACAGTCGGGAAATTCAGTCTCCACAGTGAAACATCTGACAATGGTATGAGGCTGATAGACTTTGCAGCTGCAAGAAACATGGTAGTTAGCACTACCAGATTTAAGCATCTCGATATTCATAAGGGCACCTGTCGCCAGATCAAAGAACAAGTAATCAAATTGATCATGTTGTGATAGATGGAAGACATGCATCAAGCGTGTTGGATGTACGATCGTTCCGAGGTGCAAACATAGACTCGGACCACTACCTTGTTGCAGCAAAGGTACGTACCAGATTAAACGTAGCAAACAAAGTGCGAACAGACACAACACGGAAGTTGGACATCGGTAAGCTGCAATCACAGCAGATAGCCACAGCGTATTCCACTCAACTAGCCCAATTGCTTAATCAAAGCACTCCTCATTCCGATAACATATCAGCGCAATGGCAAAGCATTGCCCACTCCATGCAAACAGCCGCAAAATCCATACTTGGATACCAAAGACCTCAACCGAGGAATCCATGGTAAGATCAGGAGTGTCGTGCTGCTACCGAAGAGAAAAATGCGGCATATAGGGCTACTTTACAATCAGTAGCAACGCGTAGAGCACGAGAGAGGAGAAAAGGATTTGAAAAAGAGAGAGGAGAAACGTTTTTCCGCAGGAAGAAGAGAGAGATGGAAAAGCGGGAGTGTGAACAAATCGAAATGTACAGGAGACAGAAAATTCTACCAAAGAGTGAAACATCAAACTGATGGCTTTGGAACTGCCACATCCTCCTGTAGAGACTACCAAGGTAATTTGGTAACTGATACAGATAGTGTGCTAAGGATATGGAAAGAGCATTTTTAAAAACTGTTGGTATCCAATAGTAGCGAAGTCGACGAAGATACCACAGATCCAATCCCAGAAGATGGTATTGAATGTATACCGCCCAGCCAAGATGAGGTAAAGACAGCAATAAACCGGCTGAAGAATAATAAGGCAGCAGGGGCCGATGGCTTACCAGCCGAGCTGTTCAAAACCGGAGGCGACACGCTGATAAGGTGTATTCATCAGCTAGTTAGCACCATCTGGCAGGAAGAACGAGTACCCGATGATTGGAATCTGAGCATACTGTGTCCCGTCCATAAGAACGTTGATAAGACTTTATGCTCCAACTGTAGGGGCATAAGTCTTCTCCCTATCGCCTACAAGATATTGTCAGGGATATTGTGCGAACGACTAAAGCCCATGGTCAACGAAATAATTGGACCATACCAATGTGGCTTTAGACCTGGCAAGTCCACCATTGACCAGATATTTAACCTGCGGCAAATCCTTGAGATGGCCAAAGAGATGCAGATCGACACCTACCACCTTTTTGTCTATTATAAAGCAGCCTTCCGTTCAAAGGCATTCCAAGCCATGTCTGAATTTGGTATCCCCGCAAAGCTCACTCGGCTTTGTAAAATAACTCTAACTGACACAAGATCTTCAGTTAAAATAGGAAGAGTTTTGTACCAAAAGAGGTTTCAGGCAAGGAAACAGCCTTTCGTGTGATGTCGCCGCGCAATGCGTCCATTGAGATCGGACCAACTATTGAAGTTGGTTCCTATAATTTTGAGGTAGTAAAATATTTCGTATACACGCAGAGAAAAAATATTTTTCGGTTTTGTTCGAACAAAAATATCTATTTTGGTTCCAAAAATGTGTTTGTTTTGTACAAGCATTGTAATCCAAATCCAAAAATACCATCTTTTGTTCCGAACATAGAAAACAAAATAACTTTCGAATTTCCGCAATATTGTAAAAATCGTTAACAATGCCGATTGTAGGAACAATCATAATCTAAATTTTTTACAAAACATATTGTCAGCCCTGAAAACCAGATACTATTTTTTTTTGATTTGAGTGTATATACTTCTCATATACACTTTCCACACAACTTTGATATAAATATCGCGTATAATATTACGAGCATTGATGAATAATTAAACACCATAACAAACATGAAAAGGAAAGGAGAATGAAATAAAGAAGAATGAAACAAACAGAAACAAATAAAAACACAAGAGTCTCATTGTTGGTATACATACACACAAAAACAAAGATAAAGGCAGCATGTCATACAAACACCACAACTCACCAAAATTGTTTTTCAAACCCGGCATCGAATAGCGAGAAAAGAGAAAAAAATTTCGAAGAAGAGAGAGAAATATTGTTCAGTTGACACAAACTATTTTTGGATTTAACAAAAACAATTGTTGGATTCACAATACTACATAAGGAATCCAACAATATGTTAACAATACATATTTTGCTCTTGGAATATTGTTGGATCAAACATATTTTTTTCTCTGCGTGTACCTCGGCACCGCCGTAAACACAACAAGCGACATCAGTTGTGAAATAAAAGGAAGAATTGTATTGGCCAACAGATGTTACTTAAACAAGGCCACAACTCGTCAAACAAAAATAACGCTTTACAAAACACTGATACTAACCGTGCTGATGTATGGTTCCGAAACCTGGGTACTTGCGCTTGGCGTGTTTGAGAGAAAAATTCTTCAAAAGATCTACGGACCAATCTGCGTTGATGGTGAATATCGACGTCGTATGAACCACGAGCTGTATCATTTATACAACGACATCAATATAGTTAAACGTATCGAGATGCAGCGATTGCGTTGGCTAGGCCATATAATAAGAATGAGCGATGATGAACCCCCTCAAAAGGCGTATAAATTCGAGCCACATGGCAGTGCACCCAGAATTGGGAGGCCACAGGATAGATGGCGCAAACAAGTGGATGAAGAGATGACAAGGCGCGGTATTCCAGAAAGCGAAGAACTAAACAGAGAGAATTGAAGATCTTTTCTTAGTTCGGTCTATGGAACAAATGTTCTGTAATGGGCCAGCTAAGTAAGCAAGTATAATTTTACCCATGGAGTATTCTGTCACTTTCTTTGGGCATAGGTCTATAAAATGTATGGTTAAGCCAGAAATCACAAGGGAACGTAAAAAACTTATTTGCTTCAATCCATTTTTAACCATTTTTCTACATTGATGTAAACACAGCTTCCACGAAAATTAGTTTTAATGGTCGACATAATGGGATCCCTCCCAAAAACTCGATTTTAAAGAATTTCAATCATACTGAATGAGTGAAACTCCGATTCATCGATTGTAAAACATTCTTAGTTTTTACCATATGTAGATGGACAACAATCAAGGGATTACCAAAAAATAATTATCTATTGCCAAATTTGTCCTCTCAATCACTCTTTTTTCGTTTCCAAAAGCCAAATTTGCATAAAGTCACGTTTCAAATTGAAAACAAACGGAAAAATATGACTATAATCGTTGTCAGCAGGAGCTTATATGTATGTAAGTGATTTATCAATTTATCCATAAATTTGAAAATTGCTTGAAACAATTCGATTTGTTGTGATTTGATGCATCGATGCATCCATAAATAAAAATAGCAATAGATAATTTGATGAGGTAAAATGACGATTAGTTGTAAATTTTGTTGTTGTTATCATCTACGATATTTTTATTAATTAATCACATTTCAATTCACACCAGCATGTTGGTTGGTTAGTTGGTTGGAAGCTTATTACTATTATTGTTGTTCACCAAGCTATGGCCATTGCAAAAAAAAAATAACAATATGATAAAATTGCCGGTTTGTTTATTGCTTGTTGTTGTTACTTTATTGTAGCAATCGAATAGAGGTGATTACAAAAATAAATGTTTTGTTTAGATACTCGTATACCTATATAGATATAGAATTAATTATCGTTCACTTTAACAGCAACTAAAATTTTATTTGTTTTAAAACCTGTTTTAGTTTTTTTTTCATTGAATAGTTTTAACGTAGAAGATAAATTAAAGTAGTTTTTTTCTAATAAGAATCGTTAAGGAAAATTACATGCGTAGCAATATAAAAAGACATACCTACATACAAATTTACAAGAATATTCATAAAAAACAACTACTTGAATTTAAATACATAAAAACAGTTAATAAGAATAGCTTCCTTTGTTTATTTTGCTTTGTTCAAAATCTTTGTAAATATAACGGTGGATTCTAAGCGACAATAGGCCTGCGGCAGTAGTATTTAAATAAAGCGGCATATAATAAAAGAAAAATGGGTAAACAAACTAAACTAATATTGGAACTAGTTAGTCAATGTGGCGGTAAATTTACACGGACCGAAGTATTAATGTTATAGCGAAATACTTAAAATTTATTTCCGAACATTTGCAAATCTTAGAGAATGCTTAAACAGAACAATTATAATTGGCGTATATTATATACAATGTAGACCGATATGGTCTATATTCAGTTATATATTGATTGCAAACATGTACATTAGGGTTATGACTTTTCAACATTTTTTCTCATTGAATTATAAAAAAAGTTCACGCACAAATCGATTTAAAAAAAAATATTTTTTTGAAAAAATGTATGAAATGAAAATAAAATATTCTTTTCTTAAAAACTATTTCAGTTGCGCGAATGAATAAACTTAACCCTACTAATATTACACAAGCCAAAAATTTTGAACTTTTAAATTTGTCATTCCGCTTGTAACACATCGAAATGTTCATCGGAGACACTATAAAGTATATATGTATAATTCTAAGTCGATATAACCATGTCCGTCTGTCCGTCCGTCTGTTGAAATCAAGATACATCTCGCAACTTTGATTCCAGATGTCGATTTCCGGCTGATGATTTCAACTTTGGGGAAAATGTTTTTTATTTTTATGTACCTATGTGTCTGTTGTTGCTTTAGCCTTTCAATAAACCACCACTATTTATAAATGTGTGTATATGATAGAGATAGCCAGTGAGCGCTTACTTTGTTTGCAGGACTGACACATATGTTATGTTTGGGACTGAATGCAAACAAATATGGTAACATGGGGCGCCTTCGCCACTGGGGCGGCTACGCCAGCGCCGATTTTCTCGCCAAATACAAGTGCTAGAAAAAATCCGTTAAAGACAAAAATGTGAGTTTAAAGAAGATCTATCATCTCCCAAAAGTTGGCAGTTGTGTCATAGGTATGATAGCGGACGCACGCTGTTTTGAGTTTTCAGGGTACTGGAAAAAATAATTATGGTAAGTATTTTTTGTTATACCTTCTTTACCTTTTGGGATATCAAAAACACATTTTATACCGTTAGAAGACAACTACTGAAGAATATAAACCCCATAATTCGCATGAAAAAAGCAATTGCAAATGTCAATATAGTAATATTATGAAATATGTAAGGGGTGGGGCGCCTACGCCATGATAGGGGCGTGGTGGGTTATGTCATGTTTAACTTAAATTCTTTATACCATAGATAAACCACACTATAATGAGATGTTAAAATCAAATATTATCCTAAAAGTATCCTGTTTTAGTTATATTATGATTTGTGTACCTAAATTCAAGGTACATACTTCAATTAACCGCTAAAATCGGTTACTTTTGTGAATTTAAAACTCATTTTTGATTACTTAATAGAAAACATGTTCGTTTTTTGCGTAAAGTTGATATTTAAGTAAGAAGTATGGTAAATTACAGTTTTATAGTCCGTTGGAGAATGTTCAATGCCGATGGCGAAGCTGCCCCATGGTTGGGGAGGCTTCGCCACTTTTTAGACAAAACTTTAACGGTGTCGGTATGAGAACATTTTGAACAAAAACGTGGCTAAGGCGCCCCATGTTACCATATATGTTTGCTGCAAAATATGTTTGGGACATATGTTAGAGAGGCCATTTTTTCCTCAGTGTAGCCCCCATGGAACGTACCTCCCGATTTTCGGTGTTTTAAAGTTTGTGGCCTCAATATTCTACCTCAATGGTTGAAATTTGGTATTAATTTATGGTATTAAACGCTCCATATGAAATTTGTATTTGGTATAGGTCCACGGCTACATATAGCCCCCATACACGCAGAGAAAAAATATTTCTCGCTTTTGTTGGAACAAAAATATCAATTTTTGTTCCAAAATTGTATTTGTTTTGTTCAAGCATTGCATTGCAAATCCAAAAATACAATCTTTTGCTCCAAACATAAAAAACAAAAACAACTTTCGGAATTCCGCAATATTGTAAAAATCATTAACAATACCGATTGATGGGAACTATCATAATCTAGAATTTTTACAAAAAATATTGTCTTTTAAAAAAATCGCTTTTGTTGTAGTTTTAAATACGTATTGTTATTTTGTTTTTTCAGTAGATACACAATTTTGGATTGAAAATGTCTATTATTAGCTCAAAAATACATATTTTTGACTATACTCTCTCCCGTTAACTTGTTGAGTATTTGCTCTCGATTCTATTCGCTGCATTCTTGTTTTGCTCTCTTTAGTTTATGTGTGGTAGCCGGTGAAGTTATTTGTGTTTGCGCGTTCTTTGTCCCTAATTAGTTTTTGTTTGGCAATCAAAGAAAGTGGATCAAAAAATGTAAAACATTAGTGATTATAAACTCAGAAAAACAACATTCCAAGACAAGAATGCAAAAAAAAATCTAATAATAAAAGTGTCATATATTATTAAATCTATTGTATTCTTTATTATTTTAAAACTGTCGGTGTTTTCTTTTTTATGGCGTTATCTACTTTTGTCATGTAGTTTTTGTTTTGTTTTTGGTTTTCTCATGTGTTTTTGTGAAGCGGTAAATATAAAAGTGGTGGTTGAAGCAGGATTTGCGTTGCAAGGAGATATTAAAGAAGAATTCCGATAATTCATACATCTTTGACACAATAAATTAAATTTTCTTGAAAACGTCGATCCCTTTTTGGTTCTTTTTGTACTGAATAATGTTTACAACACGCGTTTGTAGTCTTGACCAAAACTATTGTAAATATAGATAATTTTACCTCAACTGTTCTGAATTCTAACAATATTTATTGTCCATTTTACCAATACTATTTTTCATTGTTGTTTGACACCACCTCTTTTGAATCTCTTCTTCTACTATCGTATGTAAGTTGTTATGTGTGTGTGTTTTGTGGAGAGCTAAAAACAAAAAAGGTGGTTGAAACTTATTATACGAAGAGAAAATAGAAATAGTTTTTTCCCTAAATTTGAGTTTTTGTGAACGAATTGTCGGAATTCTATTTTAATTTAAAATATAAAGAGCGAGTTGCAACAGTCTAATAATTTTTGCAATGCATGCTCAATGAAAACCAAAGAAAAGACTATTGCTGACACTTGTATTTTATTGCGTAGTTTTGTGTGTCTGTTTTTAACTAACTTCATGATGCTATTTTTTATTTAGCGGGTTAAGGAGTGTTTTGCTGCAGACTTTTTAAATTTAGTTAAGAAAACATAAAACTAATCAACGACAGCTGAAGTGGGCATTTTTAATAAGAATACTCTCTAAACCAGTTATATTCAGTAATTTGGTGCAACAATACATTTCTTCAACCGATTTTGTTTTGGGCATAAAATTATTTAGTAAGTATCTTCTTTTTGTACTTTTACTAAGCGATATTTCTAACATATTTTCTTTTTTTATTTAGCTTCAAATTGTACTAACGACTTGGATTCACAATTTTCCTGACCGAATAAATCACAATAAATAGTTTACCAACATGCTTTATTTGCACATCAATCTTTGTTAAACTAAATAAAATTAACGTCAATTGAAATTAAAATTATCTCATATCAGGTTTATTTAAAATTTTTAAAAATCATATATGAAATAAATAATAAAATGACATTTTTTTATTTTTTTAAATGTAACACATTAAAAAGGTAGGTATGCAATTTTTATTCCAACCATTTCGCATTGCAACAATAAGTATTGTTACTTCTGACCAAAACTATTGTGAATTGCAAAAATAAATATTGTTACTTCTGACCGAAACTATTGTAAGTTCTAACAATATTTATTGTCCATTTTGACTAAAACTATTGTGAATTGCAAAAATAAATATTGTTACTTCTGACCGAAAATATTGTAAGTTCTAACAATATTTATTGTCCATTTTAACAAAAACTATTGTGAATTGCAACAATAAATATTGTTACTTCTGACCAAAACTATTGTAAGTTGTAACAATATTTATTGTCTATTCTGACCAAAACTATTGTAAATTGCAACAATAAATACTGTTAATTCTGACCAAAACAAATGTAAGTTCTAACAATATTTATTGTCCACCTAGACCAAAACTATTGTGAATTGTAACAACATATATTGTTACCTCTAACCAAAACTATCGTACTTACATGTTTGTTCCAAAGCGTTATAGTGTCAAAGTGACAATACATATTTATATTTAGAACACATAATATAGTCCAGTGTGACAATAACGATTGTTGGATTGACAATACTACATAAGGAATCCAACAATATGTTAACAATATATATTTTGCTCTTGGAATATTGTTGGATCAAACATATTTTTTTCTCTGCGTGTGGCTAAACACGATTTCTACATAAATTTATGGCGATCCGTTTGTAGGATTCGTTTTCAGCCAAAACAGTGAACTGGTAAAGTTTTTTCATCGATTGGAAAATAAATGTGAAAATTTGCTATTGGCGCCCATACAAAGTGCTATGGAAAAAAAGATCGGTCAGGGGGAACGGGTTATCGTTAACCGATCGCCATAAATTTTGTTGAAATCGTTTTTTAGCCACAACAATTAACTGATAAAGTTTCTTCATCGATTGGACCATTACTGCGGCTATATAGGGTTTTTAGATAAAATGAAATGAAAAAGAGTTCCCAAAAAATGTTTTTGGGTCAGTCTAATGTAGGGTTATGATTTTTGGACTTTTTTCTTAAAAATGATTTCCTGTAGCAGGAATGAATGAACCTTTGCCTATTAATCACTAAAATAATGTTTATTTCATAGAAATGTAAAATAACTTCACGCACAAATCGATTTAAAAAATATTTCTTTGAAAAAAATGTATGAAATGAGAAAAAAAAATCTCAAAAATTATTTACAGTTGCACGACTGAATAAACTAAAGCTTACTAAGAACTAAAATAACGTTTATTTGAAAATTTTGCATTTTAGGGCGAAGATCATTTTTATACCCACCACCATAGGATGGGGGTATATTAAGTTTGTCATTCCGTTTGTAACTACTCGAAATAATCATTGTAGACCCCACAAACTATATATATTCTTGATCAGCGTGCAATTCTACATCGATATAGCCATCTGTCCGTCTGTGGAAATCACTCTAGTGTCCAAACGAATTGACGTAGGTGGATGAAATTTGGGAAAATCTATTATTTGTACCTAGGACTTTTGGTATTGAAAGCGGGCTATGTAGGTCCACGCTTTCGTATAGCCCCCATACAAAATGACGCGTGACGCGTCGTCGTTTTAAGAAATTTTTAAGATATTTGTCCCATTTTACCACCGAATTGGCCACCGAGGCCAAAAAACGTTCCTACCAAAGTTGGTTTACATAGGTCCACGTTTTGGTATAGCCCCCATATAACGCCCCATATAAAGTACGCGTCATTTTTATATATTTTGAATGTATTAGCCCCATTTGACAACAGAATCGGTTGTAACTTTGTATTTTGTGTGTTCCGGAGGCTTGATATAGCCCCCATAGGACGATATCTCCCGATTTTCGGTCTTCGTTGGGGTATAAATCTTTCCCCCAGAAATTTGTAGGTATAGGTCCACGCCATCATATAGCCCCCATAGAACGGTACCTTCCGATTTTCGGTATTTTGAAGGTTGTGGCCACAATAATCCACCGAAATGGCTGAAATTTGTGGTGGAGGGTATAAAAAGTTCGGCCCGAACGAACTTAACGCTTTTCCTACTTGTTAATATTAATTTCTACATAATTTCTCGTTAGAATCGGTGCAAGTGAAAAAGGAAAGCCGAAGATTCGAACCCACACAACCAGCACTATGTGACATGCATGTTTCGCCATTGGCAGAGGCTCTTCAGACATATCGGCTGTGGAACGGCTTCTCTGTCATTGAACTTTTCTTCTTTCAAATGCATGTTTTTTGTTTTTTTTACAACAACAATGGGTATTTGCCCATTTCATTGTGCTTTCATGACAAACGCTTAGCGCTGCCTTGAAAGTAATGAAGTTCGATGACAGAGAAGCCGCTTCACATTCTTTAACTCTGCAAAATTAAAATGCTTATAATTTCGGTAGCAGTCGTTAAGTCCTACCGATATCACGAGTGCTGTCAGCTTTAATTTAAACTTTTTGTTAATAATTTGCATTTTCATTTTACCGATTTTTGTCGGTAACCCAAAAAATTAGTTACAGAATTTCACTACTGGAGTACCTCTGAAAACCTAGGCTTTAAAAAGCCAATCTCATGGCCCAATAAAGAAGGTCATCCAATCGTCAAATTATTTATTTATTTTTGGTTTCTTTTATATCACACAACAATAAACGCCACAAAACACAAAGATAATTGTAGACAAATGCTTTATTCGTGATATTTCACAAGAATTTAAACATTTGGTTGAAATTTCCAAAATTTGTTTTGATAATTTTGCTATGGGTAACTACGTTTTTTGGTTCAATTTCAAACTACGACAATATATTTTGACAGGAAATGGAGGTATCAGCTTGTCTTATTGGATGACCTTCTATTTGGATAATGGCCAATCCATTGTTTGCCGTGTGCCACCCTGGTGCAATGGTATACACACTAGGGTTATGACTTTTTGACATTTTTTTCTGAAAAAAATCTTTATCCATTTTATAATAAAAAAGGTTCCGCACAAACCACTATTAATTTTTATGATATATGAAATAAAGTTATATATAATATAAATGATATATATGTAATAATAACAGGATAAAATTAGTGAAAAATAAACGGTTTCGTCATTTTCTTTATATCCTGTGCCCCTATACCTTAATTTCATATAAATATCGGCTTACAGTGACTTCAAAAAAATTTCCAAAATTCTAAAAAAAAAAAAAAACTTTTTATCGAATCACTTTATTATTAAGATATTATGTATTCTAAAGATTTTATGTAATGTTAGGTAAGAACTCATCAAAATATCATACATAGATTCGAGGCTGTAAAAAAGTCATAACCCTAATACACACCCGCCTTGCATGCTGAATGTCTGGTAAAGTTCTCTACACGTGCTGTCATAGACATGTTATTCGGACTCGTCGATAAGCAGTATGTCCCGTACCATTGAGCTAATATGAATTGAATGCTTTCATTGATATGAGAGAAGTATACCTTGTCCCTTCTGGGATATTTGTGGAACAATTATATAATTATAATCAATGTTTGCCATCTAAATAAGTAATTATACGAAATGTCGTAGACAATTCATAATAAAAATATTCCTAATTTTTTTTAAATTGACGTCATAAAGTATGCCTAATTTCATCAGCTGTATTATCATTATGCGAAAATAAAATCCCTTTACCGGAAGCAGAATTACTATGTAATTTAGTTTGTTTGTTGATATTTTAAGTTCAACAATAAATTATAGAAATTATTCCGTTCTATTTTTTAATAAATTATTGTTATTATTATTTGTCAACTGTAACGGTAGCTGACAAAAAATAGAAATATACGCATATTTTGTGCAGGGCAATTTGCAGTGCTTTCAAATATGTAAACAATCTTTCAGAAATACATATTTAAACCACATGATCACAACAAAAAAATGTGTATATACATCACCAATATTTTTGAAAATTTAACGTAGCTGAAGCCAAGGTTTACCCTTTTAGAACACGCGACTTGTGATTGTATATTATACAAATTAAATGTTTTTGGCTAAAATGAGATGTTTTTGGACGTGGCAAAAAATATTGACATCAAAAATTAATTTGCGTGGAAGCTGTGGCTATATTTATGTTAAACAAGTAGGAAAAGCGTTATGTTCGGTCGGGCCGAACTTTTTATACCCTCCACCACAAATTTCAGCCATTTCGGTGGATTATTGTGGCCACAACCTTCAAAATACCGAAAATCGGAAGGTACTGTTCTATGGGGGCTATATGAAAGCGTGGACCTACGAATTTCTGGGGGAAAGTTTTATACCCCAAACGAAGACTAAATACCAAATTTCAGCCATCTCGGTGTGATAATGAGGCCAAAACCTTCAAAATACCGAAAATCGGGAGATATCGTCCTATGGGGCTATATCAAAACGTGGACCTATATAAACCAACTTTGGTAGGAATGTTTTTTGGCCTCTGGAGACACAAAATACCAAATTACAACCAATTCGGTGGTAAACTGGGACAAATATCTTAAAAATTCCTTAAAACGACGACGCGTCACGCGTCATTTTGTATGGGGGCTATACGAAAGCGTGGACCTACATAGCCCGCTTTCAATACCAAAAGTCCTACGTACATATAATAGATTTTCCCAAAATTTCGTCCAGCTACGTCAATCCGTTCGGACGCTAGAGTGATTTCCACAGACGGACAGACGGACGGACATGGCTATATCGATGTAGAATTGCACGCTGATCAAGAATAAATATAGTTTGTGGGTCTACAATGATTATTTCGAGTAGTTACAAACGTAGTGACAAACTTAGTATACCCCCGTCCTATGGTGGAGGGTATAAAAATAGGTAAAAATGGGTTGAAGCCAACGTGTCATTTTTTGTTTTCTCTTGATTTGTGAATAAACCAAACTTTTCCCGATTTTCCTGTCAAAGTAAAAGTACATAGAAGCAAAGTAAACAAGGATCATCTCACTAATGTATTACTTTTCAAAATTTGATCTGCTTCTACCATTAAATGATGCTGACATTTTGAAGCCAGTGCTTTTTGACATTTTCTTCTAATTTCATTCCGCAAACAGGGTTTTCAAAAAATCGTATATAGGATTGTAGAACTCGCGATTCTGAGTTATTTGATATATGTGTCGTGAATGTAGTCTACACAGCTTCATAGAAATCTGCATCCAAATAGGGAAATTTTAGGCGAACATTTTTCTAAAAATCATATTTTTCGGGCCAAATTTTTACAATTGTCATTGGAATTCCTCGTTCTTGATTGCACATTTTAGTTTTTTACGTTCCGGATCCAATAAATCATTCCCCGTGAAAATCCATCTACTAAAACGCGAGTTACGACTAATTCCAAAGTAGAAAAATCACCTAAAAATGTTTTTTAAAATACCGCGTATTTTATCGCGTTTTCTGCGGTTCGTTTCCACTGCATCTTCGTTTTAGCGGAAACAGAGATTTGAAAACTTCAATGATAAAGGAGCTACCTTCATTTTATCCCAAAAAATAGTGTGGGATGCTACATCCACGGTTGTTGGTTGATCGCCTTGAAATAGATATATATCGATGTAGATGTTCATTGTGAACACTGAAATCGGATGCGGACAAAAATTGTATGCACTTTGCGCAAATTAGCGATATTTTATAGGTTTTTTAATGCTAGGATGCAGCCGATGCTACATCTTAGCCTCCAAATTAAATTTCGAAAAATATATACAAATTAAAAGATATGGTCTTGCTGTACATGAAAATCACATGCGGACAAAATGATTTGGATAATTACGCGATTTACACGTATTTTAAAATGCATATAAATTAAAATGGGTTATGTGACCCCTATTTCCATTTCAGAAGCCTTGAGATATATCCTCAGCAACCCAATTATCTTCCTCAATAGGAAAGCTTTTATATGAATGTCTATAAAGTAAAATCCGTATATTTTAGTGGGAGATTTAAGCAAAATGAAGGAAGTATTCCTATAGATTTTTCCAAAATTTTATACTACATAATGAATGTAAAAAATATTGCTTAAAAAAAATATTTTTTTAACCAAAATATGTGTTTATTTTGGCTGTGACGTCGAATCTATAATACCAATCTGTATGATTTTACATTTCGCGATTACTGAGTAACATTTATCAAATATTATGCAATCTACTAACTTAAGCCACTTCCAGATAACTTTTTAGTAGCAATTGCTCGCGGTAAAATAATTAGCGTTTTTATAATAATTTTTTCTTTAAAACGAAAATAAAACCGCCATAACTTTTGTCCGCACCAACAAAAAACTGGCTCGCGAGCGGATTCGTGCTGGGAATTTTTAACCTATGTACCAAAAATCTTTGATGTAGCGCGAAAAAAAATTTAAAATTTTTTTTGAAATGGAATATGAAATATTTGACAACATTTGTGACATATGTATACCTACTCATAATAATTAGTACATATAACCATCCCATTCGTCAGCAAATAATGAATGACCTCTATAGGCTATAGTCCTAACTTTGAAACCTGTACAAAGCTGCCAGAACATATTTATCTATTAAATTTATATATTTAAAATCCCCTATCAGAAACAAGAGTCATGGAATATTGTCACAAAATCTTGTTCGACATGTAAATTTGTATATACAATAAAAGAAAAATATAAACATTTTATATTCTGAATATTAATAACATTCATTCTAAAATATTTCACGTAAATATATAAAGAAATACGATCATATGTGTATATGTTCATATGTGTATCAGAATCTTGTTGTACAAGAACAACATCATTAAAAAATAACAACACTTTTATTATTTGGGTACAGGTTTATTTTGAGAGTTCTAGTTAATTGGATTGCAATAATAAAAGCGTTAACTTGAAAGCTAACTTATGACGGAGAATATAAAATTGTAGCACTTGTAGCAAAACTAAGTTGAACTTTTATTCTACAATACGCTGAGATGGCAATCAACAACAACCAAAGGTGAAATAAACAAAACAAAATTTGATCTTCCATGCATTCCTCCATTTCATGTTAACAAAGTGTGTAGAATTTTAATATTTATTAAATATTAATTATTCCATGTTTTGCAAATAAAAAAACATAATTTCAAATATTACAATTACAACGATCTAAAACCTAAAAAGTTTAGAGCGCTTTTATTGTAATATTTGAAACATGGAAATATGAAAAACATTGTATTGCATGTAGGAATATTCCTTTTAACAAACCGGTTATCATATTCCATATATTTATAATAATATGGACAACTAAAAATATGAATGAATAAATGAATCATGGTAGTAATTTTCCACAAAACAAACCCTCTACAAAATCCGATAATGTTCTTTTACAAAAATCTGAATTGTATTTAAATAAAGTTCATTGCCTTCTTGCGAAAGGTAGCCACAAGAAGTTAAAAACATGGTTACAACACAATATTGTTCTTCATGAAACCATTAATTAAAAGCGCAGCTTGAAAAATAAACGACTTCTGCAGTAGAGACCTCTGATGGATTGACAAAGGGTTTTGATATTTAATTCGTAATATGAAGAAACAAGAATGTAATTAATTACGATGAAAAAATTAAGATAGTCAACAAAGAAAAATATTTGATACCAACATTTATGTATATAAATTTTGTCTGTTACGGTTTTGGCTGGTTTAAACATAACAAAGTCCAGGTTTTATTAATTACAATAATTGTTCCACAAACATCCCAAAAGGAACAAGGGATCTTTCACATCAATGAGTGCACCCCGATTAGCTCAATGATATGGGACCTACTTTTCATCGCCGAGTCCGAACGGCGTGTCTTAGCACACCACTTATAGAGAATTTTTACATGGCTCATATACTCTGGAAATGGCGCCGACATTGCACTGAGCGGTACTTTGCCACCGTTGACAATATGATGTTGCCTGGCCTAGAAATCGAACCCGGTCCTTCAGCATGCAAAACGGGTGTACATACCGTGCAGGCTCGTGGAGTTTTTATAGAAATTCTTAAAGGCTCCTAGATTTTTTAAAGAATTTTTTAGAGGCTTGCGGATATTTTGAAGGACTTTTAGCGGCTCCTGGATTTTTTTAAGAATATTTTTGAGGATTGCGGATTTTTAAAGAATATTTTTCAGGCAAGAACATTTTGAACAGCTCGTGGATTTTTTAAAGAACATTTTTAACAGCTCGGCGATTTTTAAAGAATTTTTTTCGAGGCTCGTGGATTTTTTAAAGAATATTTTAGAGGCTCGTGGATTTTTAATGAATCTTTTAGAGGCTCGTGGATTTTTAATGAATCTTTTAGAGGCTCGTGGATTTTTAATGAATCTTTTAGAGGCTCGTGGATTTTTTAAAGAATTTTTTAGAGGATCGCGGACTTTTAAAAGTATTTTTTAAAAGCTAGTTGATTTTTTAAAGAATTTTTAGAGGCTCCTGGATTTTTATAGAACTTTTTAGAAGCTCCTAGATTTTTTTTTAAATTTTTTAGAATCTCCTGGAATTTTTAGAAATTTTTAGGGGCTCCTGGATTTTCTAAAGAATTTTTTAGAGGCTCCTGGATTTTTTAAAGATTTTTTAGAGGCTCCTAGATTTTTTAAAGAATTTTTTTAGGCTCGTGGATTTTTTGAAGAATTCGCCGGGATGAAATCATGATATTGGTAGCGATCAGTAAATTTTGCAAGGCAGTCAGTGCGTTTTGTAAATATTACTCTCTGTAATAGAGAGAAATAATGAAGTTAAACCAATGGTGGAATACTCCAGACTCTTGAATTTTAAAAAAAAAATTAAAGGCTCCTTGATTTTTTAAACATTTTTTGAGGCTCCGGCCTTTTTATTTTTGTAAAGAATTTTTTTTTAGGCTCGTGGATTTTTTACAGAATTTTTTAAAGGAATTTTTAGAGGCTCGTCGATTTTTTAAATAATTTTTAGAAGCTCGTAGATTTTTTAAATAATTTTTAGATGCTCTTAGATTTTTTAAATATTTATTTATTATAATAATAACACTGTAGTAAATACAATGTTAATAAGAAAGGAGATAGCATTGGCTACAATGGTCATCAGCTAGATTTTTTAAATATTTTTTAGAAGCTCGTTGATTTTTTAAATAATTTTTTAGGGCTCGTAAATTTTTTAAATAATTTGTAAAAGGCTTGTAGACTTTTTAAACTTTTTTGAGGCTCGTGGATTTTTTACAGATCTTTTTGTGGATTTTTTAAATATAGTTTTAGAGGCTCGAGGATTTTTTAAATAATTTTTAAAAGGCAAGTAGGCTTTTTAAATAATTTTTTTAGGATTTTTTAAAGATATTTTTTGAGGCTCTTGGTTTTTTTACAGAATTTTTTAGAGGCTCGTGGATTTTTTAAAGAAATTTTTAGAGGCTCGTGGATTTTTTAAATAATTTTTAGAGGCTCGTGGATTTCTAAATAATTTTTAGAGGCTCGTTAGATTTTTTAAAAATTTTTTAGAGGCTTGTATATTTTTAAAATAATTTTTAGAGGATGTTAGATTTTTTAAAAAATTTTTTAGATGCTCGTAGATTTTTTAAAAATTTTTTAGAGGCTCGTACATTTTTTAAATTTTTTAGGGGCTCGTAGATTTATTATATAATTTTGAAAAGGCTCTTAGATTTTTTAAATATTTTTTTAGAAGCTCGTAGATTTTTTAAATAATTTTTTAGAGGCTCGTAAATGTTTTAAATAATTTGTAAAAGGCTCGTAGACTTTTTAAACTTTTTAGAGGCTCGTAAATTTTTTAAATAATTTGTAAAAGGCTCGTAGACTTTTTAAACTTTTTAGAGGCTCGTGGGTTTTTTTAAAATTTAGAGGCTCATAGATTTAGTAAACATTTTTTTAGATTTTAAATTTTCCACAAAACAAACGCTCTACAAAATCCGATAATGTTCTTTTACAAATATCTGAATTGTATTTAAAAAAAGTTCATTGCCTTATTGCGAAAGGTAACCATAAGAAGTTAAAAACATGGTGACAATACAATATTGTTCTTCATGAAACCATTAATTAAAAGCGCAGCTTGTAAAATAAACGACTTCTGCAGTAGAGACAAAGGACTTTGATATTTAATTCGTAATATGAAGATACAAGAATGTAATTAATTACGATGGAAAAATTAAGATAGTCAACAAAGAAAAATATTTGATACCAACATTTGCGTATATAATTTTTTGTCTTTTACAGTTGTGTGATGTAGGGGTTTATAGACACCAAGGAACGGTTTTGGCCGGTTTTAACATAACGAAGTCCAGGTTTTATTAATTATATAATAATTGTACTACAAACATCCCAGAAAGAAAAAGGAATATTTCACATCAATGAGTGAACCCCGATTAGCTCAATGATACGGGACCTACTGTTCATCGCCGAGTCCGAACGGCGTGTCTCAACACACCACTTATAGAGAATATTTACATGGCTGATATACTCTGGAAATGTCGCCGACATTGCACTGAGGGGTACTTTGCCACCGTTGTCAATATGATATTTTTGAGAATTGCGGATTTTTAAAGAATATTTTTCAAGCTCGTGGATTTTTTAAAGAATAATTTTGAGGCTCGTGGATTTCTTTAAAGAACATTATTAAAAGCTCGTCGATTTTTTAAAGAATCTTTTAGAGGCTCGTGGATTTTTTAAAGATTATTTCAGAGGTTCGTGGATTTTTTAAAGAATCTTTTAGAGGCTCGTGGATTTTTTAAAGATTATTTCAGAGGTTCGTGGATTTTTTAAAGAATCTTTTAGAGGCTCGTGGATTTTTTAAAGAACATTTTTAAAAGCTCGTCGATTTTTTAAAGAATTTTTTTAGAGGCTCGTGGATTTTTTAAAGAATCTCTTAGAGGTTCGTGGATTTCTTAAAGAATCTTTTAGAGGTTCGTGGATTTTTAAAGAATCTTTTAGAGGCTCATGGATTTTTAATGAATCTATTATCTTTCGTCGGGGTTGTGTGAGGTTGCCAAGGAAAAACTTCTCATTGAACTTTTTTCTTTGCTTACCCTTATACTTCGAGCTGACGATTGATGTTTGGGTATAACAAGTTTCTTGTTGAAGAAGTTATTGAAAAATAACTTCGGTGGAGAATATCCACAAACAAGGGAACTGATGAGATCCAGTGGCGTGGATCGAAACTATAATATTCCCTGCCTTACTCCTTGGCGAACAATGCCAAATCTTTTCCACTAATAAAATAGTTGTTTTAAAATATTAAAACAACAACAATGGGATTAAGCCAGACTATTTTGAAAAAAAAAAACAAAATTGCAAACGCTATCCCAATAAAAAAACGCCACAATGTTTCAGGCTCGCGGATATTTAAAATTATTTTTAAGAGATCGTCGATTTTTTAAAGAATTTTTTAGAGGTTCGTGGATTTTTATAGAATTTGTTAAAAGCTCCTAGATTTTTTTTTAAATTTTTTAGGGTCTCCTGGATTTTCTAATGCATTTTTTGGAGGTTCCTGGATTCTCTAAAGAATTTTTTAGAGCCTCCTGGATTTTTTAAAGAATTGTTGAGGCTCGTGGATTTTTTGAAGAATTCGCCGGGATGAAATCATGATATTGGTAGCGATCAGTTAATTTTCTAAGGCAGTCAGTGCGTATTGTAAATATTATTCTCTGTAATAGAGAGTAATGATGAAGTTAAACCAATGGCGGAATACTCCAGACTTAAAGCAATCGTTCGTGTATTTTTTTTAAAGAAATTTTTAAAAGCTCGATTTTTTAAAGAATTTTCTAGAGGCTCGTGGATTTTTTAAAGAATTTTTTAAAGGCTCCTAGATTCTTTTAAACAATTTTAGAGACTACGGGAGTTTTAAAGAATTTTTTAGAGGCTCCTGAATTTTTGAAAAATAAATTTTTGGGACTCGTGGAATTTATAAAAAATATTTTTAAGGCTCGTGGATTTCTCGGGGGTTATTTTAAATAAATTTTAGAGGCTCGGGGGTTATTTTAAATAAATTTTAGAGACTCGTAGATTTTGAAATATTTTTTTTTTTTGAGGCTCTTAGATTTTTTAAATATTTTTTAGAAGCTCGAAGATTTTTTAAATCATTTTCAGAGGCTCTTTTTTAAAGATATGTTTTTAGGCTCGTGGATTTTTTAAATATCTTTTTTTTAGAGGCTCGTAAATTGTTTAAATAATTTGTTAGAGGCTCGTAAGTTTTTTAAATAATTTTTAAAAGGCTCGTAGACTTTTTATATGATTTTCTAGAGGCTCCTGGATTTTTTAAAGAAATTTCTTGAGGCTCATGGATTTTTTAAAGATCTTTTTTAGCTCTTGGATTTTTTACAGATTTTTTTAGAGGCTTGTTAATTTTTTTAAAAAATAGTTTTAAAGGCTCGAGGATTTTTTAAATAATTTTAAAAAGGCTCGTAGACCTTTTAAATAATTTTTTAGAGGCTCCTGGATTTTTTAAAGATATTTTTAGAGGCTCGTAGATGTTTTAAATATTTTTTTAGAGGCTCGCATATGTTCTAAATAATTTTTTTGGAGGCTCGTTGATTTTTTAAATATTTTTTTAGAGCCTCGTAGATTTTTTAAAAATTTTTGTAGAGCCTCGTAGATTTTTTTAAGTAATTATTCAAAGGCTTGTTGATTTTGTAAGTATTTTTTATACCCTCCACCATAGTATGGAGGGTATATTAAGTTTGTTTTTCAGTTTGTAACGCATTGAAATACTCATTTGCGACCCTATAAAGTATATATATTCTTGATCAGGGTAAAATTCTGAGTCGATCTGTGCACGTCCGTCCGTCCGTCTGTGGTAATCACTCTAGCATCCACAAAAATGGAGATAGGACGCTGAAATTTTGGGAAAATGCGTCTTTTGTTTGCAGGCACTATATGATGGGCTATATCGGTCCACGTTTTGGTATAGCCCCCATATAACGGTACCCCCCGATTTACGGTATTTTGACGTTTTTAGCTACATTTTCAGACCGATGTAGCTATAATTTGACATTTAGGGTTCTTAAGTGTCAATAAACTTATATAACAAAAGTTGTGGACATAGGTCCACGTTTTGGTATAGCCCCCATATAACGGTACCCCCGATTTACGGTATTTTAACGTTTTTAGCTACATTTTCAGACCGATTTAGCTATAATTTGACATTTAGGGTTCTTAAGTGTCAATAAACTTATATAACAAAAGTTGTGGACATAGTTCCACGTTTTGGAATAGCCCCCATATAACGGTACCCCCCGATTTAAGGTATTTTGACGTTTTTAGCCACATTTTCACACGGATTTAGCTATAATTTGACATTTAGGGTTCTTAAGTGTTTCAGACCGATTTAGCTATAAATTGACATTTAAGGTTCTTAAATGTCAATAAACTTATACAACAAAAGTTGTGGACATAGGTCCATGTTTTGGTATAGCCCCATATAACGGTACCTCCCGATTTTCGGTATTTTGAGAATTTTACCTACAAGTTTTAGCCGAATTATCTGTAATTTGAACATTTGAAATTCCTAGTGGTCACCATACCTCTCCACCAAAAGTTGTCAAGAAAGGTCGATGTATTGATAAAGCCCCCATATCACGGTACCTCCCGATTTTCAGTAATTTGATGATTTTAGCTACAATATTAAACCGAACTAGCAGTAATTTGACATTTGAAGTTCTTAGTGGTCACAACACCTGTCCATAAAAAATTGTCAACATAGGTCCATGTTCGGATATAGCTCCCATATAACGGTACCTCCCAATTTTCAGTAATTTTGCAATTTCAGCTACAATTTTTAACCGAACTAACTGTAATTTGACATTTGAAGGTTGTAGTGGTCACCACACAACTGCATCAACAATTTTCAACATAGCCCCAATATAATGATACTTCCCGATTTTCGGTACTTTGAGGATTTTACTTAAAATGTTTAACCAACGTAGGTCCATGTTTTGTTATAGCCCCAAAACAAACCTCCCGATTCTCCGTACCTTAGCTTTATTTTTTGGACGAACTTTCTGTAATTTGAAATTTAAAAGCCACCAAAAATTCTGCAACAAAAATTGTTCATTTAAGTTCATATTTTCGTATAGCCCACATACCTCCGAACTAGCTGTTAATGACATTTGAAGTTCCCACGTTATGTACCGATTTTCGGTATTTTGAGAATTCTAGCTGCAATTTTTAACCGAATTAGGAGTTTTTTGACATTAAAGGCTCCCATCAAAAACTGTCAACATAGGTCCATGTTTTTTTTATTATAACCCCTATATAAAAGGTACCTCCCAATTTCTAGCCCACCAAAAATTGTCAACATACATAGTTAGATATAGGCACCATAAAAAAGGGCCTCCCGAATGAAGCATTTTATGTACATTATTTGACATTTTAATGTACCCACTTAAAGTTGGTGGTATTTTATGGTGGAGGGTATGAAAAGTTCGGCCCGACCGAACTTAACGCTTTTTTACTTGTTTTTTTTTTTTTTTTGAGTTTTTAAATAATTTTGTATAGGCTCGTAGATTTTTTAGATGTTTTTTGAAGACAATTTTTGAAATGTTGTGTGGGGGTACTCAAAGGAGTAGACCTTTGTAGACTTACGAGGCTAGTAGATTTTTTAAATATTTTTTTTAGAGGCACGAAAAAATAATTTTTAGAGGCTCCCAAAATTTTTAAAAAAAAAATTTTAGAGGCTCGTAAATTTTTTAAATAATTTTCTAGAAGCTCGTTGATTTAAAAAACTATTTAGAGTCTCGTAGATTTTTTAAATAATTTTTTTGAGGAACATTTTTGAAATTTTTTGGGATGGAGTAGACCTATGTAGACTAAGCACGAACCTGATTTAAGTCTGAGTAATAATACGGGAAACAAATTTTGGAGCTAATAGGTTGATCGGTTCGAGAGTTATTGTGCGCTCCAGCCATCTAGATAGATAGACGGACATAGTTAAATCGACTCCAAATTGTCTGCTTTGGGTCTAATTTCGGCCATTTTGGTCGTATAAAATTGTATATACCCTCATTAGCCTAAAGGCTAAAATCGATTTTGACAAGTAACATTTATACGCGTTTTCTGACCAACCGCTGTGGTTTCTTACCGTAGATTATCTTTTAAAAGATGCATACATACAACGAAATGGCTCTTTCCTTTATCAGTCATAAATGTTTTAAAATATTTTATATAACTTTACAGAGTTTTTTTTTATATTTCATAGTTAAAGTCCTTTGGCGTATTCATGGTCGTAGTCACGTGGCGTATACGTTTCGAATCTTTAAATATCATGAGATAACTGATTCGTACTAATGTACGGAAAAGTACAAAAATACTTGAGGACCGATCAGTTTTCATTAGGGTGATTGATGACTTTTCAACATTTTTCAAAATTCTTTTCCTGAACTTGAACAGATTAAAATAATGTCTATTCCATTTAAATATTGCACAACCCACTTTGAAATTATATTTTTGTAAAAAAAAATATGTTTTCTCTTTTTTTCAAGTCGTATAACTTTCATGAAAAGCCACCTCAAAATGAGACATTGATCAAATTATGAATTTCTGGTTGGAGTCTGCTTAATGACCGATGAGTTTTGCAAGTGAAAAAGAAAAACCGAAAATTCTAATCCACACAGCCACCATTATGTGACCGTGTGTAGTGGCTCATCAGACATATCGGCTGTGGAGTGGCTTCTCCGTCATCGAACTTTTTTCTCATTCAAATGCAATTTGTTTTTACAGTGGTGCATATTTGTCCACTCAATCATGGCTTCCATTACAAACTCTTAGCGCAGCCTTTTGAAGTTATTATCGTTATCGTTTTTATTTATAATAAAGTGAAGGTATCTTATTTTGAGTCGAATTTATCTCTTTGGGAAAAATTTACGATTTTTTCATGATTCTCACAATTAAAGAAAATAATGAGAAACAAAAGGATGTGTCATTTTTATGATTGTGGTAGGAAACTAATGCATTTATGCTGAATTGCTCTTCGGGTTCTGTTGTGGTACCTATTCCGTTTATAATGGATGTGCAAAGAGGATACTAACTTGAACAAACTGAAAACTAAGAGCAAATCATTGATTACTCCAGCGGCAAACCTGCTGGTGCCAATACCAAACACAAACTTAACGAACTTAGCGATACCTGAATGTTCCGACAGTAGCTGGTGATAAATTCCTCCCTCCCTTTTCATTTATTTATTTCTTCTATCAGTTAAAAATCTCATTAATTTACAACTTCATAAAATTCTTATTAAAATTCGGGTGAAAAAATAAAATCTCGAAAAACCCCTTTCATTGTTTGTGGTTATTAGAGGAAAAACAACACACGAAAAGAAACGTCATCACACTTTCAGTTAACCTTGAATTGCTAACTTATTAATATAAAAAATAACTGTCAGTATTACTGGCCCATAAAGCCAGCCAAACCTATTCATTGTATATTAACTCGATTGATTAGCATCTGGCTAACAAGTTTGTCAAGCTTGTCGACAATGCAGAATGAGATTATTTATTATCCTCTGCTGTATCACCTTCGCCAAAAAAAAAAACGTTAGCAATGGATATGCATCCAAAAAAAATTTTAACGCGAATATAACAATAAGAAAACAAAGAATTTCAAATAAAGATAATTATCAGTTACGAGGTAGGTACAAGCAACATTCAATGAATTACCAAGAATATAATTGCAAAATCACGATTTGCAGATGATAATGAAGATAGCAGAAGAAGAAACTAACTAAAATTGCATTGTTTGCGAAAATATAAACAAAAGTTAAAGAAGTTAAAATTATAGACAAAATGTGGAAGTTGAAGACAAAGAAACTTGATGCATGGTCGTGGATAAGACTTTATGGGGGTTGAAAGCGAATCTATACTAACGATACTGTATTTATAGGCTCCTAAAGAATTTTAACTACGTCCGTGACATTACAACCCAGTGGTCTATGCTTCTTAAAATGTCAAATTTGTACTTTGTAATTGAAATTAGCAACCATGGGCTAACATAGTATCCACCATGAAATACGATACCTAACAGAAATATTGTTTGCCTATTGTCAATATTTGATATTAAGGTGTTTTATTCGATTTTTCTTTTGAATTATTGTATTACCGCTTGTCGTTTTGGTTTGTTGGCAAACCATCTGCGCCGACAGCTATACCGGCAGAGCGCCAGTAAAGTCATTAGGAACATTTGTAATTAGCCCCATTGTGAAGCGGCGGGTTTGTCGGTACATTGGCCATTCTGTAATTTTATTTTTCAGTTGACTGATTTCAATGAAGGTTTCATAATTATTCCAATAATTATGAAAATGACAACGTCGCTAGCGACAACGATTAAAACATAACCGCTTGGATATCCATTCTAGTATCCAGTAACCAATGATACTCAACTGGAAGTTCTGGTAGGCAGACAGAAAAAAATAAGATAAATATATGGCCGCTTTGTTTTGCGTAATTTTGTTTCTTTTTTAAGAACTTGCTTCATTTAATAGTGCCCTTATTACGAATATCAATTTTTTTAAACCCTGACGCCACCATCTAAAATTACTAATGAGCACACTATTAGAGGATCTTTTTGCATTTTAACAAAAGTATTCTTTGTGGTCCTATTTACAGCGATATATCTTTTTCGTGGGCAAGTTCATTATTCCTGACATAATGACCCGAAAGCTAAAAAATCCTATGGTGACCAGCTAAACTGATTGGTTGGCACAATAACTATCGAAACGGTTGACTCAACTTTAGCACATCGTAATATTTCTCTCAAACTTAAACCTAGTTTGAAGAAGAACTATATAGGACGATTCCTTCTGTACCTCACTCAAATAATTTCAAAAATTCCGCTTAAGGGTTGTTTAAGAGGTGTTCCATTATTGCGTTGAAAGTTCCATCGAAGTTTGTCGTCTAGATTCTGATTACAGCGATACATTTTTTTCGTGGAAATAATGAACCAAAAGCTCTAAAAATCCTACGGTTAACAACTAAAATGGCTGGTGGTCGCGATAACTATCGAAAGGAGTGACTCGCAAACAAAGATTAAGTTCCATGATGAATTATATCGACCTACTCCTTCAAGTACATCCTACAGTTTGACAGCTTTGCACTTTAATGCATTCTCGGATCGCATTGATGTTGTTGGAATTATGTGCATATAGTTTTTGCTAGAAGAAGCCAGAGAAGCTAGTATAAGCCCTGAGATATAGGCTTCGAAATGTTCCAATATTTTGGAACATTATTCGTCTTTGCTATTTATTAGTCTTGTTGTAGAAACCTACGTAGAAGCATAGACTTGATGCGGGATTGACAGCCCCTGGGCGAAACACTATGATTTCGGGTCAATCCGGCAATTATTCTCCATACTTCTCTTGATAACACCGACCGACAATTTTCAAAAAAAATTGTTACACTTGAACCGGACTATATACGTTTGAAAGTATAGGCAAAATGGAGTATAATGGTATTTTTAATTTTTCGTTTTCTCATCGTTTTGACCTTTTAGAGGTCAAACAAATTTCAAAGGTCAACATTTTTCCAAAAAATATTTAAATACTTTTAATCGTTGTACGATGCTGGTATTGTTGCCATATTAAAGAGGAGAGAATAGGCTTTATATAATAATTATAAATTATTGCGTTCCAGGATAAAAAGAACATCAATTTTGGACAAATGAAATCCATCAAACCTCATTTTCAAGGTCAAAATCGCCAAGGTCAAACCCCTAGAAAAAGTTATAGAAGATGATGAAGATGAGGTTTGGTGGATTTCATGTGTCCAGAATTTATATTCTTTATAAAAAGAGCTACAACTTTGCCTCCATGAACAAATTAAAATTATTCGCGGTTTAGAAGATATGCGCCTGCCAAAATGCTCACTTTTGACTTAATTTTTCAAGGATATTTTTGATGTCCTTTTTATCCTGGAATGTAATAATTTATAATTATTATATAAAGCCTATACTCTCCTCTTTAATATGACACCAATGCCAGTATCGTACGACGAGTACAAGTATTTAAAATATTTTTCTGAAAAATGTTGACCTTTGAAATTTGTTTGACCTCTAAAAGGTCAAAACGATGAGAAAACGAAAAATTAAAAATGCCATTTTACTCCACTTTGCCTATACTTTCAAACGTATATAATCCGGTTCAAGTGTAATTTTGGCTGTCGGACAGTGTAATCACCCCAATGTTCTAAAAACTAAGGCTGAGGGTATTTAGCTGTCGTCTAAGCCGATTGATCTTTATTTTTCTTTATCTTTATACTAACGAGGGTACAAACACTTTCATACACAACGTTCCCGAAGGGACAACGAAGACTCCTCTCATATCAATGAGTGAACGCCTATTCATATTGGCTCAATGATATGGGACCCAATTTTTATCGTCCAGTCCGAACGGTGTGTTATATGTTTATAGAAAGTTTTTTTATGGCTGAAATACTCAGGAAATATAAGCCAACATTATGCTGAGGGGATTTGTCACATACGACAAAAATGTGCCTCATCGAAATAATAATAATTGCAGCCGGTTTATTGCTGCTGGTACATACACTAGGGTTATGACTTTTTTACAACCTCATATCCCTGTATGATATTTTGATGAGTTTTTACCAAGATTACATAAAATCTTAATTATAAAGTTATTCGGCACATAAAATTTTTTTCAAACTGTTTTGTGAGGAACTGTTTTTTATAATAAAGTGGAATGGATGTTTTTTAGACATTTATAGGCAAAAGTTCATTCATTCCCACTACAGGAAATCATTTTTGAGAAAAAATGTCAAAAAGTCGTAACCCTAACATACACATTAACAGCGTGTCACCACGGTCCTAAACAGCTCAGCTGGTAAACCATCGGCTGCTGCCGCCTAATTCTTTTTTAGACGGTTTAATGCCAAGATAAAGTTGCTTAACATGGACTGGTCTTAGGGGACATTAGTGTATAGTGCTGACTGAGCAGATTGATAGCTTCACGTTTTGCACGGTCAATGAGAAGGGCCCACAGTGATGCAGGAATCGATTTTCCTGGCCAAACCCCCAATATGCAATTAGATAGTAAACATATTTAAACTAGGGAAACCAAAAGGTGTGGGCGTGGCGTGTTCCTAATGACGACAATGTTATCGCAATTTTGGAAAATACGTCATTTAAGCAAATTTCTGGAGAAATAAATATCTATTTTTCGAAAACTATAACAGCTATTGTGTTCACTTGTTTTTATTAGGTAGGTAGGATTGTTGTCTTTAAGACCGTTTCAACAAATTACGGTAGCGTTTACACGAAGTGAGCTATTTTATTTTTCCTCAGAAACTAAATTTTAGTTAAATTCCAAATTTAGTGGACTAGAATTTTTAGCGAACAGCTTCGAACAAAGCTCTATCAGCCCATATATACTTTTATGCCAGGCCAATTCCGTCCGTTTAACGTTTTTTTTTTATATTTTTTGAAATTACATGGGTAAAAATTTGTGTTTTTTTCCATACCGTTTCCCATATAAATTATAGCTTTTTACATAAATCGACATTTTCTAAGTATATGAGTTAAATAAGTTTTATGAAATTTCAAGGAATATCTTTTTTTAATTTTTTAATTTAATTAATTTTTGAATAAACTTTAAATTTTTTGAAAACATTAAAAAAAAATTAAAAACATTTTTCGGGACGTCGGTGGTGTTATCTGTCGAATAATTATGAAAATATCTCTATCTGTTTAAAAGTTACAGAATTTTGACCAGGAAAAACCGATTCTGAACCACTGTGAGCCCCTACCAGAATTAGCGAAGAGTGTCATAGTTTGCCAAATAGAACCATAGTGTTACCGGATCTGACCATTTCCCCATAATTGCCTCCATCAGCAGACTACCCGAAGCAAAACAGCACTACAACAACACTGCACACCATCTCCACACATATTAGGTGTGTCTTTTTACGTGATAATTTGTAATAATTATTACGAAATGTTACTAAATGCTGTCTTTTTACACAAAAGTTCAGTAAAAGAGAGCGAAGTGAGAGAACAATTTTGACAGTTGTTTGCTGAGAAATTGCTAAAAGTTGCTGAAAAATTTTTTCCCAGCAACATTTAGCAAGTTCGATCAGCTGTTTTTCAATCATCAGCTGCGCAACGTTTGTTTTATTTTTGTGGAAAAATACTATAAATATTACGATTCAGCTATATTTATTGATTATTTTATTAATATACACTAGCGATCATCTGAATAGATTTGAATTTTTTTCTTTTTATATGTTAAGGTATCTTCTGATGTGTTCGTATTACAGATCCATACTATTTAGTTTTTGAGAGTCATAGTATAGGACTCTCAAAAACTAAATAGTATGGATCTGTAATACGAACATTCCCAAGAAAAAACTTGACGGTGTTGCTATATTTTCGGAAAATATCCCCATTATAGTAAAAAATGTAGAAAAAAAATGTCCAATTATTGCGATCATCAGAATAGGTTTGAATCAAATAAAACTGAAAAATTGTACTACCCATGCAAATATTGCGCAGTTTTTTGATTTAGTTTAGTAAAATGGAACATTCTGATAATTCCTACAACAAATTTGACCCGCTTTATTTGGAACGTGGCACTGTGGGTGAAATTCAAATCTAGCGGGGAAAAATTAATAACTTTTAAACTAGTTAAGATAGACTATTGCAATTTTGATCATATGTTTTTCATGACCGTAGGCCCCATGTTATGGAATATGGTCTATATTGGCTCACATTTTGGTGTAGATCCCATATAGCGGTACCGCTCGATTTTCGGCGTTTTGAATAACTTTGCTAAATTTTTTGGCCGAATCAACTGTATTTTGACATTTCGGATTCCCTGAGGTCAAAAAACTTCTCCACAAATATTGGGGACATAGATCCACGTTTTGGTTTAGCCTCCATATATAGGTATTGTCCGATTTTACTTATTTTAAAGTTATTAACAAATTTTTCTGACCGACTTAGCTGTATTTTGGCATTTAGGGTAACCAGTGGCCAAAAAAAACTTCTGACAAAAAAAGTGGAGGCATAGCTTCACGTTTTGGTATAGGTTCCATGTAATGATATCCAAACCAAACGACTTTTTTACTTCAAAATAAAATGGCGATAAAATAAAGAGTTGCAAATAGTAGCAGTCGGAATTTTCGGAGTAATTACCTCGGAGAATGTATTTTAAGAAAAACAATATTCTGAAGTGATCCCCGGTTATCCCCGGTTAGTTGTACTTTATATAAGATACTTAAAGTCGAAAAGTTTTGTTTTGATTATTTTTTTGAATATTTACAACAGTAAATAATTAAGCAATCACTTTCTTTTTAAAGCAGCACATCCAAACTGTTGGAAAAAATTCAATTATGCACTCTTTACTTTAATTTTTCCCACAATTTTTGACGATCAAAACAAATACCAAAAACGTCGATTTAGCAATCACGAATAAAAACTCCCAATGTATGTACCGCTATAACAGCCAACTACAATAAAATACAAATTTGTTTATTGTTTTCGGGTGCCGCAAGATGTTTAGAACAGGACGCCATTAATTATTTCCATATAACATAAGGTCAGTTTTCGGACTTTTGCTCCGCTAGATTTGAATTTCGCCCACAGTGCGTGGGTTCAATTCTCAACATGGAAAAGTTACCAAGAACATTCAGATAAAATCAAGAAATATTCCAACAAAAACGTTTTATAAACTTGCTTTAAATGACTTTTTGATTTCGTTAGGTCTCTTCTGAGCTCCGAAAATTGTCTGAAAGCAAATGTTAGCCATATTATTAGGATGGATAAATTAGAAAGGTCATTAAAAATAGTTGGTATTTTAGCTCAGGTTTAATTTTTAACTATCCTTGCAGTACAAATTTAAGTATTATCATGCTCACAAATCCACCATTAGTGTACTATTAATTATTTTTTTATTTATTTTGGTTAAAATTGAAGAACCTTTTCATTGCTTTGGAGTTAGTTTTTCTTTCATGCATTGGCGCCAATGTTTTTGTTTTGGTTATCAACTGTTATCTTGCTAAAGTTTACTAAATTCTGTCTTTTTACTTTTTTCTCTATTTTCGTATCAAAGAGTAAAATCTCTCTTACTCTGAAAAGAAGTTACTGAATAATTATTACTGAAAAAGTAAAAAGATACAATTATTAGCTGAGGACTCAACCAAAACAAGTGTAGGCAGCGCTCGACTTATCAAAAGCTTTTGGTACTGTCAAACACTTTATTCTGTTTCAGAACATAGAACAGACTATCCTCCAACCATGCAAGGCGAATTTAACAAGGTGATGCAAAAGGCGAATTCAGACCGTAGTCTTCAATTGTTGTCAAAAATTTTTGAGCGAAATATCCACAAAAGGTAGAAGAAAAGGGTAAAATACTCTTCGCGAAGCTTAAATAAAGATGTTGTACACAGATATTCTTTATAGAAGTGAAATATTTGTTTTTTATTTTTGATTTATTTTGACAGCAAATGAAGACATCAGTCGGTATTATTGTATCACCTTCTTTCTTGCACCATGCAACCATGTTTGAAGCTTTAGATAATCAAATACATGTGTGGAATTCAGGAACAAGACGTCGAAGCCCCATAGAAAAAAATAGTGTTTCCCAACGAGAGGTGATATCATCGGAACAGTCTAACCTCTACCTTTCCTGTATTCCACCCTCTTTGGGCGACATTGAGATCGTGATTGTACGTGTCATTTGTGAATGGCTGAACTGCTATTTAACCGATATTACAGCATTTTCCACTAGAAAAATATATAGATATCCTCTACTAAACTTACGGCCACTATGTTCACCACATGGACTGCTGAGATGAGCACAGTACTGAATGTCCTAGCTGTATTCCGGCAGCTAACTACACCAAGTCACGATAGAATGTTCACGTTGTCACCTCATGCCACAGCTATCTGAGATGTAGGAACAGTCTCAAGCTGGTAGCACTTGAGGTGCAGACAAAAACACCTCGTTGACTACATATAATGCATTAGTGGTAGCCTATGCCGCGCCAGTGTGGTTCTAGTACATAAGTGCAACGCGATGGAAAAATATTCAAACCTGTCAGAACCCGGCTTCTAGGAATTTGGCTGCTTCGATGGGTTGTAACCACAAAGTTACTGGAGTTAGTTGGACAGGTTTAGCAGGACAGTTGAAAAGGTGCAGTGTATCGCGCGGCCCTGTGCCTCATGCTGGAAAATGTTTTGCACGGTGTCATCGATCCTTGCCCTATAGTATATAGACTGCTGTATCATCCCGTGCGTAGTTTAGCCAAAACTACTCTGGTTTGTCGTGGCAGTTGACGCTCCTCAGCCGAGATAAATGGGAGATGTTCGTCGATCATGCTTCAACGATAGTTGTTTATGTCATCTGCGACTTTATCTTTGTGAATGCTGTTTAAACCTGCTTGATAGGCTAGCTGATCTAGGCGTTGCCCTTATATCGTTGGACCTCTCTCTAGACCATGAAGATCCCTACTGACATGTCTGGGTGGAAGAGTCCTGTCCACCATATGGTGATATGTATGGCACTCACCCGAGCAAGTACTGTAACGAAAGCATGCCGTTGTATTCCGTACTGAGCAGGCTCCCTGTTGCAGTACCCAGGATGGCATTCTCACAGTTTAGAATATTTTTCCATCGAGACAACACTAACGCCGCATAACTTACCACAGACCAACCTATGTGGTCAACAAGGTTTCTTTATAGGACCCCAAGTGCTGCCGCATAGGAACTTAAGGACCTTGTTCCTACGTATCAGCTCGTCGCAAATAGCTGTGACATGCGCGGTCGACATGAACATACCTAGAATCTTGCGGTAATTAGCTGTCGGAATTCTGCTACCATCGACCATGGCATTTAACTCAGTGTTCACCTCTGCAGTCAATGTGATGAACAGAGTTGCCATAGATTTTGTAGCGGAAATTTGCATATTCCTCCCGCGGAAAAAGGTGATAAGATCGGTAAAATAGGAGTTCAGTCTTTTACAAATGACATCAGGGAAGTCTCTGATGTCAAGATCGTAAATCATTCGCATACGTATGCGGATCTTACCACAATTTTCCGCGGGGGTGGAATGCATGAAATATAGAGGTTTTAACAGTTCCGGAGATATTACCCGACCCCCAGGGAACTCTATGTTTCACTCTACGGGCAAGTACTTATTGTTCCTGAATTCCACGTACGACTAGCGTCCACACATACAATTGATTATTCAAAGCTTCAAACATGAGCGGAGGGTAGCCTGCTTAGTGCCCTCAAACAGCGTGTTTGCATTACCTAATGAGTAGATACCATAGGTGAAGATGTATCTTGTGTTATGTGTCCAATATTGCACCTTCTTTGGGTGTAAAGTTCGATAGCACATTTACTCATGTAATCCACTGACCTAGCAACACTTGGGATTGACCTCTTACAAAATGCATAGTAGATCTTTTAGGGGTGTGCTACGCAGAAGAGCTGTATTTTTAGAATATTTGGTCAGTATTTCAATCGCTTGTCATTAACCTCTGTCGATCAGATGTATTTTTTGTTGGATCGTTGCCATCAGCTCCTCTTTCGATTTTTCTTTTATCTCCTCAATCGTAGCAAAACGCTTTCCTTTCATCGGTGTCTTCAGGCTTGTGAAGAGGAAAATGTTAGCGGGGGCCAAGTCCGATGAATAGGGAGGTTGAGGCATGAGACCGTGGTTTTAACCCGGCTAGGATCAGCATGGCGTATTCAGCGTAATGGTTGTAAATTGATTATTAGATATCTAAAACATGTACCACATATTGAATGGACCATCAGATAATAGACAACTTTTCATCTGTTCAATTAAACCTACTATCCTCTCCACCGATTATTTAAGGTCTTTGACAGATTTTACATAATTAATAATTATGCATGTATACATAGCTCACGATATTTTAATTGCAACAACACAAAGGATTTTCAATTAAATAAAAGCTGGAATAGCCATGATTTAAATATGTACAAACATAGCTATGTTCAACTTATAGAACAACAATTCAACATCAGAAAATATATGTAAAACATACATATATAACTTGTATTTATTGTTATTAAACTAAACAAGTAATTAGTGAGTTCTTTCAACCATTTTATTTTTCCGAACTAATTTTGCACACAGTAATTCATTATGAATGTACATATTATTATAACCTCCGATTGATAATATGATACAAACCCAACTTCAGTTTAATGTTTTTTTAACCACACTTTTAATATAATACACGTGTCGGAGAATATGTAAAAAAATCGCAAATAATTGATTTAATTATATTAAACACATATAAGATGCTTATGATCTTATTATGAAAGGATTAATTGCATGATATAAAAAACAAGTTTCGTATAAAATAAATTGTCAATGTTCTTTTCATTTAATTTTAGGTTCAATAAATCTCCACATTTTTAAATAAGATAGGATAAATGAATGCTATATTTTCATAAGAATTTTGAAGTTTTTTATGTTTGTATGCGTGATAAGATAGGGGATGTACATTTCCGCCATTTGGTTTGATTAAAATGAGAAGTAATATTAATCATCTGTTGCTACGGCTTAATATCAAATTATTTTATTATTCCAAAATGCACCCAGATTATTTTCACCACCTTCAAATTCATCTTCCGCTATTTTGTTTTATTAAAAAAAAAAACACACTATTCCACATTAAACCTAATCAACTAATCATAGGTGCTACTTTTAGTTCTCTATGCCTAATTTAATCTTTTTGAGAAAAAAAACAAAACAAATTTTATTTGATTTGAAGTCACGGCATCTGTCTGTTGTAATCTCCGAATTTCAATAAAACACAACAAAACTTCAAAGACATGCATTTGTTGTTGGCATTGTTGAGAAGGTTGGTTGCATCAACTGATGCCACTTCAGGTGTTGTATAAGTTGGCATTGTGGGAAAATACAACTTTATTTTTAGTTATTTATTTATTTTTATTTATTATTTGTTTTAAGTTTTCTGTATTAAATTGTGGGAGTTGATTTTATAACGGGCATTATTGTCTACCTTAGGATTTTATTAGATTTACAGATTTTTTTGAAACATGAGAAGTATGTATTTGTAATGGCTAATTTTATGATTTTTTACGATTGGGTAATCATATTGAGATTTGTTTTTCTACCTCACAGTGGGAAATGAATGAAGCATAACTCATCAGTGAAATGCAAAGGAAAGATTTGTAAGTGCCACATGTCGGAGAAATTTTATGAAAATGTGCATTATTTGAATAGTAATATATTTCACTTCTGGTTTTAGTTTTATATGTATGCGTGGTGTATCGAAAAAGTTATGTTTCTTCTTTGATTGTAAGATAATAAATTGAACATTGAACAGGTAACCAAGGATATTGCGTAGATGAAGTAAAAAATGTCCATGGATCACCTTATATGTGGTATTTTATCATGACTGAAACACTTAGAAAATGTAAGCCTCTGAGGGGATTTGCCAGGGCCGAAATTTTTGATGTCCTGGTCTAGGATTGAACCGCTGACCTTCTAAGTGCAAAGTGGTCGTGCTTACCACACATAAAATAACTAAAGACAAGTAAAAAGATATCAGTCTTGGCCGACAGAGAAATACCCTCAGCCTCAGACTTAAAGAAAAGAAGTAACACACAAAACTTCTGACGTCTATATAATACGATGTACAATGTTTGGACCAAATCGATTTCTCCCTTCGAAGGTTATCTTTCGTACTACCAAGTTCAGTTGGTGCCGCCAGGCTTTTTGGAGCATTTGGACTATTACTTCAAGAAGTAAGGACTTGCCCCCGAAAAAACATGTACCGTCGTAATGGGGAAAGCGAATACAATTTGTTACAAAAAATCAAAGGGATTCGAGACCCAAAGTAAGAACCGATTCGGCTAATCCGTTCGAGAGTTTTCGTGCGCTCCAGCCTCTACACGTGACGCCATAGGGTTTTTTTACAGCTTCCGGACCATTTTTTCAGAAAGAATGAACAACGTACCCCTGAAAAAATGTGTACTGTCGTAATGAGTGCAGCGGATACAAGTTGTTGCAAAAGGAAACAAAACGATTTGAGAGCAGGCCCCAAACTGCGCTTTTCCCAAAATTTGTGTGGGAGGTATACGAAGGAGTGAACCTGTATAGTCCACATTCAAACCTGATTTATGTCCCGTAGAGATATTACGATATGAAAAGTATGGATCAAATCGGTTACTACCTTTTAGAGTTGTCGTGCGCACCATTTAAGCAGAAAGTTTTGAACTTTTGTGTGGGATGTACCTGAAGGAGAGAACCGATATGGCCGGTCTTCGAACTTATACTAATATTGGACAATATTTTATGAACGCCAAATTTTTGATCGAATCGGTCGATCTGTTCGAGAGTTATCGAGCGCTCCCAAACATTACACATGGTACCGTAGGGTTTTTTTACAGCTTTCGGACTCTTTTCTCAGGAAGTATAGACTTGCCCCTCATGAAACTTGTTTTGTCGTAATGGGGGCAGCGAATACAAGTTGCTACAACAAAAATCAAAACCATCCAAAAGCAGGTCCTAAACCGAACATTTCCGAAATTTTGTGTGGGAGGTACCAGAAGGAGTGGGTGCCATCGTGGTGCAATGGTATGCACGCCCGCCTTGCACGCAGAAGGTCGGTGGTGCGATTCCCCGGCCAAGCAACATCAAACATTTTTCAACGGTGGCAAAATACCCCTCAGTAATGTTGGCGACATTTCCTGAGTATTTGAGCCTTGAAAAACTTCTCCACAAGTGGTGTCTTAAGACACGCCGTTCGGACTCGGCGATAAACAGTAGGTCCCATATCATTGAGCTAAATATGAATCGGGGTGCACTCATTGATATGAGAGAAGTCTCCCTTGTCCCGTATGGGATGTTGTGGAACAATGTTTTTGTTTGTTTTGTACCAGAAGGAGTAGACCGTTAGAGTCCATATTGGAACCTCATCTATGCCCAGTAGAAATTTCACGATGTGCAACGTATGGACCACATCGGTTGCTCCCTTATAGAGTTATCGCGCGCCCAAATTTTCCGAACATTTTTGAACTTTTGTGAGGGAGGTACCGGAAGAAGTGGACCGATATAACCCATCTTCGAACTTAAACTATGTTTGGACAAAATATTATGAAAGCCAAATTTTGAACCGAATCGGTTGATCCGTTCGATAGTTATCGTGCGCTCCAGCCAGACCGACGGACGGACATTGCTAAATCGACTCCAAATTGTCTGGAACGGATAACAAACATACTTGTGGTCTAAAACCATTATTTCGATGATGCACATTTTGCCCGTATAAAAGTATATATAGCCTCGTTAGCATAAATGCTGAGGGTATAAAAATAATTTCAATGTGTTTAATGTGGCAAGGGATTTATCGAATCACATTATATGCCACTGTTAGAAAGTGATATCCGGCTGGTCCTAGAACATTTTAATGTGCAGTACGATCTGAGAAGTGTTGAACTTTTGTGGAGGAGGTACATGAAGGAATAAGAGTTACTCCTTTAAATAGTTATCGTGCCAAGCAGCCATTTTATTTAGTCTACGCTGACTTTTTAGAGCTGTCGGGTCATTATGTCACGAAGAATTGACAAGCATCTTCGAATAACACTTAAACCACACTTGTAAGGAGGCGCCCGAAGTAGTTGTCCAAATATTATTATTTTCAAAGTTTCTGCCAAATCGGATACTTAATCTATGATATACTTTAGTTGGTGCCAGCAGGGTTTTTATTAGAACTTATGAGCCATTATCTAGGGATGTTTGGATAAGCCCAATTCTGGAACTGCCGTTTTACTGCACTTATTCCAATAATTGGATGATCTCTGTTTGTCATATCCGCACCCATCACACTCAAACTTCGGTGAGATGCAATAGATGTCTGGAGTGGATGCATTTTAGAAGTTGCCCTGGACACGTCCATGTGAACGACTGCAACAAGAACTATGTTACTGCATACTGAGAGAACACAGCCCTCAGTCAGTTAACGTCGTCCCCGTCATCAGAATACGATATGCCCTAGCAGACCCCATGACAGCAACTGCATAAGCAGCACTAAAGACCAGTAACAGGGTTGTGATAGTTACAACGTATTGTGGAAGGATCGCACTAGAAGTAAAGGTGGAGGATTAGCTTTTCTAGTGCACCAGTCTGATCAATACAGACCTATCTCGCTTGAGCCTGGTTGTAATGATCCGTACTTGGAATGTACACATGAGGGTAGCAGTCAGGTGGGTAACTGCCGAGGTAAGGTTGTTTAACGTATACATCACGCCGAAAAATAACTACACTCTGGGTTATAGGTCCAACATTATTCCGCTTTTGGAAGGTCTTATCCGACTGGTCTGAAAGGACTTCAATGCTCATTATAAGTTATGGCATTCGGTCCTCGGCATTAAGCAGTGCTAGTTGAGCAAATTTCTATCTCTACGTTTTGCACGGCATATAAGGACTTCCCTACCAGAATTGGCGGAGAGTGCATAGTGCGCCAGACATAACCATCGTATCACCGGGTCTGACAAATGACGTCACCTGGCAACTCTTCATTTCTCTTGGATCAGATCTTCATCCCATAATTGTCTCCAGGAGCCAAAACACAGTGGTCCCACTTGTATGGCAAGGCGCGAAAAAATGTTTCTAATCGTCGGATTGATCTTTTTCAGGAAATGTTTAAAATAAGTAAAAACTTCTTGAGCCAAAAACTTATCAATAGGGATCTAGTTTTTCCTATAGCCCCCCAAAAAGCACTAGCACCCGATTTCAGGTATTTTGAAGCTTTTTTCTCCAGACAATTATGACGCAGACCGCCCGACTTCATCACCTCTGAACACCGAACTTTCATCAATAATGGGAAAGATAATTGGCCTGGTTTCAGAGAGTTCACCAACCTGAACTAATGAACTGATTTTCGGGTAGCAGATAGGATGCTCAGCGGCAACTGTCCGCTATATACATGCTGGACGAATTTTCGAAAGGAGACCAAATTTCCCACCAAGGCAGCGGAATGAAATTCGTGATGAAATTCGTCGAGCCAACCCCAGTGAGTTCAGGGAGCTGACACTGGAAGTTAATAGGTTGGTCTGGAACAATGGGCTGGATCATCTGGAGTGTTGCAACATTGAAGGCAGAATAAGTGAATTGTGAGCAACGGTTGAGTCACTCTCGAACCCTCAAGAGAAGGTATGACAGGGTGAAGAGTAGATTACTGCGTTGCTTTAGATCTCTACCTACCTCACTACCATGGTAGAACAAGAAAAGGGAGCAGCAATACCCAGCTGACTGAACTGGGCTGTAATGTTAGTGTCAAATTCCATACGACATTTTATATTTATTTCTACGTTCGATGTGTATTAGGGATATATATTTTTTGAAGAAAAAAAATATTCATAAAAAAACTATTTCCCATAAAGACTTCTTCATATAAATAACATGTAACATGTCCGAACGACGTGCCGCACACCAAAACATCGCTTATAGAGGCGGTAGAAGGTTTGTTAATATGGTGTGGTATTTTGATAAGTCTGAAAAAATAAAGCCGTAATAAACATGTGTTTTTTGATTTCAAAAACAAGAGAGTGAAACAGCATCTCCTTTTTCAATGAATTTCCAGCGACCTCGTACATATTTGCAAGAATTATACTTTCTGAGAGAAATAATGCATTTAGTAGGATGATATGGAATTCAAATTGAGAATCTAACGAGTTTTCATTCATGTTTTTCAAAATATACAATCAAATGTGAAAAATATAAGTTTTTTTTAAATTCCAATAATTTATAGACATTTCCTTATTTTGTTTACATTTATCTTTGACACTAACGTTACAAACAAAAACGAATTCCTATGTGGTTGTTGTTGAGTTGTATTTGTTGTAGTACTTACTTTACCTGGTTTGTTCTACCATGCCTCATTACCTACCACAATTTGCAATGGATGATGTTCGAATGTCATTACCGTTGGGCCCTGATGGAATCTGAAACAGCTGGATGTGTCGGGAGACGAGTATCTCACAAAACTTTTCAACCTGTTGCTAGCCACCAACATCGTTTCCAAAGTCTAGAAAATGAGCAGGGTGATCCCGCTACTGAGTCCAGGCAAGTATACCAGCAAATGTCAATCGTACAGAGCGATTTCGCCTTTGTCACCTGTAGCAAAGACCTTTGAGGCTTTAGTCCTCGCCAGAGTCAGAAATAGCTATCTAGTTGCAGATAATCAACTTAGATTCTGAAAACAGCACAACAACAACGTTGCACGCCATCTCCACACATATTAGTCGAGGACTCAACCAGAGCAAACTTTGTGCTAGAACAGTAATGGTGGCGCATAACTTACCAAAAGCCTTTGATGTCAAGCACTCCACGCCAATCGTACATGGAATTCAGGAATAAGAAGTCAAAGCCCGTAGAGTAAAACAGGGAGTTCACCAAGGTGGGTGATATCTCCGGAACTGTTAATCGCCCCCAGACGGCATTGAGATTGTACAATCAGACGACATATACCTTGCCTAGTCTCATTTGTGAAATGCTGCACTCCTACTTGACTGATGTTATCACCTTTTTCCACGTGAGGAATATACAAACATCCGTCACTAAATCTAAGGCCACTCTGTTCACTACATGAACGGCAGAGATGAGAACAAAGCTGAATGTCCTGGTCGATGGAAACAGAATTCCGACCATTAACTACCCCAAGATTCTAGGGGTAACATTCGACAATATCTTTACGTCAGACGTCCATGCCACAGCTATCTTAAACAACCTTCAAGGTCTTCAAGTCCCTAGCCGGCTTTACTTGGGTGTTTGCACAACGAAATCTTGTTGACCACATATGAGGCGCTCAGCGCCAAAACGGCCTAACCCACATTTTCAAAAAAATCGAACTGACTATGCTGGACGAACCGGAACCTTTTGTAATATATACTAAAAAAATCCCCAATTGCATAGGTTATTCTACATGCCGTAAACTGTTTTTCCTTTACTGAAAGTTTGAAAAAATGTGGACGCCAAAATGGCCTAAGCCACATAGACAAAATCGAATACTGGAAATAAAAAAATGCGTGTGGGTTAGGCCAAAAACGCATGTTACGTTTTAGTCAGGAGAATATTTGAAAAATAATATAAAAATAAATTTTCGAGAAGAATTTGTAAGTAAAAACCAAAGGTTATGTAATGTTATAATGTGGTGGCCTAAACCTTAACATAAGAATGAACACTATTTGCACATGCATGGTCAATAATTCGGCCTTCTCAGTGGAACGGATAGACCACAAATTTTTAGTGTCTGGCCATTCATGTCTACCATGCGATCAAGATTTTGGTCTCATTGAAAAGGAAAAAAATATTATAAGGGCATTTTTACACCTGATGATTGGGATCGTGTAATCCTCACGGCAAAAAGGGAACCATGTCACTTGGTAAAGATGATGACAGATGAAATAAAAAGCATGTCCTCAATTGAGAAACTAGTATCAAACAGAAAATCTCCGAAGACAAGGCGTCAAAAGTTGAATGGCTTAAGATTCAGTGCCTTCGATTCCAAAATGCGAAGCCATTTATAATTCAATACAAATATTCAGTTAACATAAATGTTTTATTTCAAGAAGTTAATATCCCAAAAAGGACTCCAGCAAGTACGTAAATTTTGAATTGGAACCGCTTTATCCGGGAGGAAGATTCATTAAAGCTGCAAAGTTTAAGGATTTACAGAAACTCAAAGGGTAAATCAAGCATTTTATAATAATTTAAAAACAAATTCGAAAGCCGAGGAGGAAGATATCCTAAGCCACTTTAATTTTTTTATTAACTGTTTAAAATAGTTTTTATATATGTAAACTAATACCTAATGATTAACCTAAAACAAATATTACAACTAATATGTATTTATGATTAATAAAAAAATTATAAAAATATTTTAAAAACTTGTTTTCTTTCAACTTCGTTTTTCTCAGAACCATTTCTATGTGGGTTAGGCCGTTTTGGCGCTGAGCGCCTCATATAACGTGGCAGGTCGGTCCGTGGTAAGCTATGTAGTAATGTGAATCCAAAAATAGTTTTTTGTCAATTTCAACAATTGTTTTTGTTAAATCCGAAAATAGTTTTTGTCAACTGGACAATATTTTCTCTTTTCTTCGACAATCTTTTTCTCTTCTCTCGGTATTCGATGCCGAGGTGAAAAAACACTTTTGGTGTTTTTTGTGTATGTATACCAACTATGAGATTCTTGTTTTTATTTGTTTCTGTTTTGTTTCATTCTTCTTCTTTGTGTTTTGATAGTTGAGTTATACCGGCACAATCTGAGAAGTGGTCGCAATTTAGATTTCCTTTTCACGTTTGTTATGGTTTTTAATTATTTCCTTATGTTGTGGTGGGTGCTTGGATGAGCGCAATTGAGTAGCTTTGTTTGTCCTTGTTATCAGTTAAAGCAGCAAACAATGTATTGTGTTCATCAATGCTCGTAATAAAAGTGATATTTATATCAAATTTATGTGGAAAGTATATATGTGAACTCAAATCAAAAATTTCAGTAACAGGTTTTCTGGGCTGACAATAGTTTTTTGTAAAAATTCTAGATTATGATAGTTCCTACTATAGGTATTGTTAATGATTTTTACAATATTGCGGAAATTTGCAAGTTGTTTTTGTTTTCAATGTTTGGAGCAAAAATAGATATTTTTGCTCCAACAAAAGCGAAAAATATTTTATCTGCGTGCAGTGCGACAACACAATGGCACGTCTTCGTTGCAATACTTGTTCGGGTATTACAGTGAGAGTCATCTCAATCACCGTATGGTGGATAGGATTCTTACAGCCAACCCGTTGCGAGGGATCATTATGATCTAGAGACAAAGATGTGTAATGATATAAGAGATAACCCCTAAATCACCAAGAAGGTTTGGAGATAATTCACCAAGATGTAGTCGCAGATACCACAAACAACTATCGTGTAATCGCGGTCGTCGGAGTATAACCTTAATCTATCGCTGCTGGAAAACTGCCCAAAAACAATATCAGCAGGATACATTATTTGTAAATAAGGCCATGTTTATATTCTAGCCTTTCGGAGGGTTATTCTTCTTAATGAGGATTTATTTGACGTATGCGCAAAGGAATTGACATTTGAAACCCAGTGGGTTTGTTAAATCTGGTTATATATAAACGTACTATAAGTCTTTTTATGATTTTCAAATGGTTTTATGTATGTCTTTTGCCAGACTATGAAAATTTTCATTAACATGAAAATGAGTTTATAGGTAAGAGGTGTGAAGGGGGTGAAACTCTGTACACAAGGTTCTGTAATCTGAAATTATTATTTGTGTTTAAATTTTTTTTTTTTTTTATTTATAATACTGTGAAATTACATAATACTTTTAATGTGGCCTCAGCGCCATAAAGACATAATTGAGGCATGCTGGCAATAAATACATTTCACAAGATATACATTTAATATGAACTTATTTCAAAATAATATGTATAATATAATTGATAAATCAAGTACTACGGATTTAAGATACTAGTTTAGAAGCATTTGTAGTATGGATTCCAAATACATTTTAACATTTTTCTTGAATAATGACAAGGAGTTTGTATCTTTCATGTGGAGAGGCAAAGAATTAAACAAGGAACTTCCCAGGTACGTAATACGCTGTTTTGTTACTTCTAGTCTGCATCTAGTAATTTTTAGATTATTTCGATTCCTGGTATTAAAAATAGTTGTATTCCGCGGAAATTGTATTGTGCGATATCCAACGTTATTGAGCGATTTAAAGACATATATTAATGCTTGATATTGATATAAGGCATGTATTGGAAGAATAGGTCTACAAATTTCACTATATAGACTGATGGTGGAGTAAGAAAGCGACAGATTAAAAACAATTTTCAAAGCTTTATTTTGCATATGTTGCAACGATTTCAAAGCATTTGACTTCTTTGAACCATAAATAACAGCTAAATAATTTAGATGACTTTGCACGAGCGCTTGGTATATTAGCAACTTTGTATTTGTATCAAGAACGTACCTCATTTTATATAGTATACCTATGGCTGGAGCTATTTTACTTTTTATAACATTTATGTGCATATCCCAAGAGAGGTTACTTTGCAATATAATACCTAAGTATGCTACACTATTTTCCTCTTTTACCACATTACCATCAAGATTTATACTGAACGAATTGTTATTATGATATGATTGAGGTCTAAAACGTATTAATTTAGTTTTGCTTACGTTCAGACATAACTTGTTGATTCGTATGAATTCTATAATCAATGACATATCACGTTCAATTGCAATCTTTAATGGAAGTTCAAGTTTATAGGGATAAAAAATATATAGGTCATCAGCGAACATAAACAAACGTCCTGACAAATTTAAATTCACTATGTCATTTATATATATCGAAAATAATAAGGGTCCAAGGCAACTGCCTTGGGGTACACCGCACTCAATACTAGTCATTCTGCTTTTTTCCCCTGAGACTTCGACGTATTGCTTCCTGTTGGCTAAATAACTCTTGAAGAGAGAATATTCTTTACCACATATACCATAATACAAAAGTTTCTTTAATAAAATATCATGGTCGATAATATCAAAAGCTTTCGAAAAGTCCAAAAACAGACCAGCAACTCCATTGTAGCCCTGATCCAAACTACTACATACAAAATTCACAACATTCATAACGGCCTCTTCCGTCCCACATCCTCGCTTAAAGCCAAATTGATATTTATACATAAAATTATTATCATCGAAGTATTTACACAACTTTTGCTGTATAATCTTCTCAAATATTTTGTCAACTATTGACAAAAGCGAAATAGGACGATAGTGTTCCACAGACGATGCATGTGTAACTTTTGGAATGGGGACAACTTTGCTGATTTTTAGGCTATTAGGATATAAAGACATATGAATGATTTTATTGTAAATTTGTACTAAAGTTGGTGTTACAAAACAGTCAAGTTCGTAACTCTCAAACCAATGCAAAGCTATGAAAATATCAACATTTTCATATGATTTCATAAATGTGTGTGGACGTCAATGAAAATTTAAAGGAGAATAACAAAGAATTTTCTAATGAAAATTTTCATAGTCTGGCATAAGACTATGCATTTTAAAAATTAATTCGAATTGTCAGTAAACCTCAGTAATATTTCTGTGTTTTGGATCTACTACAAAATAAACAAATTTAGTTGCTGCTTTCAACAAACATTGGCGACATTATAATCGACACATTCGATGACTTAACATTTTCAATAGAAGCTATTCTTGACAATGTTTTTTTTTCGTTTTCGCTTTTGACTTCCATCCCAAGCTACGTCGACTATAACCAAAATTGAAATCGAAAAACAACACACATTACACCTGACCTTGACACAGTAATCTCATTTGGTAGTTTTGTGTTACGGCGTTTATTACAACGTTTTTTGTTTGTTCGTCACTGCACTGGCTAGAAAGAAGTGTAAGCGTATTTTGTTTTTCTTCTTTCGGGTTTTGTTGTTAATTTATTTAGAATTTGAAAGTCACAAATCGTGTGGTGTTACTTTAAATTAATGTGTTTTTAATTTCTCTAGAAGTATATCTATCTACTCGTATTTGTATTGAACGTGTTTTAAAAGTAATTACCATTACAATTAATAGCTCACGTAAATGCGGAGATTAGAACCTGTTTTGATAGCAATAATTAATTGGGCTTTCTTCGATAGCAAATTAAGAACGAGTCAATGGACAGTTAAATAGAATTTGGTCTATTATTTTTTGTTGGAACACATGACTTAGATTAGCGGCAGGGATGTGTCGGTGACCTATTGGGAATTTTTCAGGGTTTTTTTAGCAAAGGATGATTGTTTGTACTTATGTCGGAGGCAAAAAAAGAGATTTTACCACATTAGCAAACGTGGAATTTGTAGGAATATTATTCTAAACAAGTAAACCAGTATCAGTCGGCTTTGCTGACAGACATATACCATCGGTTTATGTGGATTAAAATACTTTTTTTTTTCAAAAAACAAAAAAAAACTTATGTATTTAAGGGGGATTTCAAAATTAAGTATGGATAGGATTAAATCTCAAAAATTTGCGGGGATATTGATAGATAGAGCTTTTTTTATCTCACTAGCCTACGAAAAACATAATATCGCTGTAAACAGGGCCCCTAAAATAACCGGTAAAAATGTCCAAAGAATCCTCGAACAGACCCTTAACCACACAAAAATGTTGAACATTTGTGTGCGTGGTACCACAAGGATTGGGCAGATTGGGCCCAAATTTGAACATAAACTAAGTTTCGACAATATTTAGAGATCCAAAGTTTGGACCAAATCGTTTGCTACGTCTATGAGAAATCTCGCGTACCATTTTAGCGAATATTTTCGAAATGTTGTGGGGGAGGTACCGGAAGGAGTGGACCTATAAGCACCACCTTCGAATTTCATCTAATATTCGAAGAAATATTACAATATCCAAAGTGTGGACGAACGTAGTATTCGGTTCGAGCACTCCAGCGACTACATATGGTGCCATAGGGGTTTTTTTACAACTGTCGGGCTGTTTTCTCAAGATGTATGGACTTGCCACTGAAAGAACTTTTACTGTGATAATGGAGGCAGCGGATGCAAGTTGCTACAACAAAAACTAAAGTGATTCGAGAGCAGATCTTAAAGTGACTTTATCCAAAATTTTGTGTGGGAGGGAGTGGACAAATATAGTCCATATTCAAACCTGATCTATATCTGGTAGATATATTAGGATGTGTAAAGTATGTACCAAATCGGTCACTCCCATCAAGAGTTATCGTGCGCACAATTTTTCCGAACATTTTTGTACTTTTGTGGGAGAGGTACCTGAAGGAGTGGACCGATAAGGCTTATCTTCGAATTTAAACTAAGTTTGGACAAAATATCACTACAGCCACATTTTTGACTGAATCGGCATATCCGTTCGATACTTATCTTGCGCTTCAATCACTACACACGGTGTCATTAGGGGTTTTTGTACCTTTCAGGCTATTTTCTCAGGAAGTATGGCCTTGTCCCTGATGAAACTTATACCGTCGTGTGGGGGCAGTGAATACAAGTTGCTACAACAAAAATCAATGCTAAACAGAACATTCCCGACATTTTGTGTGGGAGGTACCCGATTGAGTCCATATTGAAACACGATGTGCAAAATATGGACCAAGTCGGTCAATTCCTTCACAAATTTTCCGAACATTTCCGAACTTTTGTGAGGGAGGTACCTGAAGGAGTGGACCGATATAACCCATCATCGAACTTAAACTAAGTTTAGACAAAATATTACGAAAGCCAAATTTTGGACCGAATCGCTTGATCCGTTCGAGAGTTATCGTGCGCTCCAGCCAGCCAGCCAGACAGACGGACGGACTCCAAATTGTCTGAGACACATTTCGTCCAAACATACTTTGGGTCTAAAACCACACATGAGACACATTTTGCCCGTATGAAAGTGTATATATCCTCGTTAGTATAAATGCTGAAGGTATAATCATAAAAAGACAACAAGTAAGAAAGTATCAGTCAGCTGTGCTGATAGAGAATACCCTCAGCCTCTGTAGGTACCGTAATGTGGGGCTACACCAAATCTTTGATATATACCAAAAATTGTTAATTAGAAAACATCTGATTCATAGAGAAGTTTGGAACGTACTCCGGAAAAAATTGTCCCGTTGTAAAGGAGGCAGCTAAGATAGCCTACTCAAAAAAATTCAAAAAGATCTGAGAGGAGTTTTTAAATTTCACTTTTTCCGAATTTTGTGTGGGAGATACCCGAAGGAGTGAATCGATATTGTCCATATTCGAAGCCGATCTACATGTGGAAGGAATAATACGATGTGCAAAGTTTGTTCCCTTCGAGAGTTATCCCTTACACAGAAAAATTTCGAACTTTTGTAGGGAGATACCCGAAGGAGTGGACCGTATAATCCATATTCCAACCTTATACATGACTGCAAAGTTTGGACCAATCAGAAACTCCTTGCGAAAGTTATATTACGGATTTTCCATTTTGTTTCGTTCGGTCAGGGTTTCTTTAAGAATTTAGGCCATTATCTCCGGAAGTATGGACTTGTCCCGAAAAAAAATGTATCGTCGCTGAAAAAAATTCAAGACGATCCGAGAGGAGCTCGTAAACTTCACTTATTCACAATTTTGTGTGGGAGGTACCCGAAGAAGTGGACCGATATAGTCTGGAAGGAATAATACCATGTCCAAAATTTGGACCAAATCGGTTGCTCCCATCGAGAGTTATCGTTTACATAATTTTACAAAAAATTTTTGAACTTTTGTGGGGGAGGTACCCGAAGGAGTAGACCGATATGGTTCATTATCAAACTTAAACTAAGTTTGATTCAAATCGGTTGGTCCTTTCGAGAGTTACCGTGCCCACTAGCCAGACAGACGGACGGACATGGCTAAATCGACTCCAAATTGTCGAAAACGAATTTCGTCCAAACATACTTGGGTCTAAAACCGTTATTTCGATGAGGCACATTTTTGTCGTATCAAAGTGTATTTTTATAACCTCAGCATTTTTGCTAACCAGGGGGTGTATACACTTTCATACGGGCAAAATGTGCCTCATTGAAATAATGGTTCTAGACCCCAAGTATGTTTGGACGAAATCCATGTCAGACAATTTGGAGTTAATTTAGCCATGTCCGTCCGCCTGTCTGGCTGGAGCGCACGATAACTCTCGAACGGAACAACTTAGTTCATGTTCGAATATGAATTCTATCGGTCCACTCCTCTAGGTACCTCCCCCCCAAAAGTTTAAAATTTTTCACTAAAATTTCGGAAAAATGCCGTTTTAGGCCTGCTCTCGAATCGCTTTGATCATTGTTGTAACAACTTGTATTCGCTGCCCCCAAAACGACGGTACAAGTTTTTATCAGGGGCAAGTATATACTTCCTGAGAAAATAGCCCCAAGGATGTAAACCCCTATGGCACCACGTGTATTGACTAGAGCGCAGGATAACTCTCGAATGGATCAGACGATTCGTCCAAAATTTGCCCTTCGTAATATGTTGTCCAAACTTAGTTAAAGTTCGAAGATGGGCACTATCGGTGCGCACCTTCCTAAAATTTAAAAGAGATGCCACTAAAATGGTACGCGCTATATTTGTTGAGCATACTTTGGATCTCCTAATATTTTCTCCAAATGTAGTTCTACTGCAGAAATGGTTTTCTCCTTATGGTAACTGCCACACAAAAGTTCAACATTTTTGTTTCAGTTCAGTTTGGGATCTGTTCGAAGATCCTTTGGAAAATGTTACCGATGCTACTCTTTGCGGTCCTGTTTAAGCGATATTATGTTTTTCGTGGGCAAGTCCATGCTTCCTGACATAGTGGTCCAACTGAAATAACTGGTGGCCATTAAATCTATCGAAAGGCATGACTACCAAAATAGGATCTACTTCCAAAATGAAGTATGGCGGTCCATTCCTTCAAGTGTATCCTTCACAACACAAAATATATGTTTTTTTCGAGATGTTCATACTTCCAAAAAAGGGCCACACAATCTACGTAGCCGGTATTATATTCGATATTGTCAATAGATTAAAATTTCAATTTACACAGGCTGAGGGTATAGCTCTATAGGTAAGCCGACTGATACTTTTTTACTTGTTTTGTCATCACTAAGCCTTCAGGTGTATGTACTTTGATACGATATTTGATTGCTCATTGAAATAATGGGTTTGGGCTAGAGAATTGTTGCGCGCGTCACTATCGTGACACTAAACAACAATTAAACACATAAACTACTAAGCACTTTAGTGACAATTAAGTACTAACACTTTAGTTGTTTTTGTTTAGTGTCAATATTGTGAGACGCGTCCATCTCTAGTTTGGGCCCAAGTATATATGAAGGAAACACTTCCATTTAGTTTTGCTATGCCAATACACAAATTCGGCATTCGAATGAGTCTCCTTTGCAGACAAGCCGGAAGTTTTTCTTTTAAGTTTGCACAGGCTATATACAAAACAAAAACGTATGTATAAATACTACTACTTAAAATATATAAATCAGTATTAGTATACTTTTAACAAAATAAAAACAAAAAATGCAAAAAAAACTAACTTAAATGATGGACATCAGCTGCATTATCACATACAAACAAGAAATCACAGCACAAAGCAACATCGAATTAATTAACATGGTCGCCCAAAAACAACAACAACGGCATAAACACCGTGCAACGACTACTAATAACAAAACAACTCACGTTTACTTTCAATAGCAACAACAAATATAAACTAAAAAACGAAAAATACATTAATATCCATTAAATTGTTTATCAATGCAAAAAAAAAACACTGATTGTGATAATTAAGAACTAATCGTAGACTGTATGTAGTTTTGTGCATATCTTCAATAAAATATTTTAATGATCATTCTCATGGAATTTTTCCACTTCAATGATGTATGTTCTTAAAATTGAGTGTCACATGAGTCGAATAAGCACCCACCTTCTGCATTACCAGCAGTCTACAAAATAATGGGTTACATACATACATATGTTCCCACAAAATCACCGAAGGTACAAGGGAGACTTTCTTTCTACTCTTACTGGCTCAATATGAGACCTACTTTTTATACCCTCAACATTTATACTAACGAGGGTATTAGAGTGAAAAAAAACAAATTGTTTTTTTTCTTTTTGGCATTCCTTGTTTTTTTTTTTTTCTCACCCTAGATTGTATATGGTAATATTCAAAAATGTTTTACAATCGTTGAAGTTGAGGTTCACCATTTAATAAGTCGCGAACTGTCAATATATTTTATATAATATGAATATATTTATATTAATTGAAGTGTTTTAGCCGGGATCTCATAATATAGACCATAATAAATGAATTACGTGGAAGCTGTGTTGGTGGTAATATAAAAAAATGGGTAAAAATGTGTTGAAGTTAGCAAGTTTTTTTGTGTTTTTTCTTGATTTCTGGTCAAACCAGGGAAAATTCAGACCTGAGCTCAAAGAAAAAATTGAAGAATACCCCTTGTGCAACATGGTTCTAATGCATGACTTCTCGATATATACAGTGCATTCCCCTTAAATCGATGCTGACATTTTGAAGTTTTGAAATCGGGGTTTTTTGAAATTTTCTTATAATTAGAGGGCGCAACCAGATAATGAACTATACTATTTATTGGATTGTAGAACTCGTGATTCCACGTCGTTTGATGGATATCTCATGAGTGTGCTCCGTACAGCTCCCTAGTAATAGGAGTCCAAAGTCGAATTTTTGGTGCGTAAATTTTTTTAAAAACCTATTTTTTGGCTTCAAAATTTACAACCGTGACTCAGGTACCCTTGAACCCCGCGTGATTTTAGTTTTTTTTCTGCGCCGGATTTAATGAGCCCTACCGCGATCGAATCCATCCACTAAAACCGGTGATATAGATATCCTGAAAATAGGAAAATAAGCAAAATTTTATTTTGGCTAAACCGCATACTAAACCGCGATTTCCCTTAAAAATTTTTACATAAATGGAATCCATTATACGCGATTATAATATTTGTCAAAAAGGTGTGTCATAAATTACAGAGATTCGGGAGTAGTATTCGTATTTAACCAAAAATAGAATCAGGTAGCACATCCGCGGTTCTCGAAGAATCTGTATAAAACTTCTCTTATTGACGTATTTTTAACAGGGGGTCACTGAAATCGGATGCGCCTTATAATCATATGAACATCGCGCTATTTTTACCCACATGAAGCATTTTGGTGTAGTAAGATGCAACTGATGGCACACTTTGGCCGCTGAATGAAACATGGAAAAATGCAAACATATTGACAGAGATGCACTCGCTCTATGCGAAAAGCACATGCGCCTCAAGTGATTTTAACTATTTCGCGCGTTATACGGTTTTTTAACTTTTATGTTTTTTCTTTGATTGTATATCAATATCACTCTTTATTTCCTAATTCTATTGCTTATCACACTAAGCAATTATACTTTCACGATGATAAACTATTTTCCTTCAAGAGGTTTTAGCAAAATAATTCAGGTTTTGTTTGGAAATTTAGCGAAATAGTAGAATAACTCCCAAAAAATGTTCTAAAATTTTTCGTATTAAACGAAAAAATATATTCTTGAAATACGTTTCAACAATAAAATTTTGTCTTTTGTTGTAGCTCTAATATGCAATTTAAAATCCTAATCTATAAAATTTTGGTCTCACATTTTTCTGAATATTGTCTAGATTCTGTACGTATTTTTAATTTATTTTTTAGAGATTTTTATGGACTCTGAGTTAGAATAAATACAATTTACTCCAAGATTCCTTCATTATTATTTGATTTTCCCCGAAAATGAAAATAAATTTTAGCAAATATTTAGGCGTCTACGGATAGGTATTAAATGTTGTTACCGATTTATATATACATTTTGGTATTACAACACAAAGGGAATTTTTGAATATTTTTTCTTTATAAGGAATAAAACCCCCCATAACTTTTGGACGCAGCATCCAATTTTGTGAACGCGAACAGATTTGAAACCACGATTTTTTTCTTAACCCATGTACCAAAAATCTTGAATGTCCTTGTAAAAAATTTTTTTAATTTGTTTTCGATGGAATTGTAAAGGAAATTTGAAATTTACCATATGCACTATCATACGGGTAAAATGCGTCCCATCGACCCCAAGTATGCTTGGACGAAATCCGTTTCAGACAATTTGCGGTCCATTTAGCAATGCCCGTCCGTCCGTCTGTTGGCTGGAGCGTACGATAACTCTTGAACGGTTGAGCCGATTTGGTCCAAAATTTGGCCTTCGTAATATTTTGTCAAAACTTAGTTTAAGTTTGAAGATCAGAAATATCGGTCCAATCCTTCGAAAATTATCGGAAAATTTGTGCGCATGATAATTCTTGAAAGGAGTAACGGATTTGGCATATGCTTTGCACATCGTGAAATTTGAGGTTCCAATATGGACTCTATCGGTCCACTCCCTCGTGTACCTCCCACACAATATTTCGGAAAAGTTCAGTGTATCGCTGCTCTCGAATCACTTTGATTTTTGTTGTAACAGCTTGTATTCGCTGCCCCATTACGACGATGCATGTTTTTCAGGGGCAAATTCATACTTTCTGAGAAAATAGCCCGAAAGCTTAAAAACCCCCCTATGATTTCAATCAAGACATTTTTGGCCAAAACTATTTTTTGGAGGTTGAAAAATTTTAATTTTATAATAAAAATAAAAAACAACAGCCTACTCTGAAAAAACGAAAGAAAAGAAAATCAAACCCCTCTATAGTTGACGAACCCCGCAAACGTTTTAAGGACCATGATCTGCGAATTTACACCTGGAATGTTCGCACTTTTTATAGAGACGCATTGGCAGACATACTTGAAAAGTACAAGGCCGATATTAATGCCATACAGGAAATACGTTGGATTGGGAAAGGTGTCACAACAACACCTAAAGGTGACGCACTGTATTATAGCTGCCATGACGTAAAGCATGTGTTTGGTTGCGGATTCGTAGTTAGTCGGAGACTAAAACATCTGGTATCCAGCATCACCCCAGTGAATGAAAGACTTGCTGCAATTCGAATAAAAGCTAAATTCTTCAACATCAGCTTTATTTGCGATCATGCTCCCACTGAAGAAAAGGACGAACAGACCAGAGATATATTTTACGAGCGCTTTGAAGAAACATATGAACGTTGCCCTGCCCATGACATTAAAATTATTCTAGGCGATTTTAATGCCAAAATTGGAAAGGAGAATATCTTTGGCCCAACAGTCGGGAAATTCAGTCTCCACAGTGAAAAATCTGATAATGGTATAAGGCTGATAGACTTTGCAGCTGCAAGAAACATGATAATTAGCAGTACCAGATTTAAGCATCTCGATATTCATAAGGGCACCTGGTTGTCTCCAGATCAAAGAACAAGAAATCAAATTGATCACGTTGTGATAGATGGAAGACATTCATCGAGCGTGTTGGATGTACGATCGTTCCGAGGCGCAAAAAATTGATTTGGATCACTACCTTGTTGCAGCAAAGGTACGTACCAGATTAAACGTAGCAAACAAAGTGCGAACAGACACAACACGAAAGTTGGACATCGGTAAGCTGCAATCACAACAGATAGCAACAGCATATTCCACTCAACTAGCCCATTTGCTTAATCAAAGCATTCCTCATCCCGATAGCATATTAGCGCAATGGCAAAGCATTGCCCACTCCATGCAAACAGCCGCAAAATCAGTACTTGGATACCAGAGACCTCCACCAAGGAATCCATGGTATGACCAGGAGTGTCGTGCTGCTACCGAAGAGAAAAATTCGGCATATAGGGCTACTTTACAATCAGTTGCAACGCGTAGCGCACGAGAGAGGTATCGGTAGAAAAGCAGAGCGGAGAAACGTCTTTTCCGCAGGAAAAGAGAGAGAGAGAGAAATGGAAAAGCAGGAGTGTGAAAAAATCGAGATGTACAGGAGACAGAACGAAGCCCGAAAATTCTACAAAAGAGTGAAACATCAAACTGATGGCTTTGGAACTGGCACATCCTCCTGTAGTGACCAGCAAGGTAATCTGGTAACATATACAGATAGCGTGCTCAGCATATGGAAGGAACATTTCTCCAATCTGCTGGTATCCAATAGTAGCGAAGTCGACGAAGATACCACAGATCCAATCCCACAAGATGGTATTGAATGTATACCACCCGGCCAAGATGAGGTAAAGGCAGCAATAAACCGGCTGAAGAATAATAAGGCAGCAGGAGCTGATGGCCTACCAGCCGAGCTGTTTAAAAACGGAGGCGACACGCTTATAAGGTGTATGCATCAGCTAGTTAGCTCCATCTGGCAGGAAGAACGCGTACCCGACGATTGGAACCTCAGCATCCTGTGTGCCGTCCATAAGAAAGGTGATATGACTTTATGCTCCAACTATAGGGGCATAAGTCTTCTCCCTATCGCCTACAAGATAGTGTCGGGGATATTGTGCGAACGACTAAAGCCCATGGTCAACGAAATAATTGGACCATACCAATGCGGCTTTTGACCTGGCAAGTCCACCATTGACCAGATATTTACCCTGCGGCAAATCCTGGAGAAGACTCAAGAGATGCAGATCGACACCTACCACCTTTTTGTCGATTATAAAGCAGCCTTCGACAGCCCGCTCCGTTCAAAGGTATTCCAAGCCATGTCTGAATTTGGTATCCCCGCAAAGCTCATTCGGATTTGTAAAATGACTCTAACTGACACAAGATTTTCAGTTAAAATAATAAAGAACCTCTCCGAAGAGTTTTGTACCAAAATAGTTTTCAGGCAAGGAGACAGCCTTTCGTGTGATCTTTTCAACATCCTGCTAGAAAGGTTATATGAGAGGCAAACGTCAAAAGAAGTGACACAATCTACACCAATAGCCACATGTTACTTGCTTATGCTGATGATATAAACATCAAGGGACGATCAGTAAAAGAAGTAACCGATACCTTTATGAAGGTCGAAGGAGAATCTGATAAAGTGGGACTGGCGGTAAACGGCGAGAAAACCAAGTTGATGGTGTCTACTCGCAATGCGTTCATTGAGATCGGACCAACTGTTGAAGTTGGTTCCTATAATATTGAGGTAGTAAAATACTTCGTATACCTCGGCACCGCCGTAAACACAACAAACGACATCAGTTGTGAAATAAAAAGGAGAATTGTATTGGCCAAGAGATGCTACTTTGGATTAAGTAAGCACTTCAAAAACAAAGCCACAACTCGTCAAACAAAAATAACGCTTTTTAAACCACTGATACTACCCGTGCTGATGTTTGGTTCCGAAGCCTGGGTACTTGTGCAAGCAGATAAGGCAAATTCTTCGAAAGATCTACGGACCAATCTGCGTTGACGGTGAATATCGACGTCGTATTAACCACGAGCTGTATCGGCTATAAAACGACAACAATATAGTTAAACGTATCGAGATGCAGTGATTGCGTTGGCTAGGCCATATAATAAAAATGAGCGATGATGAACCCGCTAAAAAGGCGTATAAATTCGAGCTACATGGCTGTGCACGCAGAATTGGCAGGCCAAAGAATAGATGGCGCAAACAAGTGGATGAAGAGATGACAAGGCGCGGTATTCCAGAAAGCGAAGCACTAAACAGGGAGAATTGGAGATCTTTTCTTAGTTCGGTCTATGGAACAAATGTTCTGTAATGGGCCAGCTAAGTAAGTATGTAGGCCTCATTATTCCTCCGAAATGGCTGAAATTTGGTATTTAATCTTCATTTGGGGTATAAAATGTTCCATATGAAAGTTTTCGGTATAGGTTCACGACTTCATATAGCCCCCATAGAACGGCACGTCCCGATTTTCGGTATTTTGAAGGTTGTGGCTTCAATATTCCACCGAAGTGGCTGAAATTTGGTATTTAGTCTTCGTTGGTAGTATAAAACTTTCCCACCGAAATTTGTCCGTACACGCCTCCATTTGGCGCCCATAAAACGGTACCTCCCGAATTTCGGTATTTTTAAAGTTAGCCACATTGTTTTACAGAAATTGCTGGAATTTGGTATTTAATCTTCTTCATAAACGAAAGGAAAATAATTGTTCAGTTTTACTTCAATACAACTCATGGCGTAGGGTATAAAATAAATGACGAAAAGGACATTGAAGGAAGCGAGTTAGAAGGTCGAAGTGCTCTACGAAAATAATCCTCATTCGATTTGACTGCAGACATGTAATATCAAAAATAAGCTAAAGCAACAGTGAACAAAGATATAACGCCAATTCCTGATGGCTTACAGTGTCTCTAGCAAAAACTTCATCACGCCATAACGCGGAAGTTCGACTCACGGCGGATATGTCCTTCGGGGTTCTTAATATACTCACCAAGGTCTTTCTTCCTCAACAGGAATTTTCCGTGCCCCAGACTTTCACCTCAATTTTGTTGCACAGTGTAGTATGAATAAACGAGTCACGAACTTTTATCGTTATCGAATTGAATCTCTATGTTATGAAATAAATAGTGCATTGATCCAGACTTCCACTGCATCAGGGTTGCGTCGTCGGAGTCGAGCAATTTTAATGCAGTGGAAGTCTGGATCAATGCACTATTTATTTCATAACGTAGAGATATTTTGACACATTTTCTCCTTTGGGATATACATGATAAATATAATATTTTGTTCACAAAAATATAATCTTATTCAATACTTAAATGGAGTAAACGTTATTTTAGTCTACACTAAGCAAAAATTCATTCGTTCCTGTTTCACTAAAAAATTTTGAGAAAAAAAGTCGAAAGGTTATCACCCTAACGAGCACTAGTACAATAGACAGAGTGTCCCTCACAAGGAATCATTACCTGAATATTTTGTTGGATGTTTAAATGTGGAAGCTAAAATATATTCGTATTCCACTATTGGCATTAAATTCGCCTAGAATAAAACTCTTCATGTCATGATCAGTCACATCACATTATCATTCCATGTTGACCAATAAAATATTATTGAGATTCATTTCAGGAAGACAAGATTTTAAAAACATACTTTTTCAAAATGTATAACTATAGTTTGGATATCTTATTACACTCAGAAGAAATTATAATCCAACATGCTTGGTTTCCAATAATCTTGACCTACATAACGCCAACAAATCGTACATATGATCAGAACATTGCAAAATTCACAAAGAAAGATTATAAAGAAACACTTGGGAATTATTAATAAAAAATAAAAAACTGATATGCTGACGCTGTGAGAAGGATAAACACTTGTTACAAGTGATTAATTTACAAAAGAACAACAACAAAAGAAGCTTATGAAGAAAACAAAACTCCCATTACCAACATTGATTTGTGATAATGACAATAAAAATATGCATATTTTTATTTGAAAAATGCAAATCATTGCATACTTAAAATCAGACAGCCAGCAAAAAAGTTTACTTGTCAAATGGTTACATAGGTTTTCCAAACGTTAATTGACATTGGCTCAGGTTCAGTGGTCCAGCACCGTCTAGAGAGACGTCATTAAATGCATAAATAAAGAAACGAGTTATTTTATATGTGTATGTACTTTTAATATTTAACGTAGGAATAAATTAATAAGATAACAATTAATTAATAATATATTTAATATCAAAGGGTCGGTCGTTCAGTTGCCAGTGTCTTGACGTTGCAATTGACTGCACAAGGTAATTATAAATACTCATTTCTTTAATATTAAATTCAACGCTTTAGTATCGATAAAAAAATGCTTAATTGAATATTATTAAGATACAATACTGGTTGGCAGATATCAATAATACATCGAAATATTTATCAATGCCGAAAAACAAATACGGAACAACCATGATACAATAAGAAGGTAGCATTATCAGCCCAGCTGATGGTAACATAATGTGTCAATTGCATTGAATTTATGTCAAATTTTGACATCTTATGTTACCAAAAACGGCAGTTGCTGCTACCTTCTTATTGTATAATGGGAACAACCCTGGTGAATTTTGTAGAAGACTCTTTTCTGTGTAAATAGAGTCAGGTAGATTTCTTTTTAATGCATGTGTTCGAAGAATCTATGTTTAAAAATAACCGACTGCCTGTCATAAAATAATGGAACAAATGTCGTGCCCAAAATAGTAAAGATAAGAAAGGGTCTATAACAAATGTATTTTCCATTACCAACGCAACGTGTGGGTGCATGATGTATTTATAGACACAGCGTGCATTTCTAATGTGCGTGTAAACAAAATGTATGTGTATGTGTGTTATTGTTAGATTATAAGATTTAAGTTTAAATATTTTGTAGGAAATAAAGAGTCTCTCTAAAGCAACGAAACGAACAACATCGCTAACGCGGGTGTTTTCATTCTCTTAGGTTATTTTTCCTTTAGTTTCTTGGGTGCATTTGTGATGAGACTAGGAGTCGTCTCATCATTTGGTGACCCCGACGTGATAGGCTCGCGGTTTCGGAAAAAAAAGAAATTTGTGTAGTTTATTCGTGTTAAGTGTAGTGACGTGGTAGGCTCACATTTTTAAGAAAGAAAAGTGTGTTAGTTTACGCGTAGTGTTATAACGTAGTAGGCGCGTAGTCGAATGTGACTACGTTAGGTTTATTCGTTAGGTTATAGAAGGCGCACAGTCGAAGCAAAGATTGTGTTAGGCCAATTTTATAGCTAAAAAAAAAAATAAATAAAGTGACAAAAAGTGTATTTCGTGAAAATGAATTTTCAAGATTTCATCCAACATCAAAGGGTGTTGGGCGAATACATTGTTTCGCTTTATTTCGAACTGAGCAAAATTGCTCAGAAAAGTGTAACCAGGGAAACAAGGGAAAAGTTGTTTAAAGTTGGTAGTTCCTTTACGGAAGCAAGAAGGGATTTTTTAGACAATGATAGGGAGCTCCGTGATATGGGAAAATTTCCATATGAAATGCATAGCATATTCGCTTCAGGTGTGCGGTATGCAATAAAAAAGTTCGACTTCTTAAATCGTCAAGTACGGATAGATTTTGGGATCGAATCAAAGAAGGATTCGTTAGATACACGAATTCTTTCTAGATATAAATATATAGCTGAGATGGACAGCTTAAGTCCATTGGAACAGTATGAAAAAAGAAACATACTGCGCCATTCAAAAACATTAAAAGGAGGTTTAATTAGAGAGTTTGAATATTCATTAAATGCGCTGGAGACTGAGATAAGGAATGAGTTTCTAAGTGTAGAAGATGTCAAAGACAGATATGATATTGCGTCATCAGTACTGATGCAATATTTGAATGAGTTTCCTAAAGAGGATAATCTCGTAGAGAATTTCAATTTTTTACAAATTTGTTACCGCATGGTGAGATTTGGGAAATTTTCTAGAGTAGCGCCTAAAGAGGTGAAGGTAAAAGATTATGAAGAAATCAATGGGAAATGGGTTCCCAAGATAAATACTAGACAGGTAGATAGTAATTCAATTAGGAAGGTTGAAAATGTGACTATTCCTGAACTTAAGAAAATAGTAAAGTTTACAGGTAGTGTAGGGGAAACTACGGAAAGGAAGAATGAAAACGTTCACGTTGATGTTGATGTTTGGCGGAAATTAAATATCGAAGTCAACCAACTGCGTGAGAAAAATGAGCAGTTGAAGGCAAGATTGGAGCAAACAACCAAGGACTGGCAAATTGCTGAGAAGAAGGCTCGTATGTACGAGTCACGAGCTGCTGATCTTAACGCCAAATACGATGCTGCGACTGCTTATACGAAGGAAGCCGGTGTTTAACTCTGTGAGGTGCATGCAGAATTGGAGCTTCTACGCAAACAAATTAAAGAGGATACACAGGCACGTATTGAGTTGGAAGGCAACATACAACATCTGCGTATCGAACTGACCTTCAAGGAAAAATTTCACTCAGAAGAAATTAATGAATTACGCACTGGTCTCTCTAAACAATATGAGACCATATTACAACAGTCGTTGCAAGAGTTGCGTGAACAACACGAAGGAAACATGCGTAAAATGAAAATGCTGTACGAGCAAAAGATTCAGGATCTCCAAGCAGAAGCCAATCGTGAGTCCGTTGCAGCTTCACGTGCTATCGAAGAATTAGATGTCTCTCATCAAAATATTGAAAGCCTGTATATTCGCATTAGTAAGTTGGAATCTACAAATGCTGCATTGAATGGCCGAAATTGTGATTTGGAAAAATTGCTCGCCAATGAAAGAAGACGCCACCCTTCTGAGATTGCCAAAGTGGACGTTGAATTACAACAGCTACAAGAAAGTGTTTTCTACGAAAAACTATTGTATGACGAAGAAAATTTAAGTCAAAGGAAATATGTTACAACCACCAGAGAAATTGCTAAATATGAACCGAAGGTAACGGTACAAAACAAAGGTACAAATGAAGCGCAAGTCGACTGCGGGAGGTTTAAATGTAAAATTGCTCCCATGTCTCAATGGAACGTAACGAGTGCAGCACATGAACCATCAACCAATATTGTTATGAAGTCACTAAAATGGCAGATTGGCAAAAGCATAAAGACGTCGCCGTGTAATACCGATGAGGAAGAAGTTGCCGGTGCCGACGGTATCAAGCATACCATTATACGTCATGTGTCAAATCATCGTATAATTAATGAAGAAAGTTCTAGTGGCGAGAAGAATCCTCTAAGAAGAAAATGGATTTACCACGTATTTCATCGAGGGAAAAGAAGTCCTCATCCTAGCTGGTTACTGAAGGTGTTGGGTGCCATCACCTAGAATTAAGTCATGATAATGCTCTATATATTTTTTATTATTAATAATTAAACTAAATAATGCCTTCAGCAGAAAATGAAAAGTATTACATTATGACAATGTTTAAGATAATATTCCTATTTTGTAAAAAATAACATTCATACATTTTTGTTAAAAGATTAGAATACACTAAGACCAGAAGAGTGTTTAGTTTTGTATCTAAACTATTTTTTGTAAATTGAGTGAGATAGATAGCAAGCTAGAAAATGTTCAATAACTGTTAAAAGATTAGAATCTTTTAAGGCGGGGAGAATGGTGAATTTTGTAGAAGACTCTTTTCTGTGTAAATAGAGTCAGGTAGATTTCTTTTTAATGCATGTGTTCGAAGAATCTATGTTTAAAAATAACCGACTGCCTGTCATAAAATAATGGAACAAATGTCGTGCCCAAAATAGTAAAGATAAGAAAGGGTCTATAACAAATGTATTTTCCATTACCAACGCAACGTGTGGGTGCATGATGTATTTATAGACACAGCGTGCATTTCTAATGTGCGTGTAAACAAAATGTATGTGTATGTGTGTTATTGTTAGATTATAAGATTTAGGTTTAAATATTTTGTAGGAAATAAAGAGTCTCTCTAAAGCAACGAAACGAACAACATCGCTAACGCGGGTGTTTTCATTCTCTTAGGTTATTTTTCCTTTAGTTTCTTGGGTGCATTTGTGATGAGACTAGGAGTCGTCTCATCAAACCCAGAAAAATACTTCGAAACTACTATTGAAATGTGATCATTTTTTAGGATTTCGCAAGTTGATTTTATAGGTCTAGCATGCGCTACTTTTTACACTAAAAGGCAGCACAATTGCTATGGGAGTTCCCTACTTTTGCAACATTTACATTAAAAAACAAGTAAGCAAAGGCTATAGTCGGACAGGGCCGACCATACGATACCCTACACCACTACCCTGCTAGTTAGCTTTCATCAAATCAAAGTTTCTTTTGGACAAATAAGCTCATTGTAAGAAATAAATTTTTGGAGTCTGCAACCTTATCACATTAAGTTTAAATAACAATATAATAATTGTTCCACAAACATCACAGAAGGGACAGGGCGTGCACCACGATTCATATTACATCAATAGTATGGGGCCTACTGTTTATCGCCGAGTCCGAAAGGCATGTCTTAAAACACCACCTGTAGAGAAGTTGTCAGAAAATGTCGCCAACTTTACAGAGGGGTATTTTGCCATCGTTGGAAATTTGATGTTTGTTGGCCGGGAATCGAACACCCGACCTTCTGCGTGCAAGGCGGGTGTGCAAACAATTGTACTATGGTGGCACCAATAAGTAATTTTTGAACGGACATTTAGTCTGGACCTAATTTTTTGCATATTTTGACATATTTGCAAACCATATGCAAGACTTTGTGCCCTAAATATCCCATCGAATTGGCTGAAAGTATTCGTTCATCACTATTTCCCGATACCCTGTATTTTGAAGGTTGTGGCCTCAATATCTAACTGAAGTGGCTGACATTTTGTATTCAGTCTTCGTTGGAGGTAAAAAACTTTCCACCTGAAATTTGTCGTTATATGTCCACGTCTTCATATAGCTCCCATAACCAGAACCTACCGATTTTCTGTACTTTGAAGGTTATTGTATTAAGTCTTCATTGGGGGTATTAAACTTTCCATCTGAAATTTGTCGGTATAAGTCTAGGCGTTCATTTAGCTCCCATACAACGAATGCTCCCCATTTTCGACATTTTGAATATTATGGCTCTGGTTACAGATTTCTCTATTTTATTGACTTGTCTGAAGTGAATTGCAAACAGAAAAATGCATACATAAATATTTTAGAAGATATTATTAAAATATATGTAGCATACAAAAATATGTGAAATACAGAAATTGTCCATATGCAAAAATAATATTTGCATATGCATAATTTATACATTTCGCATATTTTTGCACATGTGATATAATTCGATTGGAATTTAATTAGAAGCCAAAAATATGCAAATTTTACAAAAATAGGTGTTGCATAAAATTCCGCTGTCTACATATCATTGAGCTGATATTAATCGGGGTGCTCTCATTGATATGAGAGAAGGCTCCCTTGTCCCTACTGGGATGTTTGTGGAACAATTATATACAGTACATTTTAAGAAATATTCTTAAATTTAAAAATTGGCGTTGTTTAGCAATTTCTGCTACATCTTTAAATTTTGAACAATTGGACAGGTAATATGATAGGGTTCCACGCAATTTGTAAGAACTGGGAATTTGTCTGTCATGATAGAGAAAATTTGGAAGATGTGGTTCTCTTCACAAAACTCATTATATCTTAGGTAGTAGGTCCGTTACCAAGCACACATATTATTGCAATTTTCATCAGAGGAAAGATCGGTAGTTAATTTTTCATATATAGGCCGGTATATGGACTCCAGGGATTAAAATATGGACCAAAAATAAAATGTTTTTATTTAGCATACAAAAGTAATGGTCCATTGCACCCGCTAAATAATATCAGATCATCATCATAAATTGTAGGCATCTTCTTCGACCTAAACCCATACCTCGTGCAAAATTTCGTGACTATTGATCTATAATTGCGACCTCTAGTATGCTTTTGATTACATTACAAGCAAAACACTCGATATATTAGGTTGTAACTCTGTTATCTGACCACATAAATCAACATAATTGGCATTAATTGAAAGGGCAAGAGTTGTCCTTCCAAATATTATTTATGTGGGCGAATGTTTGGTCCAGGAATAAAGATATTACCGGTATATTAAAAATTTTCACAATTTTCACACAAAAGTTTTGGTCCATTTAACCCTCTAAACATCATCCGATCACCATCTCAAATTGCAAGATTCTTCTTTGTCATATAATCTTACATTATTTAAAATTTCGAGGCGATCGGACTATAATTGCGACATACAGAGCCGCTACAAAATCGGATAAAAATTTTGTTTTTGGTCCATTTCACCCGCTTAATATTTCTCGATCATCACCAATAAGAATAGGGATCTATTCTGATCTGAACCCGACCTCCATACAAAATTTCGTGACGATCGGTCCATAATTGCGGCCTGGAGCGTGTTTACAATTTATAATGGACAGACGGACGGACGGACGGACGGACAGACACACATCTCAAAATCGCTTTATCTCGTCGAGATATGAAGATTGGTATACCACATTGGGGGTCTCCGACGAATATTTCGCTGTGTTACATGAATTTTTACCAAAACAAACTTATAATACCCTTTTCCACATTGTGGTATAGGGTATAATTAAAGGAGAAAACCACTTGAGAAGGGCATTACAATGTTTAAAAAATCATAAAATTCAAATTAAACTGCAAAACAATATTCTATTTCAAGAATGTTCCCTCTCTCTCTCTTTTCTTTTAAAATTTTGTTTTATAAACTTAAGTTGCGAAACTAGTTTTAGAATAAATATATAATTATATTATATAACCAACAGATTTACATTTATTCTTAGCGTCATAATGTTTTATTGTGTACGAGCGAGGCAATTTAATCATTAAGCAGTCTAATTTCCATTTGATATAGCCTATATAAAAATAATTGGAACATTTTGTGAACAGGTTAAAAAAAAATTGGAGTGTACTTCCCCATGATTTATGTATGTATATATTTTACAACCTCGTATCCCTGTATCATATATTTTGATATACGATACAGGGATACGAGACAGGGATGGTGGGCTAGAAATTGGGAGGTACTGTTATATAGGGGTTATAATAAAACATGGGCCTATGTTGACAGTTTTTGATGGGAGCCTTTAATGTCAAATAACTCCTAATTCGGTTAAAAAAATTTGCTAGAATCTTCAAAATATCGAAAATCGTTACATAACGTGGGAACTTCAAATGTCATTAACAGCTAGTTCGGAGGTATCTGGGCTATACGAAAATATGAACTTAAATGAACCGTTATATGGGGGCTATACCAAAACGTGGACCTATGTCAACAAGTTTTGTTATATAAGTTTATTGACACTTAAGAACCCTAAGTGTCAAAATATAGCTAAATCGGTCTGAAAATGTAGCTAAAACTGTCAAAATACCGTAAATCGGGGGTACCGTTATATGGGAGCTATACCGAAACGGGGACCTATGTCCACAACTTTTGTTATATAAGTTTATTGACACGTAAGAACCCTAAATGTTAAATTATAGCTATATCGGTCTGAAAATGTAGCTAAAAACGTCAAAATACCGTAAATCGGGGGGTACCGTTATATGGGGGCTATACCGAAACGTGGACCTATGTCCACAACTTTTGTTATATAAGTTTATTGACACTTAAGAACCCTAAATATCAAATTATAGCTATATCGGTCTGAAAATGTAGCTAAAAACATCAAAACACCGTTATATGGGGGCTATACCAAAACGGGGACCTATGTCCACAACTTTTGTTATATAAGTTTATTGACACTTAAGAACCCTAAATGTTAAATTATAGCTACATCGGTCTGAAAATGTAGCTAAAAACGTCAAAATACCGCAAATCGGGGGGTACCGTTATATGGGGGCTATACCAAAACCTGGACCTATGTCCACAAGTTTTGTTATATATGTTTATTGACACTTAAGAACCCTAAATGTCAAATTATAGCCAAATCGGTCTGAAAATGTAGCTGAAAACGCCAAAATACCGTAAATCGGGGGTACCGTTATATGGGGGCTATACCAAAACGTGGACCGATATCCCATCTTCGAACTTGATCTTCCGACGGCTAAAAAAATGGTATTCCCCAATTTTCAGCGAAATCGGTCAACAAATGCGACCTGTATGTTGCGAACGGACGGACGGACGGACATGCATAAATCGACTCAGAAAGTGATTCTATGTATATCCCTAGAAGGAACTATGGGTATATCTCGCTTCCTTTTGTATGTTACATACAAATGCACTAACACATAATACCCCTTACCACATAGTGGTGTAGGGTATAAAAATTGTTGTCACCGCGTGTTAGTGTTCAGAGCCAAACTCATAATATTAAAACACTACGCTAAGCGTTAGTCATGAAAGCCATACAATTATTGAACAAAAGATTCAGAATTGTAAAAAACAAATTTAATTTGAAAGAGTAAAAGTTAGATGATAGCGAAGCCGTCCCACATCCGATATGTCTGAGGAGAAGACTCCAAAAGGCGAAACATGTCATGTCACATAGTGGTGGGTGTGTGGGTTCGAGTCGTCGGCTTTCCTTTTTCAGTTGCATTATTGATCATAAAGCTCGATTTCCAATGAGAAATTAATTAAAAACAAGTAAAAAAGTGTCAGTTGGCTTTGCCGACATAACAAACTTTCACCTCCTGACAGATCGAATGTATTTAAGGTCTCTTCTGAATTTTGTGGCCCTTTTTGGACATTTGAACTTGCCGACAAAAATGTAGATTAGGAATTAACTGAACTAAGACACAAATGTTGAACTTTTGTATGGCAGGTACCCTTAGGGAGGACCGATATGGGCCATTTTAGAAGTTAAACTAATTTTTTAATAAAATATTACGAGATCCAAAGTTTGGACCAAATTGGTTGCCCCATTCAAGTGATATCGTCCTAGCATTTTAGTGACATTTTTTAAATATTGGGGAGAAGTACCGAAAGTTGTGGACCGGTATTGCCCATGAAATGTTGGATCAAATCAGTTGAACAATTCGAGAGTTATCGTGGTCTCCGTCCGCAACATATAGTGACATAGGGGTTTTTTACACATTCCGGGCTGTTTACCCAAGAAATATGGACTTGTGCTGAAAAAACATTTACCGTCGTAATGGAGGTAGCGAATGCAAATCGCTTCAACAAAAACCAAAGTGATTCGAGAGCAGGTCTTAAAGTGAACTTATCCGAAATTTTGTGTGGGAGGTACCCAAAAGAGTGGACAAATATAGTCCATATTCGAACCTGATCTATACCTGGCAGATATATTAGGATGTGTAAAGTATGGACTAAATCGGTCACTCCCTTCAAGAGTTGTCGTACGCACAAATTTTCCGAACATTTTTGAACTTTTGTGGGGGTGGTACCAGAAGGAGTGGACCGATATAGCCCATCTTCGAACGTAAACTAAGTTTGGGCAAAATATTACGAAAGCCAAAATTTGAACCGAATCGGTTCATCCGATCGAGAGTTATCGTGCGCTCCAGCCAGCAGGACAGACAGACAGACGGACGGACATGGCTAGATCGACTCCATATTGTCTGAAACACATTTCGTCCAAACATACTTGGGGTCTAAAACCATTATTTCGATGAGGCACATTTTCATCGTATCAAAGTGTATATACCCTCCATAGCCTAAAGGCTGGGGGTATAACAAGGAAAAAATTGTTGCCACGGCGTGTTAGTGTTCAGAGCCAAATTCATAATTTTAAAACACTACGCTAAGCGTTAGTCATGAAAGCCATACAATTATTGAACAGAATTGTAAAAAACAAATTGCATTTGAAAGAGTAAAAGATAGATGATAGCGAAGCCGTCCCACATCCGATATATCTGAGGAGTCATGTCACATAGTGGTGGGTGTGTGGGTTCGAGTCGTCGGCTTTCCTTTTTCAGATGCATTATTGATCATAAAGCTCGATTTCCAACGAGTAATTAATTAAAAACAAGTAAAAAGTGTCAGTTGGCTTTGTCGACATCTATATACCCTCAGCCAATGTGAAGCGAAACTTTCACCTCCGGACAGATCGAATGTATTTAAGGTCTCTTCTGAATTTTGTGGCCCTTTTTGGACATTTGAACTTGCCGACAAAAATGTAGATTAGGAATTAACTGCACTAAGACACAAATGTTGAACTTTTGTAGGGCAGGTACCCTTAGGGAGGACCGATATGGGCCATTTTAGAAGTTAAACTAAATTTTGATAAAATATTAGGAGATCCAAAGTTTGGACCAAATTGGTTGCCCCATTCAAGTGATATCGTCCTAGCATTTTAGTGAAATTTTTTAAATATTGGGAAGAAGTACCGAAAGTTGTGGACCGGGATTGCCCATGAAACTAAGTTTGGATATAATATGACGAAGACCAAATGTTGGACCAAATCGGTTGAACAGTTCAAAGTTATGGTGGTCTCCGACCGCCACATATGGCGGAAATATGGACTTGCCCCTGAAATATGGACTTGCCCCTGAAAAAACTTTTACCGTCGTAATGGAGGTAGCGAAAGCAAATCGGTTCAACAAAATCAAAGTGATTCGAGAGCAGGTCTTAAAGTGAACTTTTCCGAAATTTTGTGTGAGAGGTACCAGAAAAAGTAGACAAATATAGCCCATATTCGAACCTGATCTATATCTGGCAGATATATTAGGATGTGCAAAGTATAGATTACATCGGTCGCTCCCTTCAAAAGTTATCGTGCGCAACATTTTTCCGAACATTTTTGAAGTTTTGTGGGGGATGTACCTGAAGGAGTGGATCGATATAGCCCATCATCGAATTTAAACTATGATTTGATAAAATATTACAAAGGCAAAATTTTGGACCTAATCGACAGAACCGTTCGAGAGTAATCTTGCGCTCCAACCACTACACAAGGTATCATAGGGGCTTTTTGCACCTTTGCGGCCATTTTCTCAGGAAGTATGGACTTGCCTTACCGTCGTATGGGGGGCAGTGAATACAAGTTGCTAAAATCAAAGCGATTCGAGAGCAGGTCCTAAACTGAACTTATCCGAAATTTTGTGTGGGAGGTACCCGAAGGAGTTGACCGATTGAGTCCATATTGGAACCTCATCTAAGTCTGGTAGGCATTTCACGAGTTGCAAATTATGGACCAAATCCGTTACTTCCTTCAAGAGTTATCATACGTACAAATTTTCCGAACATTTTCGAACTTTTGTGGGGGAGGTACCGGAACAAGTGGACCGATATAACCCATCTTCGAACTTAAACTAAGTTTGGACAAAATATAACGAAAGCCATATTTTGGACCGAATCGGTTGATCCGCTCGAGGGTTATCGTGCGCTCCAGCCAGCCAGCCAAACAGACAGACAGACGGACGGACATTGCTCAATCGACTCCAAATTGTCTGAATCACATTTCGTCCAAACATACTTGGGGTCTAAAATCATTTTTTCGATGAGGCACATTTTGCCCTATGAAAGTGTATATACCGTCGTTTGCATAAATGCTGTGGGTATAAAAAGGGACCAAAAAGACCCCTTTTATGACTCACAAGAGGATTATTTTTTTAAGAAAAATATTCCTCGCATTCAGTAAAGTTGCCAAATACACCATATACCTAAAGTGCGCGAATTCCAAGTAATCTTAACTCAAATATTTCCAAAACTGTAGAAATGGTAGGAGCGTACACCCTTATTTTAGTTTCTTTGTTTTTTTTTTTTTGGCAAAATTGATACCGATATTTCCTTGGTAAGTAATACAAATAGAGATTTTCAAAATCCATTAATTTTTAGAGTTTTGGCCAGGTTTTTCGTTAAATTGGGGACCCCAAGTGCTGCCGACTAGGGATTTGAATGCTGCCGACTAGGGACTTGAGTATCATGTTCCTACATCTAAGCAGATAGCTGTAAAATGCGCAGACAACTTGAACATGCTGTCGAATGTAACCCCTAAAATCATGACATTCAACGCAGTGCTCACATTAGCAGTCAATGTGGCGAACAGATTTAGTGGCGGATATTTGCATCAGCCAAATAGGAGTTCAGACTTTCACAAATGGCATCAGGGAAAGTATCTGAAGGCAAGATCGTACAATCCGTATATGTTACGATCTCAATGCCGTCTGGAGGTGAAACTCAAACATTGGGGAACTGCCTGTTTCATTTTACTGGGACTTGGATTCTAATGACGACGACAAGCACGACTCACTGGGGGCTGTGTTCACAAAGCATGCAGCAACATAGTCCATGTCGTAGTCTACATGTCTACCTTGGAGCCCTAATTATAACGATATATATTTTTTGCTGCGGAAGTCCATACTTCCCGAGATACTTTAAAAGTATACATTTTCTTGATGATCGATCTTCGGCCAAAAAAGTAAGACTACTTACGCGGTTAATTCTCCCTTAAAAATTAAAAGTTTAGAGGGAGCCGGACTTTCACCTATGGACAGATTCCAACACCGGCTACCCAATAAAATCTCCCATTTGGTTTTGATTGTGTATCAAAACAATGAGATCAAATAAAAACAAGTAAAAAAAGTATCAGTCGGCTTTGCCGACAGAGATATACCCTCAGCCTCTATATATTGAAACAATTTTTTTCCCAAAAAATGTATGTATTTAGGGGTTTTTAAAAATTTTGGGAATTTGAACCGACAAAAATGTTCATTAGGATTAGAGATCAAAAGTTTTGCGGAGGAGATACTAACAGGAATGGATTTACATTGACCATTAAGTGAATCTCCAACCACTACATATGGTGCCATAGGGGGTTTTTACAGCTTTCGGGATGTTTGCTCAAGAAGTATGGACTTGCCCCTGAAAAACGTTTACCATCGTAATTGAGGCAGCGAATGCAGGTTGCTTTAACAAAAATCAAAGTGATTGGATAGAAGGTCTTAAAGTGAACTTATCCGAAATTTTGTGTGGGAGGTACCGGATGGTGTGGACACATATAGTCCATATTTGAACCTGATCTGTAGGGGGAGGTACCTGAAGGAGTGGACCGATATGGCTTATCTTCAAACGTACACTATGCTTGGACAAAATATTACTACGGCCAAATTTTGGACCGAATTTGCAGATCCGTTCTAGAGTTATCTTGCGCTCCAAACACCTCACACGGTCTCATAGAGGTTTTTTTTTTGCAACTTTCAGGCTATTTTCTCAGGAAGTATGGACTTGCCCCTAATAAAACTTGTACCGTCGTATGGAGGGCAGTGAATACAAGTTGCTAAAACTAAATCAGAGCGATTAGAGAGATGGCCCTAAACTGAACTTTTCCGAAATTTTGTGTGGGTGGTACCCAAAGGAGTGGGCCGATTGAGTCTATATTAAAACAATATCTAATTCTGGTACACATTTTACGATGGACAAAGTATGGACCAAATCGGACCAAATATGAAAGTGTATATACCCTCGTTAGCATAAATGATGAGGGTATAAATATATGTACATACTTGTATATCCGCGGATCCTCCATATGTCTATATGAATTTATGCTCATCGCTAACTTATTCCTCAAAATACAAATTAGATCGCTAACAATTAAAACAATTAAGAAAGGCGTTAAGTTCGGCCGGGCCGAACTTGTTGTACACTCCACCACGAGTTATATTGAAGTAAAATTGAACAATTAGTTTCCTTTCGTTTATGAAGAAGACTAATTACCAAATTTCAGCAAATTTCGTCGATATATATACCGACAAAGAAGACTAATTACCAAATTTCCGATATTTCGGTAAGATAATGTGTCTAAAACCTGAAATATACCAAAAATCAAGAGGTATGCTTCTATGGAGGAAAAATTCTTTTCTGGAATACTTTATAACCCTCTGGAAGACTAAATAACAAAATTAAGTCATTTCCGTGGGATATTGACGTCACAACCTGTAGAATTACGAAAATCGGGAGGTACCGTTCTATGGGGGCTATATGAAGGCGTTGACCTATAACGACAAATCTCTGGGGGAAAGTTGTAAACCACGAACGAAGACTAAGTACCAAATTTCATTCATTTCGGTGTGATGAAGCTAAAACCTTTAAAATACCGAAAATCGGGTGGTATCGTTATATGGGGGCTATATCAAAACGTGGACCGATATATCCCAATTGCAATACAAACCATCCTAGGAGTAATAGAAACTTCTATACCATATTACAAAGCTCTAGCTTAAAAATTGCGTGCTGTATCTTGATTTCAACAGAAGGACGGACAGACGGACATGGTTATATCGATTTTACCCTGATCAAGATTATATATACTTCATAGGGTTTTCGATGAATATTTCGATGTGTTACAAACGGAATGACAAATTTAATTATACCCTCCATATTATGGTGGAGGGTATAAATAAAACGTAACTTGGTTTTCAAGAAAACGTATGAAAATAAGCTTAAACTGCAAGCAATACTACTCACCTCCAATGGTTTGACAGCGGATGCAATCTGCTTTAGGAATTTGTAATACCAGTTTCAGGCAAAGTAAAGCCGGATGAGAATCGCTGAGGCGAATCAAGATTTTCAATGAATGTGAACAGAAAAACACCACCAAGACAAAAAACTAGATACTATAACACATTTTGATAAAAATAATAAAGAAGAAAAATAAACATTTTTAATTGCACGAGGTTTTTTATAAAAACAACAACTTATTTATGCTATGAGCATTTTTCGCACCGTCAAACGCGACATTGATGCACTATTTTTAGAATATTCAAGTCGGCATTTAATTACATACAACGACCAACAACAACAACAACGACAACGCGTTACATTTGGGTTTACTTGTTGCACGCACTTTTCTTGTATTTTGTTTTGTTTTCTATTATTCTGCAAGTTCTTCTTTTATCACAACTATGAAAAAAAGAAAATAAACAGACCAAAAAAATGTGTGACGATGTCATAGAAAATTTGTTAAAAACAAAAAATGATTTAAGTGGCGCTTTACCCACTGGCCGACTGCAACAACGTTTTAAGCGCCAAATACCGACAACGATCGATCCGCTCCGCTGTTGTCGCATAAAAAATACCAGTTTCACTTTCCGTTGTTGGTTTTTGTTTTGGAATTTGGTTCGTTTTTTTTTAAACTATTACAACAACATATTCTACACAATTTCTTCTTCGTTTTGTTCGTTGTAAAGAGAAAATAAACAAAAGACAACAAAATGAAATTATTACCCGATGACGAACGATTCAATTAATGCCAAGTTTTGAATTAGCTTTGCTTCCTAATTTTGTAAATTTTTGTTATTACAAAATTATTTTCTTTTTTGGACACTTTGACACTTTATTTGTTGGAGTTGTTTATTTTAAAATCACTCTACCCGTTTATCGTTTTTAGTTTTGCCGCTCACAACAACTGTTGCCACCAATCGCCGCTATTGAACTGAGCTTAAAGTTAGTACAGAGGCTTAAAAACAACGACTGAAAAATATCATCAATCCCAGTTTTACCAACCAAACCAACTCAGCCAACCAGTCAGCCGCGGCCAACCAACCAATCAACCAACAACAATGCCAATTGATGTGCATTCATTGCCATCTCTCACTCTCTCAATGCTATCGATCGAACAAATGCGGTGCTTAATTGTGTGAGCTCTCAGCATTGAAGTCAAATAAATGTTGCTAAACACTGACTTGGGCAACATATCAACTGTTCTTGTTACAAAAGACAGACATGAAGCGGGGATTTTATCCTAAGTAGGACTCTTCTTATTATTGCATTGAGTAACAAAAAAAAAAAAAAAAAACAAGTAAAAAATCGCTCGGTCGAGCCGAACTTTTTATACCCTCAGCATTTATGCTAACGAGGGTATATACACTTTCATACGGGCAAAATGTGCCTCATCGAAATAATGGTTTTAGACCCCATGTATGTTTAGACGAAATGTGTGGTACCTCCCACACAAAATTTCGCAAAAGTTCAGTTTAGGACCTGTCCTCGGATCGTTTTGATTTTTGTTTTAGCAACTTGTATTCGCTGCCCCTATTACGAAGGTACAAGTCTTATCTGGAGCAAGTCCATACTTCCTGAGAAAATAGCCAGAAACTTGTAAAAATACCTTATGGCACAAGTGCAGGGGTTGGAGCGCACGATAACTATCGAACGGATCTTCCGATTCGGTCTTAAATTTGGCCATCGTAATATATTGTCCGAACTTAGCTTATGTTCCAAGATGGGCCATATCGGTCCATTCCTTCCGGTACCTCTCCCAGAAAAGTTCGAAAATATTCGAAAAATTTGTGCCCACGATAACTCCTGAAGGCAATAACGGATTTGGTCCATACTTTGCACATCATAATATTTCTACGAGACATAGATCAGCCTTGAATATCGACTATATATGTCAACTCATTCAGGTACCTCCCACACAAAATTTCGGAAAAATGCAGTTTAATGCCTGCTTTTGAACCGCTTTTATCTTTGTTGTAACAACTTGTATTCGCTGTCCCCATTACGACAGTGCAAGTTTTCTTAGGGGCAAGTCCATATTTCCTGAGAAAATAGCCCGGAAGCTAAAAAAATCCCTATCGGACTATGTGTACGATAACTCTCGAACGAATCAGCCGATTCGGTTCAAAATTTGACCTTAGTAGTATTTAGTCTAAACTAAGTTTAAGTTTGAAGATTGGCACTATCGGTGCGCACATTCAGGTACCTTCACTAACCCCCTAAAGTTGAAAAATGTCACCAAAATAGTACACGCTATATCTGCAGACCAACTGAAATTGACTGGTGGGTACAAAATCTATTAAAAGGAATGAATCCCAAAACAAGATTCACTTTCAAAATGGACTGTGTCGGTCCATTCCTTAAAGTACATCCTCCCCAACACTTTTGAGCTTCAAACCAAATATATTTTTTGTCGGCAAATTTCAAAACGAGCTACAAAATCCGTAATCCGTACATTCGATATTGTCAATAGATGGGCGTTTCAATTCAGACAGGCTGAGGGTATATCTCTATCGGCATAGCCGACTGATACTTTTTTACTTGTTATACCATAAAATCATAAAATATTCTGAACTAAAATGGAATAATTAGTTTCCTTTCCTGTCCACAGTTTTAGGTGGAGATAGTTTATGACCACGTATACCACAAATGCCTAAATTATGTCAGAAAATATTTATATATAGCGAAAATCGGGGGCACCGTTGCATGTGGGCTATACCAGAACATGGACATATGGTGACAACTTTTGGTTGAGAAGTTTTGTGACCAGTGGGAAACTCATGTGTTAAAGAAAAGGTAGTTCGGTCAAAAAGTGTAGTCAAAATTCTCAAAATACCGAAATTCGGGAGGCTACACCAAAATATGGACTTATGTTGACAATGTTTGGTGGAGATCTTTTGTGACTACTGAGAACCCCAAATGTCAATCTACAGGTAGTTCGGTAAAAAAATGTGCCAAAATACCGAAAATCGGGAGGTACTTTTATAAGTGGGCTATTCCAAAACATGGACCAATGTTTAGCATTTTTAGTTAAGAAGTTTTGTGGCCTCTGAGAATCTCACATGTCAAACTACAGAGAGTTCGGTTAAAAATTGTAGCTAAAATCTACGAAGTACCGAACATCGGTAGGTACCGCAAAATGGGGGTATACCAAATCATCGACCAATGCTAACGATTTTTGGTGGAGAAGCTTTATAACCACTGAGAACCTCAAATGTAAAATTACAGATAGTTCGTTATATGGGGCCTAAACCAAAAAATGTTCCTATTTTGACAATTTTTGGTGGAGAAGTTTTGTGACCACTGTGTACCTCAAATGTCAACTTCGGTTAAAAATTGTTGCTGAAATCCTCAAAATACCGAAAATCGGGAGGTACTATTATATGGGGGCTATACCAAAAAATGGACCTATGTTGATGATTTTTGGTGGAAAAGTTTCGTGACCACTGTGAACCTCAAATGTCAAGTTTCAGGTAGTTCGGTTAAAAAATTTAGCTAACATCCTCAAAATACCAAAAATCGGTAGGTACTGATACATGGGGCCTATACCAAAACATGGACTTATGTCGATTTTTGGTGTAGAAGTTTCGTGACCACTAATAAATTAAAGTTGTTTTAATAAAATATTAAAACAACGACTATGGGATTAAGCCTGACTATTTTGAAAAACAAAATAGAAGTCGTCATCCCAAACAAAAAAAAAATATCAAATCACAGCTAGTTCGGTTAAACATTGTAGCTATATCAGGGCTATACCAAAACATGGTCCTTTGCTGACAATATTTAGTGAAGATGTTTTGTGATCACTGTGAACCTCAATGTCAAACTAGAGGCAGTTTGGTTAAAAATTTTAGCTAAAATCTTCAAAGTACCGAAAACCGGTAGGTACCGTTATATGAGGACTATACCAAATCATCGACCAATGTCCACGATTTTTGGTGGAGAAGTTTTATGACAACTGAGAACCTCAAATGTAAAATTACAGATAGTTCGGTCAAAAATTGTAGGTAAGATCTTCAAAATTCCGAATATCGAGAAGTACTATTAAAAAGAGCCTATACCAAATAATGGACCTATGTTGACAATGTTTGGTGGATAAGTTTCGGGACCCGTTAGAACCTCAAATTGCAGCTAGTTTGGTCAAAAATTATAGTTAAAATATTTAAGATTCCGAAAATTTAGAGGTACCTTTATATGGGACCAATACCAAAACATAGACCTATGTTGACGATTTTTTTGGATAAGTTTCAAAAAATTGCAGTCTGATGTGACCCCTAGAATCTTTGGATAGTTATTGGTCGGAATTCTGATACAATCCACCATGACATACAACTCAGCGTTCACCTCTGCAGTCCAACTGGTGAACAGAGTGGCCGTAGATTTAGTGGCGCCAGGGATGATAACTGACGCACAAATCATACTATCATCTGCATATAATACGATTTCAATGCCGTTTGTAAGGGGGTGTAATACTGGACAGGTAGGACTTAAACAGCTCCGAAGATATCACCCAACCTAGGGGAACTCCGTGTTTTACACTATGAGGAATGACTGGTGTATACTTGATTACACTGTGCAACATTTTTAAGGTGATCTTGTGCAAACAATTCGAACTGAGGATTTTTTGAAAGTACAGACCCAAACGACAAGAAACCCTAGTTGGGTTTTGTTGTGTCAGATCCAGCTCGGATTTTATGGCCCCATCTAAACCTGGTTATATATTGAGTTTTTAAAGAAATTCAAGGCTATATCTCTGAAACCAATGCGAATCTTCTTCTGACCTCTGAAGCAAATTTGTAGATAAGAACAAGAATAAAATATTTGGAGAAATAATGAACTCGAAAAACTACATTTATTGCCTCAAATTTCAAAATATATGGGTGACGTAGGGGATGGAAGATACCAAGGAACGGTCCTGACCGGTTTTAACATGGCAAAGCCCAGGATTTATCTTGGTCCCTCTTTCATCCCAAGTGGACACTGACCTCCCCGTGGTGTCACCTGGGGAACTGCCTTTAACACCCGTTAAAGGTAGTGAGCTAACATGTGCCGCGCGTTCACCCATAAGAACGTTAAAAACTTGGGTTTGGGCGTCGGGTTAGTAACCCTCCCCTAGAAAAAACAGCCTACTATGAAAAAACGAAAGAAAAGAAAAACAAACCCCTCTAAAGTTGACGAACCCCGCAAACGTTTTAAGGACCATGATCTGCGAATCTGCACCTGGAATGTTCGCACTCTTTATAGAGAAGGTGCAGTCTTCGCATTGGCAGACGTACTTGAAAAGTACAAGACCGATATTACTGCCATACAGGAAATACGATGGATTGGGAAAGGCGTCACAACAACACCTAAAGGTGACGCACTGTATTATAGCTGCCATGACGTAAAGCATGAGTTTGGTTGTGGATTCGTAGTTAGTCGGAGACTAAAACATCTTGTATCCAGCTTCACTCCAGTGAATGAAAGACTTGCTGCAATTCGAATAAAAGCTAAATTCTTCAACATCAGCTTTATTTGCGCTCATGCTCCCACTGAAGAAAAGGACGAACAGACCAAAGATATATTTTACGAGTGCTTAGAAGAAACATATGACCGTTGCCCTGCCCATGACATTAAAATCATTCTAGGCGATTTTAATGCCAAAATTGGAAAGGAGAATATCTTTGGCCCAACAGTCGGGAAATTCAGTCTCCACAGTGAAACATCTGACAATGGTATGAGACTGATAGACTTTGCAGCTGCAAAAAACATGGTAGTTAGCAGTACCAGATTTAATCATCTCGATATTCATAAGGGCACCTGGCTGTCTCCAGATCAGAAAACAAGAAACCAAATTGATCATGTTGTGATAGATGGAAGACATTCATCGAGCGTGTTGGATGTACGATCGTTCCGAGGCGCAAACATTGATTCGGACCACTACCTTGTTGCAGCAAAGGTACGCACCCGCTTAAACGTAGCAAACAAAGTACGAGCAGACACAACACGAAAGTTAGACATCGGTAAGCTGCAATCACAACAGATAGCCACAGCATATTCCACTCAACTAGCCCAATTGCTTAATCAAAGCCCTCCTCATCCCGATAACATATCAGCGCAATGGCAAAGCATTGCCCACTCCATGCAAACAGCCGCAAAATCCATACTTGGATACCAGAGACCTCCACCAAGGAATCCATGGTATGATGAGGAGTGTCGTGCTGCCACCGAAGAGAAAAATGCGGCATATAAGGCTACTTTACAATCCGTAGCAACGCGTAGCGCACGAGAGAGATACAGGGAGAAAAGGAGAGAGGAGAAACGTCTTTTCCGCAGGAAAAAGAGAGAGATGGAAAAGCGGGAGTGTGAAAAAATCGAGATGTACAGGAGCCAGAATGAAGTCCGAAAATTCTACCAAAGAGTCAAGCATCAAACTGATGGCTTTGGTACAGGCACATCCTCCTGTAGAGACCAGCAAGGTAATTTGGTAACTGATACAGATAGTATACTCAGGATATGGAAAGAACATTTTTCAAATCTGTTGGTATCCAATAGCAGCGAAGAAGACGAAGATACCACAGTCCCAATCCCAGAAGATGGTATTGAATGTATACTGCCCAGCCAAGATGAGGTAAAGACAGCAATAAATCGGCTGAAGAATAATAAGGCAGCAGGGGCCGATGGCTTACCAGCCGAGCTGTTCAAAACCGGAGGCGACACGCTGATAAGGTGTATTCATCAGCTAGTTAGCACCATCTGGCAGGAAGAACGAGTACCCGACGATTGGAACCTGAGTATCCTGTGCCCCGTCCACAAGAAGGGAGATAAGACTGTATGCTCTAACTATAGGGGCATAAGTCTACTCCCTATTGCCTACAAGATCGTGTCAGGGATATTGTGCGAACGACTAAAGCCAATGGTCAACGAGATTATTGGACCATACCAATGCGGCTTTAGACCTGGCAAGTCCACCATTGACCAGATATTTACCCTGCGGCAAATCCTGGAGAAGACCCAAGAGATGCAGATCGACACCTACCACCTTTTTGTCGATTATAAAGCAGCCTTCGACAGTCCGCTGCGCTCAAAGGTATTCCAAGCCATGTCTGAATTTGGTATTCCCGCAAAGCTCATCCGGCTTTGTAAAATGACTTTAACTGACACGAGGTCCTCAGTTAAAATAGGAAAGAACCTCTCCGAAGAGTTTGGTACCAAAAGAGGTTTCAGACAAGGAGACAGCCTTTCGTGTGACCTCTTCAACATCCTGCTAGAAAAGGTTATACGAGAGGCAAACGTCAAAAGAAGTGGCACAATCTACACCAATAGTCACATGTTACTTGCTTATGCTGATGATATAGACATCATGGGTCGATCAGTAAAAGAAGTAACTGATACCTTTATAAAGGTCGAAGGAGAATCTGCTAAAGTGGGTCTGGCGGTAAACGGTGAGAAGACCAAGTTGATGGTGTCGACGCGCAATGCGTCCATTGAGCTCGGACCGACTGTGGAAGTTGGTTCCTATAATATTGAGGTAGTAAAAGACTTCGTCTACCTCGGCACCTCCGTCAACACAACAAACGACATCAGTTGTGAAATAAAAAGAAGAATTGTATTGGCCAACAGATGCTACTTTGGATTAAGTAAGCAGTTTAAAAACAAAGCCACATCTCGTCAAACAAAAATAACGCTCTACAAAACACTGATACTACCCGTGCTGATGTATGGCTCCGAAGCCTGGGTACTTGCGCAAGCAGACATGGCAGTGCTTGGTGTGTTTGAGAGAAAAATTCTTCGAAAGATCTACGGACCAATCTGCGTTGACGGTGAATATCGACGTCGCATGAACCACGAGCTGTATCTGCTATACAACGACATGAATATTGTTAAACGTATCGAGATGCAGCGATTGCGTTGGCTAGGCCATATCATAAGAATGAGCGATGATGAACCCGCTAAAAAGGCGTATGAATACATGCCACATGGCGGTGCACGCAGAATTGGCAGGCCAAGGAATAGATGGCGCAAACAAGTGGATGTTGAGATGAAAAGGCGCGGTATTCCAGAGAGCAAAGCAACAAATAGAGAGGAATGGAGATCTCTTCTTAGTTCGGCCTATAGAACAAATGTTCTGTAATGGGCCAGCTAAGTAAGTAAGTAATATGTAAAAATTCCACAATTTTTATACATTTCACACCGTATCTCCTAAACCGTTATTTTTTTCTGAATATTTTCTTTTGCAAAAATATTCCCTGGAATGTAATACACAACTCTTCAGAACATGTCATTGTTGTAAAATGCCTCCATGCCTCTATTTTCAGTACATTTTCAACGACCATTTAATAAAAATGTCAATAATGTAGTGAAATCCGAAATGCGAGAATAAACTGTTGGTGTGAACTGTGTTTGAAATACGTGTTGTAAAAGATATGGTACAAAATACCGCTGAAACAACATGAAGTAAGCATTTTAGAGTTTCAGAATGTTCTAAAGAATTGTTGAGAACATTATTTGGAAGATTTTTGCAAAAGGTTACTTGGTTCAACTCCCAATAGTTTAGCCGATACTGACCAGAATATTAGCAATTATGTAAAATTTTCTATATTTTATAGATTTTGATGCCCTAGATGGAGTTTTTCCTATATGGTCTGTTCAAAGGATAAGTTCTACTAGTTCAGGGCTACAATATTGCCAACGACAGCAAGGCCAAATTCCTAATCGTTTCTGAGATAAAGGCCCGATAAATGCAAAAAAGTGTAATTTTAGCCCGGTTTAGATGCGGCCATAAAATACGAACTGGATCTGACAGGACAAAACCCTACTAGGGTTTTTGTAGTCTAAATATGTACTATCAAAAAATGCACACTAGAAGTTGTTTGCATTTTCAGTGTTGCATAGTGTTAGCCAACTTTTCTGCTAAATGTCCTCAAGCAACATGGGGTGCTTTATAGTATCAAAGCTTTCGATAAGTTGAGTACCACCAACACTGCCCTATCGCACGGCTTGTCCAGGTTAAGTCCTCGACTAATATATTTGGAGATGGCATGCAGCGCTGTTGTCATGCTGTGTTGCTTACAGAATCCGTGCTGATGATCGGCAAGTGGATTGCTATTTCTGACGATGGGATGGAGTAAACCTCGGGTGGCGACAAAAGCGAAATCGGTCTGTGCGATTTACCTTTGCTGGCAGCCTTACATGACTTCAGAAACGGGGCCGCCCCACTATAGGCCCAATGGCAGGATTCTGAGGCAAAAAGTCAATTTTTTGAAGTCATATTGTTGTACGGCCGCTTTTCGGTATTTCCATTGGACCTTTCCTCGATGTATATCTTCGCTGTTTCCTCCTCGTTGCGGGATCTTTCCGCTTTCCTATAGACCAATTGCCGACGGCTTCCACCTTCAACGTACGGACATCGGCAGCGATCTCATCAGATTCTGCCCTTGGGCGATGTATGCTTTTCTTCTCGTTGTAGCCCACATTAATCGGTGTTTCCACATTGCACAGTGGTTCCGCCCGTGGACAAAAATCGAAAAATTGATGGCGACAAATTTTATTGCGATTGAAATAAATATTCTCTAAACATATCAAATTTTGAACATCCAGCCTTATTTTTGTAGATTTACAGCGGTTATACGCCAAGTTAAGTCGAAGAAGTTGTGATTTGTATGTGAGGCCTTAAAACGAAAAATACATCCGCAAAGCATTCGTAGGTTATGAGTAAACTTATAAAAAATTGGAGAAGTAAATGAGCAATTTTCAAAATGAAACTTATAGGTGATGGCATTGGCAATGTTTTTATGAAAAAACAATTTCATAATTCGTTTTTTAACTTCATTAAAAATAAATTCTTAATAAATGACTTTTTCTGCTATTTTTAATATAGTTACTATTAATTAATGTTGAGTTTTACTAATGTTGTGAGCATTTGTGAGTCTCGAAATTTTTTGTAGAAGGCAGGGGAAAGTCTCTATTTTACGATTAAAAAAAGTCCAGCTGCGCCCATCTGCCATCCGCTAAGTTATTCCTCTTATACCAAAAAAAATTCCGAAAATCGAGAGGTACGTTTATATGGGAGCTATACCGAAACTTGGACCAATACTGAACATTTTTGGCAAGGAGGTATTTTGCTCACTCAGAACTCAAAATGCAAAATTACAGCCAAATCGTTTGGGAAATGTGGGTAAAATCGTCAAAATTTCGAAAATCGGGAGGTACGTTTATATGGGGGGCTATACCTAAACGTAGAACGATATTGACTTTTGCATGAAGATATTTGGTTCACTCAGAACTCAAAATGCCAAATTACAGCCAAATCAGTTGGAAATTTTCGCTAAAATTGTCAAAATACCGAAAATCTGAGGGTACATATATATGGCGGCTATACCTGAACGTGGAACTATATTGAATATTTTTTGCAAGGAGGTAGTTTATTCACTCAGAACTCCAAATGCAAAATAACATCCAAATGGGTTTGTTAATTTGGCCAAAATCGTCAAAATATCACAAATCGGGCGGTACCTTTCTAGGGAGCTATACCCAAATATGGACCTACATCCACTAAAAATGGTTTTCTACCTTTTTGGCTTATTATAAACCTACGTTTAAAATTTGGAGGCGGTAGCTCGATTATAGCTATTTTTGGCACTCTTTTCCATACAAGTGGGACGACCACTGTGCATTGAGGCTATACCAAACATGGACATATGTTTTCAAATTTTGGTTGAAAAGTTTTGTGACCAGTGGGAACCACATGTGTCAAATAAAAGGAAGTTCGAACAAAAAGTGTAGCTTAAACCCACAAAATACCAAAATTTGGGAGGAACCGTTACATGGGGGGCTATACCAAAACATGGACCTATGCTGACAATGTTTGGTGGCGATGTTTTGCGACTATTGACAATCTCAAATGTCAACCTCCAGATAGTAGAAAAAAATGATGGCAATTTTTAGTTAAGAAGTTTTATGGTTTCTGGGAACCGCAAATGCCAAAGTACAACTAGTTCAGTTAGACATTATAGCTAAAATCCTCAAAATATCGAAAATAGGGAGGAACCGTTACATGGGAGCTACCAAAACAAGGACCAATGTTGACAATTTTTAGCTAAGAACTTTTGTGGCCTCTGGGAAGTTCAAATGCCAAACTACAGTTAATTTGGTTAAACATTGTAGCTAAAATCTGGCGACCATTGGAAACCTCAAATGTCAAATTACAAGTAGTTCGGTTAAAAATGCATTTAAAAACCACAGAATACTGAAAATCTGAAGGTACCGTTACATGGGGGACTATACCAACACATGAACCTATTTCTAAGATTTTGGTGGAGAAGTTTCGCGACCACTGACAATCTCAAATGTCAAGTTCATGGTAGTTCGGTCAAAAATTGTAGGTAAAATTTTAAAATTCTGAAAATCGGGAGGTATCGTTATAGGGGGATATATATCAAAACATGGACATATTTCAACGATTTTTGGTGTAGAAGTTTGGTGACCGCTGAGAACCTCAAATGTCAAGTTGCAGGTAATTCGGTTAAAAATTTTAGCTGAAATCCTGAACATTCCGAATCTCGAAAGATACCGTTATATGGGGCCTATACCAAAACATGGACCTATGTTGACCATTGGAAACCTCAAATGTCAAATTACAGGTATTTCGGTGAAAATGCATAAAAAACCTCAGAATACCGAAAATCTGGAGGTACTGTTATATGGACTATACCAACACATGAACTTATTTCTACGATTTTTGGTGGAGAATTTTCCCGACCACTGAAAACCTCATATGTCAAGTTCAAGGTAGTTCGGTCATAAATTTTAAGTAAAATCTAAATGGGGAGTATACCAAAACATGAAAATATTTCTACGATTTTTGGTGAGGAAGTTTCGTGACCGCTGCGAACCTCAAATGTCAAGTTGCAGGTAGTTCGGTTAAAAATTGTAGCTGAAATCCTGAAAATTCCGAATCTTAGGAGGTACCGTTATATGAGGCCTATACCAAAACATCGACCTATGTTGACGATTTTGTGGATAAGTTTCGGAACCATTAAGAACCTTAAATGTCAAAGTAAAGCTAGTTCGGTTAAGATGTGTACGTAAAATCCTCAAAATTCCGAAAATCCATTATATTAGTTAAGAAGTTTTATGGCCTCTGGGAACCTCAACCCAGAGGCCATAAAACTTCTTAACTAATATAAGATGCCAAACTACAGCTAGTTCGGTTAAATATTGTAGCTAAAATCCTCAAAATACCGAAAATAGGGAGGTAGCGTTATATCAGTTCTTTACCAAAACATGGTCCTTTGCTGACAATATTTAGTGAAGATGTTTTGTGACCACTGTGAACCTCAAATGTCAAACTAAAGGCAGTTTGGTTAAAAATTGTAGCTAATATCTTCAAAGTACCGAAAACCGGTAGGTACCGTTATATGAGGACTATACCAAATCATCGACCAATGTCCACGATTTTTGGATGAGAAGTTTCATGACCACTGAGAACCTTAAATGTAAAATTACAGCTAGTTTGGTCAAAAATTATATTTAAAATCTTTAAGATTCCGAAAATCTAGAGGTACCTTTATATGGGACCTATACCAAAACATAGACCTATGTTGACGATTTTTGGTGGATAAGTTTTGTGACTAAACATGCAGTCTGATGTGACCCGTAGAATCTTCGGATAGTTAGTGTTCGGAATTCTGATACAATCCACCATGACATACAACTCAGCGTACACCTCTGCAGTCCATCTGGTGAACAGAGTGGCCGTAGATTTAGTGGCGCCAGGGATGATAACTGACGCACAATTCGTACAGTCATCTGCATACGATACTGCATACGGTGAAGATTGCATGCAGCGCTGTTGTCATGCTGTGTTGCTTACGGAATCCATGCTGATGATCGGCAAGTGGATTTCTATTTCTGACGATGCACAGTGTGACTTTTCCAATTTTAGGTGGCCAAAATTATTTACTGTGGTATTAAAAGAGATATCGAAGTGAAATTTGGTACATATAGCCCCAATAAGAGATGCAGTATAAAAAAATGGCGTGGTCCTCCCACTTTCGGGCGTATGAGTAATGAAGTATGTAATGTTCATGAAATGAAATTATAAAACTCTCAAAGATTAATAACAAAATATAGTTTATTGTTGTTTTTATTATTTTTATATGTTATTTAAAGTAGTTAATAAAAAATGTTCAATGTACAAGAAAATTAAAATAATAATGAAAACATTTAAAAACAAAAATAAAATATTTATTAATTTTTTTAATTTAGATGAAATATAGATTACAGTACAAGGCCTTCTCCTTCTAATGGCTCCAATAGTAAAGATTGCATCTCTGGATTTAATGTTTTTCTTCTTGTTGTCGTTGGAAGTTTTCGCAAACTACATATATAGGGGTCTGATGAAATCAGCAGTCTATGTAAAATATCCGTATCAGATAATTGACCAATTGGCAGAATACAGGACTCAATTATTTCTTTGCCATGAAATAGAATTTTGTGTACGCTTACAGGCGTACAATACCAACAATATTTAGACAAATAAAGTTCTCTTGTTTCTTTTACATAATTCTCAAAGGCAACGGGATTTACTTGGTTGCCGGATCCAAGACAAGACAAAATTACATGGAATCTTTTTAGCAAGTTTATATCTATGCCAGTAATCTCTGATGTTTTTTTCAGAATTTTCAAAGAAGCGCCTCGCAGTATTTTCGTCGTTAGTGTTACCTGCTTTTCCCGTAGGCATATCAATTAACAGACCAACATCTTTTCTAAATTTGGACTGAATATACTCTTTTCTTTTTTGACTCTATTCTTATTTTCTTTGCCTTTAACTAACTACACTTGTATGTCTAACCGATAAGCTATGTGCAACATGCATTCCATACAACGAATCCATGAATGAAGTGGTGAAATTCCAAAATTAAGCATTGAACTGTCGACACTTTCTTGTAATTTTCTCAGGATAACATGAACGTTTTAAAGTTTTAATACAATTATATGACGGACATATGTATGTCCAAATGTTGTCTAAGCAAGTCGTATTCATTAGTTGATAAGCCGGTATCTATAATAAGTGCAAGAGCTTGGTCTGAAGACAATACTTTTTTGTGGATGTTTGTGTTATATAATTCAATAATGCACATTTTTCGGCACTATTTTTGTTTTCGAGCCAAAGCTCAAAAAGTGCACTTCTTAGAATCGCCATTATAATCTTTCTGTAAAACCGAAAGGGGCAAGTAGTTGCAGCCAATTTTTTTGTATTTAGATACTAGGTTCCTTGGGTATAACTCAGCTGTACCTTGGTGTACTTTTTTTACGCATTCCATTTAATATTGTGTTTATTGATTTTACCCCTTGCTTTTAGAGATTTTTTCACCAACACAATTTTTTATCAAATATATATTATAATGCAAAAAAAACTTACAAGAATTAATTATCAAGAATTAATAATAATATAATTAGTAGTCTCGGTACGAAATTTTTTACAACAGCGACAATTTAACTGAATTTTCTACTCTAAAAAAAACAAATTATTTTACAATTTCTCATATCAGACTTTTGACAGCCGTTATTTTTATTCTAATTGTTCTTGTTGTTTTTTCGCAATATTTTCAAATTACATATACTCTTATGCATCACATAATAAAAAATTGTGAAGATCGTCGAACATACATTTTTCCAATTTTGGCCACCTTCAATGGGGTTTGCTCGACGAAGCTCATCACTCTCATTTGCTAAACCACGTCCTCCTCAGCTGGGAAATTATGTCTCACTTCATGTATTCGACCAGCAAGTATATGGTGAGCGGCTGCAGCATTAATGATGCGTCAGAACGTACTCTCTGTCACCAGAAGAACAAAAGGTTTGGGCAAATCGCTGAAGTGGTGCGTAGTAAACTCTATGAAACTCAGGATTGATGAAAGTTAATGCAATGCTAATGAAGACAATAATGGGGAGGGAGTATGTTCCAAGAGAAACGACGGGTTCCCATGTGACGTAATTTGTCAGACCAGGTGACACGATGGTTATGTCGGACGAACTGCAACACTCTTCGCTAATTCTGGTAGGGGCGTCCTCATTTACCGTGCTCAGCCAGCACTATACTCCTCTGGTCGTTTCCCAGGACCAAATGCCACAGCTAATGATGAGCATTAAAGGCGCCCAACACCAGTCGGTTATGCCATATTGCCATAAGCAAACGTTTGAGGATAAAGTCGAAAAGTCATAACCCTAGTATACATATATTAGTTAAATCGGTTTTAATATCGAAATATCCTACTCAAAAAATTTAAATAACCTGAATTATTTTTTTTTAACAATAACTGGACAATGCAATTTTGACAATATCGATTAGTTGTCCTTAAGAACATTACCTAAAATCTTCTGAGCAAAATTTATGTTGAATATGTGAATGTGGAAAATCTCATCTAATTGGAGAAAAAACCTCATCATTTATGCTTACGAGGGTATATCACGAATATTGCCAATTATTTCATATTCCATTTCAAAAAAGGCATTATTTTTTTCGCGCTACATCAAAGATTTTTGGTGCATAGGTTAAGAAAAAATTCCCTAGTACGAATCTGCTCGCGACCCAATTTTTCGTTGTTGCGGACAAAAGTTACGGCGGTTTTATTTCGTCTTTTAAGAAAAAAATATTATAACAACGCTAATTATTTTAATGAGCACAATTGTTACTACGAAGTGACTTCAGCGAGTAGATTGCATAATACATGTAAAATGTTACTCAGAATTCGCGGAATGTACATAAAATTGATAAATTATTGAATTTTAGTGAACTTTTTTCAAAATAAAGACCCATTTATCGGTCATAAAACTACATAAAAATTTGTGGTGGATCAAAACTTCACGGCGAATCAAATGATTGGTGTTATAGTCTCGATATTACAGCCAAAATAAACACATATTTTGAACAAAAAAATAATTTTTGTTTGAAATTTTTTCACATGCATTATGTAGTAGAAAATATTGGAAAAATCTGTAGGAATACTTTCTTCATTTTGCTTAAATCACCCAATAGAATATACAGATTAGGCCGGGGCGATTTGAAAACCTTAATGAGCCCTTCGCGTTTCTGATTCCTGGAATTGAACTGAGCAAAAAAGTCCACTAGACCATAGGTCTACCGCGAAAATCGAGCCTCCCGATTTTGACTTTAAGTTTTTTATCCACGTTTTTGGACATTTTAGTATATAACGGCCAAACCATTGAGATTTTCGATCCAATACAAAGACAAAAATTGTAGCCAAGACAGTGATAAAGAACTCTCTAATACATCGCAAAACTTTTCGGAAAATGTCGATAAATGGCACTGTGGTACAAAAGTTATCCATAAAAATATTCAAGCGTTCTGATGCAAAATTCTATCGTGTTGGGATCCATGGACAGCAACAATGCCTTTAGTTCGTTTGGGTCACTTCATTTTATATTTTTATAACGGTAAAAGTAGTTAAAATCTGGGTTTCTTACATTTTCAAATTGAAACGGCATATCTTCTTTTTCCGCAACGGTTTTCTATTGATCCTTCTTCCTTTTAAAGGGGTGAATAATATCTTTCGAACAAGTTATTATTTTTATAGCTAAGTTATAGTGGTTTATGTCTGAAAACCCCCACAAATAAACTATAAATGAATTTCTCACAATAATCAAAATAAATATTGAACAAAACAAAAAAACATTATATTTTTGAAAGTTATGAGAAATTCAGTTATAGTTTTTTTTGTGGGGGGTTTCAGACAAAAAACACTATAACTTAGCCATTGGTGAACTGATTAAAAATAATAATAAATTGTTCGAAAGATAATATTCACCCCTTTAAAAGGAAGAAGGATCAATACAAATACGTTGTGAAAAAAAGAAGACATGCCCGTTTAAATTTGAAAATGTAAGAAACCCAGATTTTCACTACTTTTATCGTTATAAAAAATAAAACGAAGTGACCCAAACGAACTAAAGGAATTTTCTTTGTCCATGGATCCCAACACGATATAATTTTGCATCAGAACGCTTGAATATTTTTCTGGCCAACTTTTGTAGCACAGTGCCATTTATCGACATTTTCCGAAGAGTTCGCACCTTCTCATGGCCAAAACTGCCTGAAGGAGCGTTCCAATGCTTTTGCGATGTATTAAAGAGTTCTTAATCACTATCTTGGCTACAAGTTTTGTCTCTGTATTGGATCGAAAATCGCAATGGTTTGGCCGTTATATGGTAAAATGTCCAAAAACGTGGATAGAAAACTTAAAGTTAAAATCGGGAGGCTCGATTTTCGCGGTAGACCTATGGTCTAGTGGACTGTTTTGCTCAGTTCAATCCCAGGAGTCAGAAACGCGAAGGGCCCATTAAGTTTTTTTTCCTTCCATGCAAATCGCCCCACCCTAATACAGATGTTGCTTTATACACATTCATATAAAAGCTTTCCCATTGAGGAAGATAATTGGGTTGCTGAGGATATATCTCACAGCTTCAGAAGTGGAAATAGAGGTAAAATGACCCATTTTAATTTATATGCATTTTAAAATACGTGTAAATTGCGTTATTATTAAAATCATCCGCATGTAATTTTCATGTACAGAAAGACCATATCATTTAAATTGTATATATTTTTCGAAATTTAATTTGGAGGCGAAGATGAGGCATCGACTGCATTTTAGCATTAAAAAACTTATAAAATATCGCTAATTTGTGCAAAGTGCATACAATTTTTGTCCGCATCCGATTTCAATGTCCACCATGAAAATCTCCATCGATATATATCTATTTTAAGGCGATCATTCAATAACCGTGGATGTAGCATTACACACTATTTTTTAAGATGAAATGAATGTAGCTTCCTTATCAGTGAAGTTTTCAAATCTCTGTTTCCGCTAAAACGAAGATGCAGTACTAGTTGTTTCATTGAACCGCAGAAAAACGCTATAAAATACGCGATTTTTTCAAAAACAGTTTTAGGTGATTTTCCTACCTGGGAATTTCTCGTAACTCGCGTTTTAGTAGATGGATTTTCACGGGGAATGATTTATCATTATTAGATCCGGAACGTAAAAAACCAAAATGTATGTGCAATGGAGTACGAGGTATTCTAATGACAATTGCAAATATTAGACCCAAAAAATATGATTTTTCAGAACAATGTTCGCACAAAATTTCCGCTTTTGGATGCAGATTTCAATAAAGCTGTGTAGTCTACATTCACGACATAACTCAGAATCGCGAGTTCTACAATCCTATATATGATTTTTTGAAAAACCTGATTGCGGAATGATGTTAGAAGAAAATTTCAAAAGACACTGTAAATCTGGCTTCAAAATGTCAGCATCATTTAATGGTAGAAGCAGATCAAATTTTGAAAAGTAATACATTAGTGAGATGTTCCTTATTTAGTTTGCTTCAACTTTTACTTTGACAGGAAAATCGGGAAAAGTTTGGTTTATTCACAAATCAAGCGAAAACAAAAAAATACACGTTGGCTTCAACCCATTTTTGAACATAAATTTAGCCACAGCTTCCACGCAAATTATCTTTTAAGGCAAATTTTTTTTGCCACGTCTAAAAACATTTCATTTCATTTTATCCATAAGCATTTAATTTGCATGGGTGCCACCGTGGTGCAATGGTATGCACACCCGCCTTGCACGCTGAAGGTCGTGGGTTCGATTCCCCGGCCAGTCAACATCAAAACACTTTTCAACGGTGGCAAAATACCCGTCAGTAATGTTGGCGATATTTTCTGAGTATTTCAGCTTTGTACAACTTCTCTACAAGTGGTGTCTTAGTCACGCCGTTCGGACTCAGCGATAAACAGTAGGTCCCTTATCATTGAGCTAATATGAATCGGGGTGCACTCATTGATATGAGAGAAGTCTCCCCTGTCCTGCCTGGGATGTTTATGCAACAATTATTACAATTATTTAATTTGTATAATATACAACCACAATGCGCGAGTTACAATACGGTTAATTTTGGCTTCGACTATGTTAAATTTTCAAAAATATTGCACATATACACTTTCATACGGTCAAAATTGCCTCATCGAAGTATGTTTAGACGAAATCTGTTTCAGACAATTTGGAGTTGATTTAGCCATGTCCGTCCGTCTGTCTGTCTGGCTGGCTGGAGCGCATAACTCTCGAATGGATCAACCGATTCGGTCCAAATTTGGCTTTGGTAATATTTTGTCAAAACTTTGTTTAAGTTCGAAGATGGGCTATATCGGTACCTCCCCCACTAAAGTTCGAAAATTTTCCAATATGGAGTCAATCGGTCCACTCCTTCGGGTATCTCCCACACAAAATTTCGGATACGTTCAGATTAGGACCTGCTCTCGACTCACTTTGATTTTTGTTGCAACAACTTGTATTCACTTCCCCCATATACGACGGCACAAGGGGCAAGTACATACTTCCTGAGAAAATAGCCTAAAAGTTGCAAAAAGACCCCTATTATACAGTGTGTAGTTGTTGGAGCGCAAGATAAATCATGAACAGATCTGCCGATTCGGTCCAAAATTTGGCCTTCGTAATATTTTGTCCAAACTTAGTCTAAGTTTGAAGGTAAGCCATATTGGTCAAATCCTTCAGGTACTTTCCCCACAAATGTTCAAAAATTTTCGGAAAAATTCTGCGCACAATAACTCCGATTTGGTTCATACTTTACACATCCAAATATATCTACCAGATATAGATCAGGTTCAAATATGGACTTTATTTGTTCAATCTTCGGGTACCTATCACACAAAATTTCGGATAAGTTCACTTTAAGACCTGCTGCCGAATCGCTTTGATTTTTGTTAAAGCAACTTGCATTCGCTGCCTTAATTACGACGGTAAAAGTCAATACTGGGGAAGTCAATACTTCTTGATAAAACAGCCCGAAAGGTGGCACCATAGGTAGTGACTGGAGAGCACGATAACTCTCGAACTGATCAACCCATTTGGTTAAAAAATTTGGCATTCTTCATATTTTGTCCAAACTTCAGTTTCAGTTCGAAGATGGGCAATACCGGTCCACAGCTTCCGGTATTTCCCCCAATATTTAAAAAATGTCACTAAATGTCTCTTGAACGGGTTAACCAATTTGGCCCAAACTTTGGATCTCCTAACATTTTGTCCAAATTTAGTTAAACTTCTAAAATGGCCCATATCGGTCCTCTCCTTAGGATACCGCCCCCACAAAAGTTCAACATTTGCGTCCAAGTGCAGTTTAGGGTCTGTTCGAAATGCTGTTCGATATGGTCCTGTTTACAGCGATATTACGTTTTCCGTGGACAAGTCCATGCTTCCTGTCATACTGGGCCAAAATTAAGACGATGGCCCACTGAAATGACTAGTGGGCCCGATATCTATCGAAAATATATGATTCCCAAAATATGATCCACTTCGATAATGGACTTTAATCCTAACCCACATTTTTGCCGGCAAGTTCAAATGTCCAAATAGATTTCAATTCACGTGGACTGAGGGTATATCTCTGTCGGCAAAGCCGACTGATACTTTTTTACTTGTTAATCTACATATTCATATAAATATTTCTGAAAGGGAATCCATTACAATTAGCATTTTATAAAAAACGACTATAATAAATTATCACATTGCTGATAAATAATGGTTTTACAATCCCGTGACAATGCAATTTTTGAAGAATATCGTTTCTTTCGCCGACATTTTTTGTCGTCATTTTATTTTAATGTTTAAAAACAAACTAGAATTAAGACAAATACATTAATATGAAATATTTGTTTTTCTACAATAAACATTTGTTGGTTAATATCTTCTCTTCATTTTGCAATATAACAACAAATTCTCACATAATAACAAATGATATCTGTAAAATATTTGTCTCTTGAAAACGGTTATAGTTTAATTAAATATGGAAAAACTTTAAAACAATATTGTTGATATTTTTTGTTTATATGAGTTCGAATTAGAAGTCATGACTAAATAAAAAAAAACGTTAAAACCAGAGTTATGACTTGATGCAAATTCGAATGAAAACAAAGTCCGAAAAATAATCAGATAATTTAAATACTCATTTCATCCATGTAGAATCAAACACATGTTCTTATGTATGTATGTATATATTTGTATGCTACTATCAACAAAAGTAATTCCCCTGAAATTGATACTGAATCCGCGCAATTACCAACAGATTTCAAAATTAGATATTACCCAAATCAACAAGTTATAGTGGACCACGCAATACGCTACATAAATACAGTTAAAAATTTGTAGATAAAAACTACATAATAAAGGAGATTCTATATAAAGAAACAATATTAATTTATAATAATTGAAAGTAATTAGAACAAGTAAAACAAGTAAGAACGGCTTTAAGTTCGGCCGGGCCGAACTTGTTATACCCTCCACCAGGAGTTGTATTAAAGTAAAATTAAAAAACTAGTTTCCTTTCGTTTATGAAAAAGACTTAATACCAAATTTCATCAATTTCGGTAAAACAATATCGCTAACCTTCATAATACGGGAGGTACCGTTCTATGGGGGCTATATCAAAACGTCGATCTATACCGACAAATTTCTGGCGTAAAGTTTTTAGACTCAAAGAAGACTAAATACCAAATTTACGATATTTCAGTAGGAGAATGTGGTTAATACCTAAAAAATACCGTAAATCACGAGGTACGCTTCTATGGGGGATATAGGAAGACGTGGACCTATACTAATAATTCTTTTCTGGAACATTTTTTTATAACCCCATGAAAGACTAAATAACAAACTTCAGTCATTTCGGTGGGATATTAACGTCACATCCATCACAATTATGAAAATCGGGAGGTACAGTCCCAACGAAGAGTAAATACCAAATCTCAGCCATTTCTGTTTGTTGTTGTGGCCACAACCCTCAAAAAAAGGAAAATCGGGAGGTACCGTTCTATTGCGGCTATATGAAGGTGTGGACCTATACTGACAAATTTCATATGGAAAGTTTTATAACTCAAATGAGGACTAAATACCAAATTTCAGCAATATCGGAGAAATATAGAGGCCACAACCTTCAAAATACCGGAAATTGGGAGGTACCGTTCTTTGGGGGTATATGAAGGCGTGGACCCATACCAACAAAATTCTGTGGGAAAATGTTATATTCCCAACGAAGGCTAAGTACCAAATATCAGCCATTTCGGTGGGATAACGAAGCTAAAACCTTCAAAATACCGAAAATCGGGAGGTACCGTTCTATTGGGACTTAAGGCGTGGGCCTGTACCGAAAAATTTATGGTGGAACATTTTATACCCCAACGAACACTAAATACCAAATTTCAGCCACTTCGGAGGAATATTGAGGCCACAACCTTCAAAATACCAAAAATCGGTAGGTACCGTTCTATGGGGGCTATATGAAGACGTAAACCAATACCGACAACACTCCGGGGGAATGTTTTATACCTCCAACGAAGACTAAATACCAAATTTCAGCCATTTCGGAGGAATATTGAGGCCACAACGTTCAAAATACCGAAAATCGGGAGTTACCGTTGTATGGGGACAATATGAAGGCGTGGACCTATACGACAAATTTAAAGAGGAAAGTTGAGAACCCCCAAGCGATGTCTAAATCCCAAATTACAGCCATTTCGGTGGAATATTGAGACCACAACGTTCAAAATACCGAAAATCAGGAGGTACCATTCTATGGGGGCTATATGAAGGCGTGGACCTATACCGACAAAATTCTGGGGGAACGTTTTATACCCCCAACGAAGATTAAATACAAAATTTCAGTCAATTCGATGTGATAATGAAACTAAAACCTTCAAAATACCGAAAATCGGGTGGTATCGTTCTATGAAGGCTATATCAAAACGTGGACCGATATAGCACATTTGCAATACCAAACATCCTATGAGTAATAGAAACTCCTATACCAAATTACAAAGCTCTATCTTAACCCTCCCAGTCAGTCCATTTGCCGAATATATTGGACATTTGGCAATGTTTTTACATGGGCAGAAATTAATTTTGACACTGAAAGGGTTAAAAATTGCGTGCTGTATCTTGATTTCAACAGACGGAAGGACGGACAGACGGACGTGGTTATATAGACTTAGAATTTTACCCTGATCAAGAATATAAATACTTTATAGGGTACCCGATGAATATTTCGACGTGTTACAAACGGAATATTATGGTGGAGGGTATAATAAATATTCTTCCTATATAAATTAATATTTTTTCTATATATAGAATCTCCTTTATTATGTAGTTTTTATCTAACATACGAGGGTAACTAGAAAAATATCTAGCCTATGCAACACGCAGTGTCGCCCGGCGTCATTTTACATTTTTTGAAAGTTTGACAGTTTTAAGCCTATGCGTACTCAGGACAGTTTGACATCGTCTTTTGTAGCACCGCGTTCGTATTGTTTCGAAATTTCTTGCACCGATCAACACGGGATCCAACGAGAAAAACCCCATTTTTGCCAAGTGTTGGTGGAATAAATGCCCTAGCATGCCTCCGTGTCACGGTATATAACATGGCGATCTTGTATAATCCGTTCACACACGGCTTAATTTTTTCTGGCACAACGTCAGTTTTTGGACGACCATCAGGAACTTCGTTTTTTTGGCGAGTGTCGGCCACGATTGAATTCAATAGACCAGCTTTTCATAGTGTTATTACTTACTTACTTAGCTGGCCCATTACAGAACATTTGTTCCATAAACCGAACTAAGAAAAGATCTCCAATTCTCTCTGTTTAGTGCTTCGCTTTCTGGAATACCGCGCCTTGTCATCTCTTCATCCACTTGTTGCGCCATCTATTCTTTGGCCTGCCAATTCTGCGTGCACCATGTGGCCCGAATATATACGCCTTTTTAGCGGGTTCATCATCGCTCATTCTTATGATATGGCCTGGCCAACGCAATCGTTGCATCTCGATATGTTTAGCTATACTGAGTAATTGTATAGCAGATACAGCTCGTGGTTCATACGACGTCGATATTCGCCGTTAACGAAGATTGGTCCATAGATCTTTCGAAGAATTTTTCTCTCATACACATCAAGCAATGCCTTATCTGCTTGCGCAAGTACCCAGGCTTCGGAACCATACATCAGCACGGGTAGTTTCAGTGTTTTGTAAAGCGTTATTTTTGTTTGACGAGTTGTGGCTTAATTTTTAAAGTGCTTACCTAAACCAAAGTAGCATCTGTTGGCCAATACACTTGTTCTTTTTATTTCACAACTGATGTCGTTTGTTGTCTTTACAGCGGTAAACGAAGTCTTTTACTACCTCAAACCAACTTCCACAGTTGGTCCGAGCTCAATGGACGCATTGCGAGTCGACACCTTTTCTAGCAGAATGATGAAAAGATCACACGAAAGGCTCTCCTTGCCTGAAACATCTTTTTGTACAAAACTCTTCGGAGAGGTTCTTTCCTATTTTAACTGAAGATCTTGTGTCAGTTAGAGTCATTTTACAAAACCAAATGAGCTTTGCGGTGATACCAAATTCAGACATGGCTTGGAATATCTTTCGACGTAGCGGGCCGTCGATGGCTGCTTTATAATGGATAAAAAGGTGGAAGGTGTCGATCTGCATATATTTAGTCTTCTCCTGGATTTGCCGCAAGGTACATATCTGGTCGATGGTGAACACGCATTGCATGTCTAAAGCCGCATTGGTAAGGTCCAATTATTTCGTTGACCATGGGCTTTAGTCGTTCGCACAATATCCCTTACACTATCTTGTAGGCGATAGGGAGAAGACTTATGCCCCTATAGTTGGAGCATACAGTCTTATCTCCTTTCTTATGGACGGGACAAAGGATGCTAAGGTTCCATTCGTCGGGTACGCGTTCTTCCTGCCACATGGTGCTAACTAGCTGATGAATACACCTTATCAGCGTGTCGTCTCCGGTTTTGAACAACTCGGCTGGTAAGCCATCGGTTCCTGCTGCCTTATTATTCTTCAGCCGATTTATTGCTGTCTTTACCTCATCTTGGCTGGGCGATATACATTCAATACCATCTGCTGGGATTGGGTCTGTGGTAACTTCTTCGTCTTCGCTGCTATTGGATACCACCAGTTTTCAAAAATGTTCTTTCCATATCCTTAGCACACTATCTGTATCAATTACCTGATTACCTTGCTGGTCTCTACAGGAGGATGTGCCAGTTTCAAAGCCATCAGTTTGATGTTTCACTCTTTGGTAGAATTTTCGGACTTCATTCTGTCTCCTGTACATCTCGATTTGTTCCATCCCTCTCTTTTTCCTGCGGAAAAGACGTTTATACTCTCTCCTTTTCTCCCGATACCTCTCTCGTGCGCTACGCGTTACTACTGATTGTAAAGTAGCCCTATATGCCGCATTTTGCTCTTCGGTAGCAGCACGACACTCCTGGTCATACCATGCATTCCTTGGTGGAGGTCTCTGGTATCCAAGTACTGATTTTGCGGCTGTTTGCATGGAGTGGGCAATGTTTTGCCATTGTCCTGACATGTTATCGGGACGAGGAGTGCTTTGATTAAGCAGTTGGGCCAGTTGAGTGGAATATGCTGTGGCTATCTGTTGTGATTGCGTGTGTGTCTGTTCGCACTTTGTTTGCTACGTTTAATCTGGTACGTACCTTTGCTGCAACAAGGTAGTGGTCCAAGTCTATGTTTGCACCTCGGAACGATCGTACATCCAACACGATTGATGCGTGTCTTCCATCTATCACAACGTGATCAATTTGATTTCTTGTTCTTTGATCTGACGACAGCCAGGTGCCCTTATGAATATCGAGATGCTTAAATCTGGTACTGCTAACTACCATGCTTCTTGCAGCTGCAAAGTCTATCAGCCTCATACCATTGTCAGATGTTTCACTGTGGAGACTGAATTTCCCGACTGTTGGGCCAAAAAAATCTCCTTTCCAATTTTGGCATTAAAATCGCCAAGTATAATTTTAATGTCATGGGCAGGGCAGCGGTCATAAGTTTCTTCTAAGCGCTCGTAAAATATATCTTTGGTCTGTTCGTCCTTGTCTTCAGTGGGAACATGAGCGCAAATAAAGCTGATGTTGAAGAATTTTGCGTTTTATCGAATTGCAGCGAGTCTTTCATTCACTGGGGTGAAGCTGGAGACCAGATGTTTTAACCTCCGACCAACTACAAATCCGCAACCAAACTCATGCTTTGTGTCATGGCAGCTATAATACAGTGCGTCACCTTTAGGTGTTGTTGTGACGTCTTTCCCGTTCCATCGTATTTCCTGTATGGCAGTAATGTCGGCCTTGTACTTTTCAAGTGCATTTGGCAATGCGTAAACTGCACCTTCTTTATTAAGAGTGCGAACATTCCAGGGGCAGATTCGCAGATCATGGTCCTTAAAACGTTTGTGGGTTTCGTCCATTTTAGGGGGGGTTTTTTCTTTTGTTTTTTCATAGTAGGCTGTTTTTTCTAGGGAAGGGTTACTAACCCTGCGCCCAAACCCAAGTTTTTAACGTTCTTATGGGTGAACGCGCGGCACATGTTAGCTCACTACCTTTAACGGGTGTTAAAGGCAGTTCCCCAGGTGACACCACGGGGAGGTCAGTGTCCACTTGAGATGAAAGAGGGACCAAGATAAATCCTGGGCTTTTACATGTTAAAACTGGTCAGGACCGTTCCTTGGTATCTTCCATCCCCTACGTCATATAACAATACAATCAAGGCATACATAAATAAGGTCGGCCAATATGCCCAGCTGATTATTATGTTTGATGTCATAAACATTATTGTGATTTAAAATACAAAGAAACTAAAATCACAATAATGTAAAATCTATTATGTTTGTTGTCAAATGTTTGTATTCAAAAATATTTAGATTTAAGACCTATTATTCTTCAGTTTTAAAACCCAGTCCTTTAAAACAATTTGTTTCATACGCCACATTGCTCGTAACTTGACAAAATTGGGCAGTTTTTTGTTTCAAGCGCCATGATGTTTGATGCGGAACAATTCGTTTTTGTCTCTTTCGTTTTATACGCCTCACGGCAGGGATATGAAACAAAAAAGTTCAAAGTTGTTTTGTTCCATACACCAGGCTTTATGGATATGGAACAAAAAGACAGGCTTTTTTGAGTAACAACGCGGATATGGAACATATTCACATCCTAGCATATCCAAAACTATAGGAGATAGAAGAAAACCGATTGAAAAATCTGAAAGAGCTCGGTTTAAAACCTAGTAAGGTACCTTTATCTAAAAATGTCAAAGTTGGCGTATGGAACACTTAAGCATGACACCGACGATATGTCTTTTGACGTACGTTGGACCCGTCACCATTGCATTTAATCTTATATACGAGGTTTGACTTGTCCTCATGAGGTATTTTGGATTTTGTTCGGCTGAAGAAATTGTTGTTTGTATTGCCGCTTTTAAATGCCAATTGGTATTTTTCTCTGTTGTACAGGTTTGAGGAAGAAAATCTCTCTGAAAAAGCAGGTATGTAAGTTGCTCTCTTATATGTCGTTTCAGTTTTTTGTGCAACTTGAGTTGGCTTATTAAGTTCTGCGTGTTTTAACAAATCGTTGATCTTGTGGTTTTTAGAATAGATCTTATTTTGATTTTGTTTTTGGAATGAAATATCCCATCGCTAATTTTTAATACTCTTTGTATAAAATTGTATTTTTTTAAAGGATTTTTTAGTATTTAATTTTTCAAGGACATTTTTGATGTCCTTGTTATCCTTGAATGCAACAAACGAAAATTATTATATAAAGCCAATATTCTCCTCTTTAATATGACAGAAAAACCAGCATCGTGCGAAGAGTACAAGTATGTATTTAAAATATTTTTTTGAAAAATGTTGTCCTTTGAAATTTAGATGTCATTTAAAAGGTCAACAGGATAAGAAAAAGAAAAATCCAAAATGTCAATTTACGTCATTTTGCCTATAGTTTCAGACGTATATAGTCCGGTTCATGTGTAACGATTTTTTTTTTTTTTGAAAATTGTCGGACGGTATAATAACACAGCAGGAGCCGATGGCTTCGAGCCGAGCTGTTCAAAACCGGAGGCAACACGCTGATAAGGTGTGTGCATCAGCAAGTTAGCACCATATGGCAGAAAGAACGCATACCTGACGATTGAAACCTGTGCAACCTGTGTTCTGTGCACAAGAAAGGAGACAAGACAGTGTGCTCAAACTACAGGGGCATAAATCTGTTCCTATTGCTAGTGTCAGGAATATTGTGCGAAACGACGAAATAATTGGGCCATACCAATTCAGCTTTAGACCTGGCAAATCCACCATTGACCAGATATTTACCCTGCGGCAAATCTTGGAAAAAATCCAAAAGACACTTACCATCTTTTTGTCGATCATAAAGCAGCCTTCGGCAGCCCCTACGTTCAAAGGTATTCCAAGTCATGTCTGAATTTGGTATCCCCGCAAAGCTCATTCCGCTTTGTACCATGACATTCACTGACAACCGGTCCTCAGTTAAAATAGTAAAGAACCTCTCCGAAGAGTTTAATACCACAAGAGGTAATACGAGATGCAAACGTCAAAAGAAATGTCACAACTTTCATCAATATCCACACGGCGAAGAGACAAACTTAATGCTATCGACACGCAATGCGTCCATAGAACTCGGACCAACTATGGAAGTTGGTTCTTATAATATTGAGGTACCGCCATAAGTGCAACAAATACCATCAGCTATGAAATAAGTAGAGGGCAACTAAGTAAGTATATTTAAATTAATGGGAGAACCTTTTAAATGCCCTTTAGGGACGTTAAGTAATTTCTTATTTCTGAGGGTGAGCAAAACCGACTTACGAGTATTATTAATTTGTTTATAATAAAATGGTGTTGATTTCATTATTGCCTGTATAATTTTTTTTGTCCTCGAAGCAAACTCGTCATAATTAAAATAAAATAAATTAAAGATCCTCTGACAGAGATATTGCATTAATTGTCGATAACAATTTCAGATGGATGTGATTAAATAGTAATTATCTCTGTAAGAGTCATTAATCAACAGCTAACTTTTTTGTTATAGATAAGTAAATCCATAAATAAAATCCACATGCTAAGAATTGCAATGACAATGCTACTATCCATTGGAAGGTTTTGTATTCGAAATGTACCGGCTGCGCAAAGGTTAATTGGTTGAATTAAGACCCAAAGACACTGACATAATTTTTGAACGTAATAGAATTGAGGCCAGTTCAGTCTTGAGGAAGTCTATAACTAGTGATTAAGCTACAAAGGGTCTACCATACGGTTATTCAGCGTGGAAAGCGGGTGTGCTAACCATTGCACAAAGGTGAGGTTCGCACTGGCCACAAAACCTCTCCACCGAAAACTGTCAACATATGTAGGTCAATGTTTTGGTATAGCCCCCATACAGCGGTACCTCCCGATTTTCGGTATTTTTAATTTCAGATTTGAGGTTCCTAGTGACCACAAAACTTCTGTAATAAAAATTGTCAACATAGGTCCTTGTTTGGATATAGCCTTCATAGAACGGTACCTCCCGATTTTCGGTTTTTGACGATTTTAGCTAAAATTTTTACCCGAATTATGTATTTGTAATTTGGCATTTGACGGTTCCTAGTGGACACAAAACTTTTCCACCAAAAATTGTCAACATAGGTTCATGTTTTCGTAAAGTCCCCATATAACGGAACCTTGAGGTAAGCTACTTAACTCCCTGTCCATTTTCCAGACTTCGGGAAAGATGTGAGTGGTTAGCGTCAGGTTGTGAACTTTAGTGAGATACTTAACTCCCGGTAAAGTTTGGATGCAGAAATCTTTGAATCTGTGACTATCTTTGTGGATAGTCAAGCGGCTCTCAAAGCCATCATATCCTGCAACAACAAGTTCGATGTCGTTCTTAAGTGTAGAAAAACGCTAACAAACGGCTATCGACTATGCTGGGTACCAGGACATTGCGACTATATGGGTAATGAAAGAGCAGATGAATTAGCTAGACAAGGATCGTAGTCTACAGATCAAACCACCCATTTGTCACTTTTTCCAAAGAATTAAAACGTTCTCTGATGAAAGAGCCAGTGAATTATGGCATGATGAACCTAGGTGCATTGTGTCAAGATCCATTTGTCCGTCCCTGTCCATCAAAAGAACGAATTCTCTGTTGAACCTGAGTAAAGCGGAAGTTAGAGTAATGACGAGATTTATCACTGGACACTGCTATATCATCAAATGGGATGATGATGTTACTGACTATTGCAGACACTGTGAGGAGGTGATAGAGACGATCGAGTACCTCCTGTGTCGATGTTCGGCCCTGGCTCGTAGGCGGCATAGATTAGTTGGTGTTCACTTTCCACCTTGTCTAACCTTCTATACCTTCTATACCTTGTCTAACCTTCTATTCAACTGTGGAATCTGATATAATCATCATCAGAAATCTGAAGTGGCTGGGACAGCGCAACCTGAACACGTCAACCGTATTTCAAATATTCTACCAACCATCACCACCCAAACTTTTTCTCCATTAAAACTATTTTTCTTTTCTAAAATTGTCTACTCAATTACTTTATTTACGCTTTCATAGCTTGCTTTCTTATTTTTTGCCTCTCTCCTCTTTTCTCTATCATTTCTGTCTTTACAGTACATTCCTCGTTTTCCATCCGGATGATCACAATGGACCGGAAGGTCTCCGAGTGACGCAGTCACAAATTAGTGACTACACATCCCCAAACCTAACCTAACTTCCGGTACAGCCATCTGTTTTAGCAGCATGGAGATACCGTCTTGGCCCAATGCTTTATATGATTTAGCGATCTCCTAATGAAATTTGCAACATTATCTATTGTAAATTGTCGTGGTACCTCTTCGTCAGGAAGAAATCTAATTCGTCCTAGCACTCTACTCTTGGCCTGTCGCTCCCAGGACGTTCGGTTAATAATTGGGCCATATTAAGTTGGCTTTAAACCTGAAAAATCCTTGCGACAAATCCTGGAAAAGATCCAAGAGATGCTGATCACACTTACCATATTTTTGTCGGTTATAAATCAGTCTTCAACAATCTCATACGTTCAAAGGTATTCCAAAGCATGTCTGAATTTGGTGTTGCCGCAAAGCTCATTCGGCTTTGTAAGATGATATTCACTGACACCCGGTCCTCATTTGAAATAGTAAAGAACCTCTCCGAACAGTTTAATACAAAAAGAAGTTTCAGACAAGGAGACAAGTCAAGTTCTGTCAATTAGAACAGACCGGCTAACGTATACTTATACCCCGCTTGCACTTAACACGATTATCCCAGTGGGTTTAGGTTTCAAATGTCAATTCCATAGCGTCAAATAAATCCTCATAAAGAAGGTTAACCCGGCAAAAAACTCTAGAGCAAACGCCATTTTAGAGCAATAAACTGCCCACTTGTTTCTATTGAAGAATAATTGTTCGGATTATTAGTGACGGATATGGTGGATGTACCATATAATTCCAATAGTGGATTCATTATTTCCTCGTTATTGTTTTATAAATTTTTGTAACTGTACAATTATTGTGGAACATCTTCGTTTTTTATTATTATTATAATTGTTTGTTTGTCATTTCCCTCTCCACTTTTGTTCAATAATCATTTAATTAATTACTAACATTAGCGGCAGCTTAGTATGTCGCTAACCATTTAAATTTTGCAATAATTCTAATTTGCGTTTTTTTTTCCTTCCACGAGCATTGGATCCATTCCATCTATCCGCGCGTATTGTTATAGACGAATAACTGCTTTTTTAACATGACTGGACAAAAAATATTAAATATCAATTGTGAAGCATTCAACCTGCTGGACCCGCAAGATAAATGAGAGTTTACAATAGTTTACGCTTGATTTGTTTGACAGCTATTTTTGTGACAATACGACAACAGCAACAAAATCACTTCGCGTGCAAAACGTGAATAACTCAAAGGTTTTCCGTGATGTTATTTTGTTTCCGATACTTCCAATTGATTGATTTTCTGATGTTAAGGAGGAAAATACTTAAACCTGAACTAAGTTAAGAAAAAGATTGTTACAAGTGGATATTATTTTGGGAGTCATATCTTTTCGGTAGATATCGCGTCTATAGTTATTTCAGTGGGTCATAGTATAACTGTTGGCCAGTATGCCAGGAAGCATGGACGGAAAACATAATTTCGCTGTAAACAGGACCACAACGAACTGCATCGGTATACATTTCCGAAGAATCTTCGAACAGGCCCTAAATTACACTTAAACACTAATGTTGAACTTTTGTGGAGAAGGTACCCTAAGGAGAGGACCGATATGGTCCATTTTAAAAGTTAAACTAAATTTGGACAAAATATTAGGAGATTCAAAGTTTGGACCAAATTTGTTGCCCTGTTCAAGAGATATCGTGCATACCATTTTAGTGACATTTTTTTAAATATTGGGGGGAGGTACCACAAGGTGTTGACCGATATGGCTCATCTTCAAACTGAAATTCTGTTTGAACAAAATATGCCGATGGCCGAATTTTTGGATAGTTATCGTGCTTTGCAGCCATCCGAACATTTTCGAACTTTTGTGGGGGAGGTATTGGAAGGAGTGTTACGATATTGCTCATCTTCGAACTTAAATTAAATAAAGCCAGGCGAACAGACAAACACCAAATTGTCTGAAACGGATTTCGTCCAAACATACTTGGGGTCTAAAACCATTATTTCGATGAGGCACATTTTGCCCGTATCGCTAGCATAAATGCTGAGGGTATAAACCATCTTCGTAGGGGATAAAAGATACCAAGCAACGGCCCTGACCGGCTTTAACATGGCAAAGTTCAGGACCCATCGTGGTCCCTCTTTAATCTCAAGTGGACACTGACCTCCCCGTATTGTCACCTGGGAAACTGCCTTTAACACCCGTAACACCCATATGAACGTTAAAAACTTGGGATTGGGGGTCGGGTTAGTAACCCTTCCTTAGCAAAAACCGCCTACTATGAAAAAACAAAAGAAAAGAAAAACAAACCCCTTTAAAGTTTACGAACCCCGCAAACGTTTTAAGGACCATGATCTGCGAATCTGTCCCTGGAATGTTCGCACTCTTTATAGAGAATGTGCAGTTTATGCTTTGGCAAATGTACTTGAAAAGTTCAAGGCCGACATTGCTGCCATACAGGAAATACGATAAAACGGGAAAGGCTTCACAACAACACCTAAAGGTGACGCACTGTATTAAAGCTGCCATTACTCAAAGCATGAGTTTGGTTGCGGATTTGTAGTTGGTCGGAGGTTAAAACATCTGGTTTCCAGCTTCACCCCAGTGAATGAAAGACGCAAAATTCTTCTACATCAGCTTTTTTTGCGCTCATGCTCCCACTGAAGACAAGGACGAATAGACCAAAGATATATTTTACGAACGCTTTTAATGTCAAAATTGACCGTCTCCACAGTGAATGAAGCTGATAGATTTCGCAGCGGCAAGAACATTGTAGTTAGCAGTACCAGATTTAAGCATCTCGACATTCATAAGGGCACCAGGCTGTCCAGACGTTGTGAAAGATGGAAGACATTCATCAAGCATGTTGGATGTAGGATCGTTCCGAGGAGCAAACATTGACTCAAACTATCGTCTTGTTGCAGCAAGAGTACGTACCGGATAAAACGTAGCAAATATAGTAGGAACAGACATAACACGGAAGATACACATCGGCAGGCTGATAGCCACAGCATTTTCCACTCAACTGGCCCAATTGCTTAATCAAACCACTCCTCTTCCCGATTACATATCAGCACAGTGGCAAAGTATTGGCCACTCTATGCAAACATCCGCAAAATCAGTTCTTAGATACCGCAGATTTCCATCAAGGAATCCATGGTATTACCAGGACTGTCGTACTGTTGCCGAAAAGAAAAATGTGATAGAAAAATTAAAGGTAATTTGGTAACAGATACAGATAGTGTGCTGGGTGCCGTAGGGGATGGAATATACCAAGGAACGGTCCTGACCGGCTTTAACATCGCAAAGCCCAGGATTTATCTTGGTCCCTCTTTCATCTCAAGTGGACACTGACCTCCCCGTGGTGTCACCTGGGGAACTGCCTTTAGCACCCGTTAAAGGTGGTGAGCTAACATGTGCCGCGCGTTCACCATAAGAACGATAAAAACTTGGGTTTGGGCATCGGGTTAGTAACCCTCCCCTAGAAAAAAGTAGCCTACTATGAAAAAACGAAAGAAAAGAAAAACAAATCCCTCTAAAGTTGACGAACCCCGCAAACGTTTTAAGGACCATAATCTGCCAATCTGCACCTGGAATGTTAGCTCTCTTAATAGAGAAGGTGCAGTTTACGCATTGGCAGATCTACTTGAAAAGTACAAGACCGACATTACTGCCATACAGTATTTTCTATGGATTGGGAAACAACACCTAAAGGTGACGCACTGTATTATAGCTGCCACGACACAAAGCATGAGTTTGGTTGCGGATTTGTAGTTAGTCGGAGGTTAAAATATCTACCAAAGAGTGAAACATGAAACTGATGGCTTTGGAACTGGCACAACCTCCTGTAGAGACCAGCAAGGTAATCTGGTAACTGATACAGATAGTGTGCTAAGGATATGGAAAGAGTATTTTTCCAAACTGTTGGTATCCAATAGTAGCGAAGTCGACGAAGATACCACAAATCCAATCCCCGAAGATGGTATTAAATGTATACCTCCCGGCCAAGATGAGGTAAAGACAACAATAAACCGGCTGATGAATAATAAGGCAACAGGAGCTGATAGCCTACCAGCCGAGCTGTTTAAAACCGGTGACGACGCGCTGATAAGGTGTATGCATCAGCTAGTTAGCTCCATCTGGCAGGAAGAACGCGTACCCGACGATTGGAACCTGAGCATCCTATGTCCCGTCCATAAGAAAGGAGATAAGACTTTATGCTCCAACTATAGGGGCATAAGTCTTCTCCCTATCGCCTACAAGATAGTGTCAGGGATATTGTGCGGACGACTAAAGCCTATGGTCAACGAAATAATTGGCCATACCATTGCGGCTTTACCCTGGCAAATCCACCATTGATCAGATATTTACCCTGCGACAAATCCTGGAAAAGATCCAAGAGATGCAGATCGACACCTACCACCTTTTTGTCGATTATAAAGCAGCCTTCGACAGCTCGCTGCGTTCAAAGGTATTGCAAGCCATGTCTGAATTTGGTATTCCCGCAAAGCTCATCGGACTTTGTAAAATGACTTCGGTGGCAGCACGACACTCCTCATCATACCATGGATTCCTTGGTGGAGGTCTCTGGTATCCAAGTATGATATGTTATCGGGATGAGAAGTGCTTTGATTAAGCAATTGAGCTAGTTGAGTGGAATATGCTGTGGCTATCTGTTGTGATTGCAGCTTACCGATGTCTAACTTTCGTGTTGTGTCTGTTCGTACTTTGTTTGCTACGTTTAAGCGGGTGCGTACTTTTGCTGCAACAAGGTAGTGGTCCGAATCAATGTTTGCGCCTCGGAACGATCGTACATCCAACACGCTCGATGAATGTCTTCCATCTATCACAACATGATCAATTTGGTTTCTTGTTTTCTGATCTGGAGACAGCCAGGTGCCCTTATGAATATCGAGATGATTAAATCTGGTACTGCTAACTACCATGTTTTTTCCAGCTGCAAAGTCTATCAGCCTCATACCATTGTCAGATGTTTCACTGTGGAGACTGAATTTCCCGACTGTTGGGCCAAAGATATTCTCCTTTCGAATTTTGGCATTAAAATCGCCTAGTATAATTTTAATGTCATGGGCAGGGCAACGGTCATATGTTTCTTCTAAGCGCTCGTAAAATATATCTTTGGTCTGTTCGTCCTTTTCTTCAGTGGGAGCATGAGCGCAAATAAAGCTGATGTTGAAGAATTTAGCTTTTATTCGAATTGCAGCAAGTCTTTCATTCACTGGGGTGAAGCTGGATACCAGATGTTTTAGTCTCCGACTAACTACGAATCCACAACCAAACTCATGCTTTACGTCATGGCAGCTATAATACCGTGCGTCACCTTTAGGTGTTGTTGTGACGCCTTTCCCAATCCATCGTATTTCCTGTATGGCAGTAATATCGGTCTTGTACTTTTCAAGTACGTCTGCCAATGCGAAGACTGCACCTTCTCTATAAAGAGTGCGAACATTCCAGGTGCAGATTCGCAGATCATGGTCCTTAAAACGTTTGCGCGGTTCGTCAACTTTAGAGGGGTTTGTTTTTCTTTTCTTTCGTTTTTTCATAGTATGCTGCTTTTTCTAGGGGAGGATTACTAACCCGACGCCCAAACCCAAGTTTTTAACGTTCTTAGGGGTGAACGCGCGGCACATGTTAGCTCACTACCTTTAACGGGTGTTAAAGGCAGTTCCCCAGGTGACACCACGGGGAGGTCAGTGTCCACTTGGGATGAAAGAGGGACCAAGATAAATCCATGTTAAAACCGGTCAGGACCGTTGCTTGGTATCTTCCATACCCTACGTCACCCAACTGATACTAGGCCCTCAATTAAAATAAGAAATAACTTCTCCGAAGAGTTCAGCAGCAAAAGAGGTTTCAAACAAGGAGACAGCCTTTCGTGAGAACAATTCCACATTCTGCTGGACAAGGTTATACGAGATGCAGATATTAAAAGAAGTGGCACAATTTACACCAATAGCCACATGCTACTTGCTTATGCTGATGATATTGTCTTCATGGGTCGATCAGTAAAGAAAGTAACTGATACCTTTCTTAAAGGTCGAAATAGAATCTATTAAAATGGGTCTGGCTGTGCGCGCAATGCGTCATAGAACTCGGAACTCGACTGCTCCGCACCGACCATAGTTGTTTTGAGTAGCGGAATTCAAACGCAAAGCAAGATTTGCTCGATCACACTGTGACTATATGTCTGAGTCCGGAAGTTCTCCAGTGAGCAGATGCGAAGACGTTCTTTCTGTCGGACATTCAAGAAGAATGTTGATAAGCGCTGCTATAAGACAGCGGTGCAATATGTCTCCAAGTTCGTGAACAAATCCCCAGGAGATGTTTCGCGGCGGATTTCGGGGATATAAGATTGAAGCTTCCCTTCGTGAAGCGCATCGAGAGGAAGTGCCTTACATTGAGAAACATTTGCTAGCCTTTCGAACGGATTCAGTCCCTGGCCCGGAGGTAGTCTCGAGTTCAAAACCTGTGATAACTACCACCGACGTGGCCAGCGGACAGGGTCCGGACTTCCAAAAGTCGTAATTTTTCTGGATACGTCCCTTAGACCGGATCCAGCCAAGTCCAAAAAACCGGTGGTCTCAAGCTGGCTGGATCCATTGCGGACACCAATGGTGTCTACGACAGGGGGAGACAATTTGACTTCATCAGTCCCAACTACACGTTCGGACTCCACCAAGGTGGCTCCCGCTCCGAAGTCGTAGAAGCCGGAAGGGCTCGTCATAACGGCCTTGGTATGAATTCAGCAAAAAAAAAAAAAAGAAATATTACCGACTTTATGCCGTCAATACTGGATGGTGTGCAATTAAATCTCTCTACAGTAGTTTTTGTTGTTGTAACAGAAGTCATGTGGTCCTTGAAAGCCTGTTAAGAAGGAAGAGGAACACTGAGAAACCCACAAAGAGTGGCCTAATTGTATTTTATTCCTCTAAGAAATCCATAGGTAAAAGCTGGGCCAGGAAAAGAAATATTACCGACATTATGCCGTCAATACTGGATGGTGTGCAATTAAATCTCTCTACAGTAGTTTTTGTTGTTGTAACAAAAGTCATGTGGTCCTTGAAAACCTGTTAAGAAGGAAGAGGAACACTGAGAAACCCACAAAGAGTGGCCTAATTGTATTTTATTCCTCTAAGAAATCCATAGGTAAAAGCTGGGCCAGGAAAAGAAATATTACCGACATTATGCCGTCAATACTGGATGGTGTGCAATTAATGGGCCGATTCCGTACAGCGAGGCGAGTCGTGTCGCGTTGCCAGTTGCAATTTTTCCATTACTCATGGCAAAAGTCGCACGACGACGTCAAATTTTGTCGCCGTAATGTTCATTTTCCGGCCCATAAATCTCTCTACAGTAGTTTTTGTTGTTGTAACAGAAGTCATGTGGTCCTTGAAAACCTGTTAAGAAGGAAGAGGAACACTGAGAAACCCACAAAGAGTGGCCTAATTGTATTTTATTCCTCTAAGAAATCCATAGGTAAAAGCTGGGGTCTCAGACCACATGTAATACGTTGGATGTATAGGACAGTGGTCTGCCCCATCTTGACATATAGCCATAGGCCAAGACAGGGCAGTGTTTCACAAAATTTCGGGTTGCAGCCCTGTAAAACAGCTGACCCGAATGTCCGGTGGAACTGCTGGCCCGAAGACTAGGTGTCCCAAAATCGGCTTTTTCAAACAAAACTGTTTTCGATTAACCGACATTTTCATTTTTATCAAAAACCTGTTTTTCAACCTGGTTTAAACCGTTTTGTTAAATATTTATAAAATTGCTCATAATTGATAAATATTTTTGATTAAAAATGTGCGGCAAGGCGTAAATAAAGTACAACGACTTCGTTATTATATAATTATCTCATAATATCCCTGTTATTTAACATTCAACCTCGAAGAATTTTAAAAGCCCCTACAAATATACAATAGTCTACAAAAAGAATTAAGTTTACATTTTATTAAGGCCGGATTCTTTTTATTAAGTTCGGATTTTGCCAACCTCAAATTATTGTGAAATGTCTGAATCAAACATACATTTTGTTATCGTTACCCTTTATAAGCTGACATTCGACTAACAATCGAGTTAATTATGCACAAACAGCGTCGGAAAATTCGGCGGTCTTTTGAATAATGACTATGTTGGACCAAATATTCGTTTTAAATTACAGCTACTGTAGCTCTAGTTCCTAGTTCACTGTACTAGTTCCAAAACGTATGAGTAACGTCATACAAACTAAGGTGTGATATTACTTATACGCATTTGTTCATACAAATGATGTGGACAATTATAACTGCGTTGTGAACTAGATTGTTCAATTGAACTAGATTAGCACAACGCTATATTTTAGTTCACTGCACTAGTTCCAAAACGTCATAAAATTGAACGTGTAATGTTACGTATACATAGTTTTTTCATTCATAGATAGTTCCATATAGTTGATTTGGCACAACTCTGCTATATTTTACACAAAATATTTTTCAAATTTAAAGGTATCTGTCATTTATAACTTTGCCGTACCTTGTGTTAGTAAGTTTAGTTTACTTTCAAGAATACAATTGTAATGAAATATTAAACATATTTCTATTTTTTAAAATCGGTTAACCGACACAAAATAACTGGATTTTCGGTTAACCGTAAATGGCGTTTATGGCGAAAACCGGTTTCGGTTTTTTAACTCAAAACCGGTTAACCGATTTCGGTTTTGGACACCCTACCGAAGACCCTGTAGAACAGCTGACGCGGTTTTCTAACTACAAAACAGCTGACCCGAAAGCCCTGTGAAACAAGGTTTCGAAGCCGGAGTATATTAAGTTTGTTTTTCTGTTTGTAACGCATTGAAATAATCATCATATCGCACCTGTTCAACAAAAGGGTAGTAACTCAAAATTTTCTACTTTTCAGTAGACAAAAAACGATTTATGTTAATGTTAAAGGTGTAATACACCAAAAAAACTATACCATCGTAAATATATCTTTTTTACTACACTACAGCACTGAATTTCTTTTTATTAAATTAAGTATTTGGTCATATTTCTAACTATTTTTCGAGTTACTACCATTTTGTTGAAACAAATGTTTGTTTTAGTAGAGAAATTATTTCGACATGTACCCCTTTAACTGAAAAAATGGGCGGCGATTGATAACATAAAGAGGGAACAATTCGAAATACTACTGTTTTGCTGAAAAATCGCGATGTAAATGCCTGAAACATGTGGGCGCAACTTGAAATAAGTCTCTTTTGTCGATACAGAGTAGTTATTCTGAAGAGATGACAATTGACTTATCGGTATTTTTTGAGGAAAGAATAGACAAAACAATGGGAGTTTTTTACAGTAGGTGGAGTTGATAATTATGTATCGTTTCTTGATGATAAGTGACAATTTCAAAATTTTGAGTTACTACCCTTTTGTTGAACTGGTGCGATATATTCTTGATCAGGGTAAAATTCAATAGCATCCACAAAAATAGAGATAGGGCACTGAAATTTTGGAAAGATGCGAATTTTGTTTGCAGACAGGTAAAGTTCGATGATGTTCTATATCGGTCCACATTTTGGTATAGCCCCCGTATAACGGTACCTCCCGATTTTCGGTATTTTGAGGATTTTAGTTACATTTTTTAACCGAAATAGCTTTAAGTTGACATTTGAAGTTCTTAGTAATCACGAAAGTTCTTCACCAAAAATCATCAACATAGGTCCATGTTTTGGTACACCCCCCACGTAACAGTACCTCCCAATTTTCGGTATTTTGACGATTTCAGCTAAAATTCTAGACCGAACTAGCTGTTATTTGACATTTGAGGTTCTCACACAAACGTTCTCCACCAATCTCCAAAATCCACAAAATAGCCATGTTTTGATATAGCCCCTGTATAACGGTACCTACCGATTTTTTGGTATTTTACGATTTTAGCTAAAATTTTAAACCGAACTAGGTGTAAGTTGATAGATTAGATAATTTTGGCAGTTGTGAAAGGAACTAATTACAGTCGAACTTCTCTATAACGTAGCAGTTGGGGACCGACGAATTACTACGTTATAGAGAAAATTCGTTATAGAGAAATCACAAATCACTTATTTGAAAGCAATGAAATGAAACTATGCATAGTAGTCATTGGAAATTTAATGTATTTTGAATCAATTTTTTCTAAGAGTGTTGATAAATGAGTTTTGCTTCTCCATTTAACTGTGAACTTCAATAACACTGTGCGACAACAAAAAAGTGATGGGAAAAACTGAGCAGATTATGAAAGTTTTTCACCTTGACATCGAAAAGTAACCAAAGTAGGCGGGGCAAATTCCGCCCATTTCTTATTTTTCCGAAATATTCGATTTAAGATATCTTGGAATCCGTGCATTTTAGACATATAGTGACTTTGATAACTTTTAAAACAAGAGTATGGGGAATATTTGCGTTAAAAATTTTAACTCTCATGCCGTTCATTAAAATGGTCTTTTCGGTCCTTTTTTCGAAAATCGTTCAAAATATCCTTTAAAATGTGACCATATCAAAATATTCTACAAAATTGTTCGTCATAAAATTTTACTATAGGTCTCAGAATACACTAAATCTGTAAATCTTATCTAATCGCCAGAAATTTGCAAAAATGAAAAACACGTTTTAAGGTAAAAGTCGGACTTCATCCGAGTTTATTCAAAATTGTCCAACAAAACATAATTTTAGAGGGATGACGTCAAAGACAAAAATATTCTTCGTCAAATTTCACTATAGGTCAGCAAAGATATGAAGTGTCTATTTACATTACGTATCATGAAAATATCAGTATCAATTTTGCTGAAAAAAACACGAAAATATTTACCAATTTTTTTGAAGAAAACATTTTCCTTCTATTTTCGTGTTGATACATGAAAGTAATATGAAACTTGGTTCTAGGTGAAAAGTGTCCGAAGAAGAAAACATCTATACAAAATTTCACTATGAGTTTCAGAATAAAACATATATCTACGTATAATATTTTCTTAAAAAATTAGGTTACAATTTTATATGTTTTAGGATGAAATTATTTGTATTAATTTTGTACTGTTAATTTTACATAATTACATATTGGGCCAAAATCTAACAAAATCCTTCAATTTTTGGGGATATTGTTAAAGGAAGAAATGTTCCAAATCATAACTATAATATATAACATCCTTAGCAGCCCTTGTTATACCCTCAGCCTTTAGGCTAAAGAGGATATTTACACTTTGATACGACCAAAAATGTGCCTCATAGAAATAATGGTTTTAGACCCCAAGTATGTTTCTACGATATCCGTTTCAGACAATTTTGAGTAGATCTAGCAATGTCCGTCCGTCTGTCTGTCTGTCGGTCTGGCTGGCTGGTGCGCACGATATCTCTCGAACGGATCAATCGATTCGGTTCAAATTTTGGGTATCGAAATATTTTGTCCAGATTCGATTTAAGATCGAAGATGGGCCATATAGGTCCACTCCTTCAGGTACCTCCCCCACAAATGTTAAAAAATTGACGTAAAACTTGTGCCCACGATAACTCTTGTAGGGAATAACCGATTTGGTCCATACTTTGCACATCGTGTAATTTCTACCAAGCTTAGATGAGGTTCCAATATGGACTCAATCGGTCCACTCCTTCGGGTACCTCCCACACAAAATTTCGGAAAAGTTCAGTTTAGGACCTGGTCTCGAATCGCTTTGATTTTTGTTTACGCAAGTTGTATTCGCTGTCCTCTATACGACGCTGTAAGTTTTCTTAGGGACAAGTCCATACTTCCTGAGAAAATAGCCTGAAAGTTACAAAAAACCCTCTGACACCGTGTGTAGTAGTTGGATCGCAAGATAACTCTCGAACGGATCTGCCGATTCGGTCCAAAATTTGGCTTACGTAATATTTTGTCCAAACTTATTGAAGTTCAAAGATGGATTATATCGGTCCACTCCTTCCGGTACCTCCCCCACAAAAGTTCGAAAATGTTCGGAAAATTTGTGCGTACGATAAGTCTTAAAGGGAGTAAACGATTTGTCTATACTTTGCACATTATGAAATTTCTACCAGACTTAGATGAGGTTCCAATATGGACTCAATCGGTAAACTCCTTCGAATACCTCCCACACAAAATTTCGGAAAAGTTCAGTTTAGGACCTGCTCTTGAATCGCCTTGGTTTTTGTTGTAACATCTTGTATTCACTGTCCTCTATACGAAGGTACAAGTTTCCTCAGGGGCAAGTCCATAATTCCTGAAAAAATAGCCTGAAAGTTGAAAAACAAACCGTATGACACCATGTTTATGGGTGGAAGCGCAAGATAATTCTCGAACGGAAATGCCGATTCCGGCCAAAATTTGGCCTTCGTAATATTGTTTCCAAACTTAGTTTAAGTTCGTAGATAAGCCATATCGGTCCACTCCTTCAGGTACCTACCCCACAAAAGTTCAAAAATATTCGGACAAATTGTGCGCACGATAACTCTTGATGGGAGTGACCGATTTGGACCATACTTTACACATTCTCATAATATCTACCAGATAAAGATCAGGGGCCTAATTACGTGATTCGATTCGATCGAGTATTTGCTCGTGAAAAAGATTTCGACACGATAAAAAAGCGGCATGACGAGATTCGATCGAAATCATTGATCGAATGTTTCGAGAGTAACCGGTAGTCGAACTATGAAAACCTATGTATACTATAGGGAATATTATGAAGGTAGATGTAAAAAATTTGTTTTTTTGAAAGCAAGAACCAAAAAACAAAATTATGAATGAAAAATGTAAATATTTGTGGAATTTTTTGAACAATACATTGAATAATAATTTCAGTATGAAGTTGTGCTAAGAAAATAAGAAAATTATTAATTCTTGCAAAATCTTTTTGACATTGTTGTAACGGATTGCTAATACATCTACCTTAATAATCCTCTCTCAAAATAAATGAGAGAGAGTTTGGTGGGTGTTTTGCATTAGCCTCTCTGAGAGAATATTTCTTTGGTAAACAACGGGGGATGAAATGTTTAAAATGTACTTCACTTATAAAATAAAGGCTATTAATATTAAATATTTTTTTCTGTTTTGCAGAAATGCTTATTTTTCAACTTATTTTTTAACGACTGCAAAACTAGTTTTTGTTTAATGATTGCTTGCATTTTGATTCTAAATTTATCACAATTTCTAAAAACGACTGCAAAGGACTTTTCCCAATTTCTCTTGTTATATTGTCTAAAAAATGCTGCCAATTATTTACTAACATCGTTTTTCTTCTATAAAACGACAACAAACAACAATTTTTACATTTTAAACAAAAAGACAATAAGAAATCTTTAATTTTATTTGTTTACGATAGGCAATTTGGCCTCGATAAATTACTCGCAAATTTATGCTCAATTACTCGATAATTTTACTCGATAACGAATGTTGTCATCCCAACTTTGAGTACTCAGGTCGAAACAACTCGATATCGAATCACATAATTAGGCCCCAGGTTCGAATATGGACTATATTTGTCCACTCCATCCCGTACATCCCACACAAAATTTTGGATAAGTTCACTTTAAGACCCGCTATTGAATCACTTTGATTTTTGTTGAAGCAACTTACATTTGCTGCCTACATTACGATGGTAAAAGTTGTTTCAGGGGCAAGTCCAGGGTGTAAAAACCCCCTATGGCACACCCATGGTCTATGTCGGTCCATTCCTTTAAGTACCTTTTCCGCAACATTTTTGAACTTTAATCCTAATCAACATTTTTGTCTGTTCATACGACCAAAATTTTGAAACCCTCTGAATACATACGTTTTTTTTTTTGTGAAAAAAGTGTTTCTATTTGCACAGTCTGAGGGTATATCTCTGTCGGCAAAGCCGACTGATACTTTTTTACTTGTTTTTGATATGTATTTTAAGGACATATTTTACGATATAGAAATGCACGGATTCCAAGATATCTTAAATCGTATATTTTGGAAAAACAAGAAATGGGCGGAATTTGCCCCGCCTTCTTTGGTTACTTTCCGATGTCAATAATATTTTTAACCTTCTTTCGTAATCTGCTCAGTTTTTCTCATCATTTTGGCAAAATTTCTTCATTGTTTATTTTCATGCTTCTGTTTGTTCTTCTCTTCCAAGAACTTGCTAGCTCCAAAAAAATATTCCCACTAGAAAATTCACAATCAAAATCAAAAATTCGTCTTTATCATCGCAAAACACTTGTCATTTCAAATTTTCTTAAAGAACTATTTTTATATAAATTCACTAATTTTCTTTTTTTAACACTCGCGACACGTTCTCGAACACTTTTCACAGGTTTACGTACGCTTCTCGAAACATTTCATCGAGTAAAACCTAATTAAAACATCAATAAATGTGCAAAGAAATGCATTGGTCAAAATGGTCTATAATTTGTCATAATTATATTTCCTTTTTTAGTTGAATGTTTAACGCTTTAGTGCGTCAAAGGCCAATGTACACTTTAATGTCAACATTGACCACCTATCAACTTCCGACTAGAAATTAAGGTTGTACTAATCTCAGTGTTAAATAAGCATAAAAGTCTTGGAGTTGTGTCGCTGCAATTAAAATTTGTGAACAAAGGAAAACATTTTGAGGCATAAAAAGTAGATTCTCACAACAGTTATGACAACAAACTTAATAATTCAGATGTTCGCAAAGAAACAAAGAATATGAATTTCTAGAGCAAAGTAAAACACGCCAAAACAAATGAAACAAAATTCCAAGTATGCAGATTTTATATAGAAAAATATATGTATTTTTAAAACATACAAAATTAAAAAAATAAAACATTTTATATCCACAACAGTAAAAATGGCCAAATTCGTTATAAATAACAATTTTATAAGAAATATTCAATATTTAGAAAACAATTAAAAATATATTGTATTATAAAAAAGAAAGATAAACAGACAACATAATAATTATAAGTCAATAAATGTTGTTGTTATTGCTTGATTGATTGCATTGCGATTGCTAGTGCTATTGTTCCAGTAGACGTTTATATTCGGCAAGAATTTGTTGCTCTTGCACCAGAGGCAAATCCAAATAGTCATGTTCATTGTCGGGCATTTCTTCGGTGAAACGTTTATAGGCCTTAAGGGATTCCATTTCCTTTTGGGCCTTATCCAAGGCTTTGGCTACCAACGATGTTACACCAGCAGAGGATGTAGACGGTGCTTCGTTGTCTTGGTTGGCAACTATGGCAGAGGCAGCAGCCGCCGCACTAGTTGATATGCGTTCCATTGCTGAAAGCAGTTCCGTTTCACTGCCATGTGTTTTTATCAGAAACTCTATGGCCCTGTCTAAACTGTTTTGTGTGGTTTCCAAGGCAACGCGGGCCATTTCCTCGGTGAAACCCAATTGTTGTAGTTGTCCCAATATTTCAGTATCAGCTGTTTGTGGCGGTGGAAGACTACGACTTAGCTCCTCGGCATTTGTGTTTAATAAATCTAACTGGAAAAGGACGACAAAAATTAAAAAGGTATTTAATTCACATTTTATATTAATAGAAAACCCCACAAATTCTTACCGCATTGGGAACATCGTTTTTAGTGCGTTTCAGGGCCTCCACAACAACATCTCTGGCATAGCCCATTTCCATTAGGGTGCAAACACTTCTGGGATTAACCCAATCCTTGCCGTTGCCATTATTCTCGTTAGCCAATTTTGCATTTAATTTTCGTTCTTGTTTAGAATTTTGTCTAGCTTCTCGTAGCTTGGCCTTACGGTCGTGTATGAAATTGATGGCTTGCTCTAGATTTCCACTACACGCTCGCAACCCCAAACGTGCTTCATGTGGCTCATAACCCATTTCCATTAATGCCACCACCGAACTGTCATCCACTTTTAGGGCATCCAATTCCGATTCAGCAGCTATCAGCTTTTCATAGGCCTCATTGCGTCGATTCTGATGAAACAATACTACTCCCTGTAGTAAATGCAAACGCATTATGAGAGCCTTCTCAGCACAGCCATTACCCTTTAGGCTTATTAAACGTTGAAGATTTTCACCATAAGAACGTCGGAAACTCTTTTCACATATGTCGAGGCGACGTTGAGCATCAGGTAACTGAGTTACATTCTGTTGGGAGTTGTATTTTTTTTTAAGATAAATATTTTTTTTTAGTTTAAATTTGAAAATAAATTAAGGAATGATGATGACTACTGAATGTGTCGAGAATGGCCTTCAAAGTGAAAAGCAAGGTGACTCAAATACTAGACCCACTGATAAGGTTGATAAAGAGAGTAACCATGAGTTTTTAAATCTTTATGTCAGGAAGTATAGGCTTGCCCACGAAAAATATTATACCGTTGGAAACAGGACCACAAGAACTACTTTCTGTATAAATGTCAAAAGGATATTCGAACAGACCTTTAACTGAAATTGTCCGATGAAGAAGATGAACTATCTTCGAACTTCATTTAAGTTTGAGAGAAATATTACGATACGTGCAGATTGGACCAATGTCTGTCACGTCTTTCGACTTTTCCACACCTGCCATTTTGACTTTTCCACAAAATAATTATGTCGTTATAATCACATGGACTATCTTCGGTAAAAATTCAAACTGCACATAAAGAACATTTTAAACGTTTGTGAAAGAGGTTAAAGATCCAAGAGCCTGTGCAAATTATTTTTAAAAATCCCCAAGCCTCTGGAAATTATTTTCAAAAATCCCCAAGACTCTGGAAAATATTTCTAAAAAATCTCCAGGCCTCTAAAAAAATTATTTTAAAAACCACGATACTTTGGAATATATTTTTAATAATCTACGAGCCTCTGGAAAAAAGTTTTAAAAACCCTCGAGCCTATGGAAAATATTGTTAAAAAATATCCGGACTTCGGGAAAATATATTTTAAAATCCCCGAGCCTCTGGAAAACATTTTTAAAAATCAACGAGCCTATGGAAAATATTTAAAAATCCACGAGCCTCTGTAAAATTTTTTTTTTAAAAATCCACGAGCCTCTGGATAATATTTTTAAAAATTCCCGAGTCTATGGAAAATATTTTTAAAAATATCCGAGCCTCTGGAAAATATTTTTAAAAATCCACGAGCCTATGGAAAATATTTTTAAAAATTCCCGAGCCTATGGAAAATATTTTTAAAAATATCCGAGCCTCTGGAAAATATTTTTAAAAATCCACGAGTCTCTGGAAAATATTTTTCAATACCCCGAGCCTCTGGAAAATATTTTTAAAAATCCACGAGAATTTGGAAAATATTTTTAAAAATCCACGAGAATTTGGAAAATATTTTTAAAAATCCACGAGACTCTGGAAAATATTTTAAAAAATCCACAAGCCTCTGTAAAATATTTTTTTAAAAATCCACGAGCCTCCAGAAAATATTTTTAAGAAACCAAGAGCCTCTGTAAAATAATTTTAAAAAATCCCGAGCCTCTGTAAAATATTTTTAAAAATTCCCGAGCCTCTGTAAAATATTTTTTTAAAAATCCACGAGCCTCTGGAAAATATTTTTCAATACCCCGAGCCTCTGGAAAATATTTTTAAAAATCCTAGAGCCTCTGGAAAATGTTTTTAAAAATCCCCGAAATGTTTCTAAAAAACCACGATCCTCTGGAAAATATTTAAAAAACCAAGAACCTCTGTAAATTATTTTTAAAAATCCACGAGCCTCTGGAAATATTTTCAAATATCCACGAGCATCCGGAAAATATTTTTAAAGATCCACGACTCTCTGGAAAATATTTTTAAAGATCCACGAGTCTCTGCAAACTATTTTTAAAGATCCAAGGGCCTCTGGAAACTATTTTTAAAAATGTCCGAGCCTCTGGAAAATATTTTTAAAAATCCCCGAGCCTCTGGAAAATATTTTTAAAAATCCACGAGTCTCTGGAAAATATTTTTAAAAATCCTAGAGCCTCTGGAAAATGTTTTTAAAAAACCCCGAGCCTCTGGAAAAAATTGTAAAAATCCATGAGCCTCTGGAAAATATTTTTAAACATCCACGAGCCTCCTCTAGGAAATATTTTTAAACAGCCACGAGCCTCGGTAAAATATTTTTTTAAAAATCCACGAGCCTCTGGAAAATATTTTTAAGAATCCACAAGCCTCTGAAAAATATTTTTAAAAATTCCCGAGCCTATGGAAAAAATTTTTAAAAATATCCGAGCCTCTGGAAAATATTTTAAAAAATCCACAAGCCTCTGTAAAATATTTTTTTAAAAATCCACGAGCCTCTGGAAAATATTTTTAAAAATCCTAGAGCCTCTGCAAAATGTTTTTAAAAATCCCCGAGCCTCTGGAAAAAATTGTAAAAATCCATGAGCCTCTGGAAAATATTTTTAAACATCCACGAGCCTCCGGAAAATATTTTTAAAATTCCACGAGCCACTGGAAAATATTTTTAAAAATCCATGAACCTCTGGAAAATATTTTTAAAAATCTACGAGCCTCTGGAAATCCTTTTTTTAAAAACCACGAGGTTTTGGAAAATATTTTTAAAAATCCACGAGCCTCTGGAATATATATATAAAAATCCACGAGCCTCTGGAAAATATTTTTAAAATCTACGAACTTCTGAAAAAAATTTAAAAAATCCAGGAGCCTATGGAAAATATTTCAATTTATTTCAAAATCCACGAGCCTCTGGAAAATTTCCGAGCCTATGGAAAATAGTTTTAAAAATATCCGAGCCTCTGGAAAATATTTTTAAAAATTCCCGAGCCCATGGAAAATATTTTTAAAAATATCCGAGCCTCTGGAAAATATTTTTAAAAATCCACGAGTCTCTGGAAAATATTTTTAAAAATCCACGAGACTCTAGAAAATATTTTTAAAAATCCACGAGACTCTGGAAAATATTTTAAAAAATCCACAAGCCTCTGTAAAATATTTTTTTTAAAAATACACGAGCCTCCGGAAAATGTTTTTAAGAAACAAAGAGCCTCTGTAAAATATTTTTAAAAATTCCCGAGCCTCTGTAAAATGTTTTTAAAAATTCCCGAGCATCTGTAAAATATTTTTTTAAAAATCCACGAGCCTCTGGAAAATATTTTTCAATACCCCGAGCCTCTGGAAAATATTTTTAAAAATCCTAGAGCCTCTGGAAAATGTTTTTAAAAATCCCCGAAATATTTTTAAAAAACCACGATCCTCTGGAAAATATTTAAAAAACCAAGAACCTCTGTAAATTATTTTTAAAAATCCACGAGCCTCTGGAAATATTTTCAAATATCCACGAGCATCCGGAAAATATTTTTAAAGATCCACGAGTCTCTGCAAACTATTTTTAAAGATCCACGAGTCTCTGGAAACTATTTTTAAAGATCCACGAGTCTCTGGAAACTATTTTTAAAGATCCAAGGGCCTCTGGAAACTATTTTTAAAAATATCCGAGCCTCTGGAAAATATTTTTAAAAATATCCGAGCCTCTGGAAAATATTTTTAAAAATCCCCGAGCCTCTGGAAAATATTTTTAAAAATCCACGAGTCTCTGGAAAATATTTTTAAGAATCCACGAGCCTCTGGAAAATATTTTTAAACATCCACGAGCCTCTGTAAAATATTTTTTTTTAAAAATCCACGAGCCTCTGGAAAATATTTTTAAGAATCCACGAGCCTCTGGAAAATAAAAAAAATTTTAAAAATATCCGAGCCTCTAGGAAATATTTTTAAACAGCCACGAGCCTCGGTAAAATATTTTTTTAAAAATCCACGAGCCTCTGGAAAATATTTTTAAGAATCCACAAGCCTCTGAAAAATATTTTTAAAAATTCCCGAGCCTATGGAAAACATTTTTAAAAATATCCGAGCCTCTGGAAAATATTTTAAAAAATCCACAAGCCTCTGTAAAATATTTTTTTAAAAATCCACGAGCCTCTGGAAAATATTTTTAAAAATCCTAGAGCCTCTGGAAAATGTTTTTAAAAATCCCCGAGCCTCTGGAAAAAATTGTAAAAATCCATGAGCCTCTGGAAAATATTTTTAAACATCCACGAGCCTCCGGAAAATATTTTTAAAATTCCACGAGCCACTGGAAAATATTTTTAAAAATCCATGAACCTCTGGAAAATATTTTTAAAAATCTACGAGCCTCTGGAAATCCTTTTTTTAAAAACCACGAGGTTTTGGAAAATATTTTTAAAAATCCACGAGCCTCTGGAATATATATATAAAAATCCACGAGCCTCTGGAAAATATTTTTAAAATCTACGAACTTCTGAAAAAAATTTAAAAAATCCAGGAGCCTATGGAAAATATTTCAATTTATTTCAAAATCCACGAGCCTCTGGAAAAAATTTTAAAAATCCAAGGGCCTCTGGAAAATATTTTTAAAAAATCACGAGCCTATGAAAAAATTTTTTAAAAATCCACGAGGCTCTGGAAAATATTTATAAAGCTTCGACTTCAGTGATGTCATGAGCCGGCACCCTGTTGCAGTCCTCAGGGCGGAATTTTCGATACATTTTCACACCACAATGTCTTCGCATAGCTTACCACAGACCCACCTATTACATAAAAGAAGTCAACAAGGTTCCCTCGTCAGCACACCAAGTGTTGCAGGCCAGTGACTTCGCATTTTGTCGCAAATTGCAGTGGCTTGCGGTGACGACTTAAAGATGCTATCGAACGTAACACCCAATATTTTTGGGTAATTTGTGGTCGGAATCAGGGCACGATCGACCAATATGTTCAAGGGGAATTTCGGAATGCTAGAGGTTGAAAAGTCTAAAAGATATCACCCAACGTTTCAGACACGACTGGAGAGAAGTCTTCTTTATGTCCTCCAACAGACCTTCGATATGTCAAGAAACACCATGAGTGTTCTGTCGCACGGCCTGATCTGGTTCACTCCTCGACTGATAATGATGGGTAGTTCTGTGTATTTTCCCGAATCCACCCTGATGTTGGGCAACTGGTAAACAGTTTTTAATCATGGAGGGGAGTAGTGCCTCTAAAATCGAGGGCTATTATACGATACAGCACACTCCTCTTCGTCCTATCACATTTGGACATTATAAGGTACGGGTAGAAATAACACACGCACTTCTTTGTTGGATGTAACAACCGTTCTATTATCCTTCTTTGCTGGATTCTAGATTTAACCATTGTCTTCAATTTACTCAAGCCTGTACCAATGTTGTACGAGTATTGCTTCAAGGAATCTAGTCACTTTTTTCACTAATGCTCTCCTACTAGCTTCTTGACTGTGAGAATAAGTCCCCTAAATTATGGCTCATTAGGATTTGTAGGAGAAACTCATCACGCTTATTTGCTAGTTCCGTCATCTCTACTGGGAAGTTTGGTCTAATTTCGGGTTTTCGACTGCTATTATGTATGTAGAGAGTGGATGTAACTTTGACAATGTCCCGGAAAATTCTCTCTGCTCATGATGTACATTGAAATTTCTGATGGTAACCATAATATTGTTGAGAGTAACATTCGTGGACATCGGTCATTCCCTGACTGGTACCTTCCCCTCAAAAGTTAAAATATGTAATAATGAAAACACACTTCACTTTCCAATTTATAATCAATGGAATTAACAACTTAATAATGAATTTTAAGAAAGTCCTGTTGATGCAAATGCCCCATAAGTGTGTGTGTTCAACTGATGAATCTGAGATTGGATTATGTGAACCCATAAACCGTATGAGTTTTAAGAAATATGAATCGACAAATTATGAAAAATCACAGAAAATGACAAAAAAAACCAAAATCTATATCATACCTTTAGGCACAAATAACACCAAACAATATCCAAATTGACTAAGGCATAATTATCCACTGATTCCAAAAATTTCGAATTGCATGTTATAAATTTTTCATCAGATTCCAGCAACAGTATCAGAGCTTCATCATAATGTTCACGTTTCATTGCTGCACGGGCCTTTTCATAATAACTCATGGCCATTAAAAGGGCACGATTTTCGGCGGGTGGTAGAAATACGGGATTGCCATCTTGATCTTCCATCTGTATGACAAAAGGAAAATAAAAATAGATTAATACAAACTAAGCAGCAAAATTAAACCACATTGCTAACCTCAAACAATTGTTGACTGGAATCGACAATAGCTTCAACATCCATTTTAATCTTACGTATACGATCATACATGGCTTCCTCGTGATTTTGTGTAGTGGTCTGATCAACTTCACTAATAATAACCATTAACTGTTGATTATTCTTTAGTCCTTGCGCCTCTAAGCTTGTCTCGGGATTAACAATTTTTCCCGATGATATACACTTAACTCGACTGGGGTCTACAACATCTAATGTTTGGGCAATTTTTTCATGTAATTTACTACCCAATGCCTTTAGCGAACATTTTACTTCGACGATGTTTTGTGTACCTTGGCGATTATTTATGCGTCGTACACTGAACGTGGCCAAACCTGTGAAAACACATTGTTCCACGTCATCATTGATTACCGTACTACAATTTGTTGTTATGCTAACAGATACCCACCAGTACGTTCAAATTCTTTACGTGCCGCTAATTTCCTCAAGGCACCTTCTTGGAGCTCACTTAAGGCCAGTTTACAATTGGATGATGATATACCCAAATGCGAGCTAAAGTTATCAGCCAATTTCTAAAAGAAGACAATATGGAACACGTGCCATCCAGCACTTCTTATCATTGAAGAGATAATAATATAGAACATTACCTCTATTTCATCTTCCACACAACCAACTCCTTCATAGTAATACGGTTCTAGCCACAATTTAATGGCAAGGGCTTGCAGACGGGCCCTCACCTGTATGATAATGTTATCAATTTGAGACATCTTTATTCAAACTTTATCACCACTATGATTAATTCGATTCGATGTATTGGAACAGCCCCCAAATTCAGAAAGACATTAAAATGCCTATTTGCCGTTTAGGGTTAACCTCCAGAATTTTTCTACGACAATGATATGCAATTCTGTTCCTTCTTTCCACAATAATTTCACATCAATCTGTGTTATTGTTCTGTATGTAGATGGTCTTTGTTTATTTTTATTGTTTTGTTTTTGTTCTCGTTTATTTTGACTACCACGTTTCGCCTGATGATTGCCTTTGATGAATTGTGTTGTGTGAAAAGAGAACGTATTAACGGTTGTATTGTGTGAAAGCATCACTGAAAACAGGGCGTATTTACACTAATTATGTGTAATTTACATACCCACTTTATATGATTTAGTTTTACAAAATCCTAGAAACAAATGAAATGCATTTATATCGGCTTTCCCATCATTAAAAATTTCCTTAAGTCATTTTTATACCCTCAGCCTTTACCCTGCGTTTACAAATGACAGGACAGTTGAGTACATCTATTGATTGTCAAAATCCCACATCTCGCCTGTGTGACGTTTCATCAGGGGTAAGAAAATGCCCGGAAAGGTGCAAAAAGCCCTTATGACACCTTGTGTTCTGGTTGGAGCGCAAGGTAACACTCGAACGGATCTGTCGATTAGGTCCAAACTTTGGCCTTCGTAATATTTTATCCAAACATAGTTTAAATTCGAAGATGGACTATATCGGTCCACTCCTTCAGGTACCTCCCCCACAAAACTTCAAAAATGTTCGGAAACATTTTGCGCACGATAACTCTTAAAGGGAGTGACCGATGTAATCCATACTTTGCACATCCTAATATATCTACCAGATATAGATCAGGTTCGAATATGGACCATATTTGTCTTCTCCTTCTGGTACCTCTCACACAAAATTTCGGATAAGTTCACTTTAAGACCTGGGCCCTATTCCACGAAACAACTTATCGCTTTTCATTTTGCACTTATCAAAAAGTAGTTATTTTGAAAAGTGATAACCCTTTTTTGTTCCACAAAATTACTTTTCAATTTCCCTTGCACTTAGCAAATTTGTCTATCACTGTTCTTTTAGCACAGTTGTTGTGCTCTCTTGCTCAATTGTTCCGCCATCTTGGTAAGTCTCTCAGTTCTCTTGCAAAGTGTGAATGATATTTGTTCCACAGAACGTTTTATCATCTTTGCATTATTTTTTACTTGGCAATAATAAATAAGACATGTAAAATTGAGACGAGCGAAAAAATGAAAAGAAACTGATATTATTAAAAGTAAATAAAATAAAATTAAATTAAATAAATTAAATTAAACTGAAATAAAATGAAACAAAATAAAATAAAATAAAATAAATAAAATAAAATAAAACTAATAAATAAAATAAAATAAAAAATAAAATAAATTAATATGAAATAAAAATAAAATAAAATAATTTTAATAAAGATTAAATAATAATTAAATGAAATAAATTAAAATAAGATCAAAATAAGTCAAATGAAGTAAAATAAAATGAAATAAATTAAAAAATAAATAAAAATAAAACAATATAAAATAAAGTGAAATAAAATAAAATTAAGTGAAATAAAGTAAAGTAAATTGAAATAAAATAAAGTTAAAAAATAAATAAAATAAAGTAAAATAAAACTAAAAAAATTAAGTGAAATAAAATAATCTAAAATAAAATGAAGGCAAATACAAATAAAATACAATAAAATTAAGCGAAATAAAACAAGTAAAAAGCGCTATGTTCGGCATAGAGTAATTAGTTTTCTTTCTCCACAAAAAGGAGAAGTTACTTGCCAAATTATAACTAATTCGTTCTAGAAATGTATCTAAAAACCTTAAAATAGCTGAAATCGGACGGTACTGCTATATTGGGGCTATAAAAACGTAGACCTATATCCATAATTTTTTGTGGAGACGTTTCTTGGTGATTGACTGAATTATACCTAATTCGGCCAGGAAATGTAGCCAATAACGCCAAAGTAGCTGAAATTGGGCAGTATATGGGGGCTATAATAAAAGATGGACCTATGTCGGTAAGTTTTGGAAGCATATTATAACTAATTCGTTCTGAAAATAAAGCTATAAACCTTAAAATAGCTGAAATCGACGGCACTGCTATAGGGGGGCAATAACAAAGCTCAACTTCCAACTTGATTTAAGACGCGTGTGAACAGCATTTCATCCCCCTATCTCAACTCGTTCGGAAGATAGCGTGATTACAACAGACGGACGGACGGATGTGGTTAAATCAACTTAGAATTTTACGCTGATCAAAAATATATGTATATACCTTATAGGGTCGCTAATGATTATTTCGATGAGTTACAAATGAAATGACAAACCTAATATACCCTCCATATTATGTTGGAGGGTATAGTAATAAATAAAAATAGTCTCTCAAATAGAGTTTAGTCTAAATGTAAAATCGAGAAACATCGATTTGTGAGGTTGTTCGCAGGGTGGAAGTTCGGAATGGGGTTGTTCGTAGGGTGGAATTTCGGATAGTGAGAGTTCGAAGTAGGATGGTTGATTCAGAGGGTAGAAGTTCGGAAAAATCTTTACAATTTCTTGTCATAACCGTGTTTTCACTATTTCCGAACAAAATCTCGCTTTAACAATGTACATTGGCAAAGAGAACGTTTACCTCGCAAATTTAAGGCAAACTTATCAAAATTTGATCTGCAAAATCAAAATGCAGAGTTTTCTGGGGAACGAAAGAGCAAATTTTTTTGCAAAATCTTAGCAAAATACGCTTTGCCGTTACAACTTTTCACTTAGCAGAAATAACGTTTGTGGAACAGAAATCAAAAAAAGAGCTACATTATTTTGAAAAGTAAGCAAACTCACTTGATAATTAGCAACTTATCACTTATCAAAAAATAATGGTTCTGTGGAACACTTAACTTTGAGCATTGTCAAAAATATTGATAAGTGCAAAATGAAAAGTTGATAAGTTGTTTCGTGGAATAGGGCCCTGCTCTCGAATAACTTTGATTTTTGTTGAAGCTATTGACATTCGCTACCTCCATTACGACGGTAAAAGTTTTTTCAGGGGCAAGTCCATATTTCTTGGTAATACAGCCCGAAAGGTGTAAAAAAACCCTATGTCACCATATGTGGCGGTCGGAGAGCACGATAACTCTCGAACTGTTCAACCGATTTGGACCAACATTTGGTCTTCGTCATATTATATCCAAACTCAGTTTCATGGGCCATACCGGTCCACAACTTTCGGTACTTCTCCCCAATATTTAAAAAATGCCACTAAAATGCTAGGACGATATCACTTGAATGGGGGAATTTGGTCCGAACTTTGGATATCCTAATATTTTAGTTTAACTTCTAAAATGGCCCATATCGGTCCTTCCTAACCCTGCGTTTACAAATGACAGGACAGTTGACTTAATGTATTGATTGTCAAAATCCCACAACTTGCCTGTGTGATACCCCGGTTACACTATTGAAGGTTAACCCACTGGGTTTAATAGATCCAGTGGGTTAATCTTTGCTGGTTACACTTAGCTTTTCGAGGATATAAACTGTCAGCTGATGTTGGTTTACGTATACATACAAAATAACTAATAAAGTCGTGTTTAACACTTTTACAATTTCTCGCATGAGATATCGTCCCCACTTTGCTCATATTGGTATATTTTACACACAGGGATACATTTTTGTATCAAGCGTACTTTTTGTTAAAAAAGTGTCTAATGTAAAAAAATAAATAATTTTATGATTTTCAGATAACTTTAGATTTGTTAACTCAATAAAATCTCATGCGACCAATCGTAAACGTGTAAAACATGACAAACTCTGTTGCAAAAACAGTTGCAACTTTTGGTACTTTTTGAGTAGAGTTGGATTTTTTTGCACAAATACCGAATACAACACTGTATATTTGGTGGATTTATGCCGGATTTAAAATAAACCCAGTCGTGAGAGGATTTAATTTTTGTATGGCAAATCTGGTCAGATTTGACCAGATTAAGCAATAAATCCTCATAAAGTGGGTTAACCCGGCAAAAAACTGTAGTGTAACCGCACTATGACGTAGGCGTCCCAACAACTGCAAAAACAGTTGTAACATTTTGAATGAAAATCGTCTATTTCTTTTTGTTTTCCGTTCACATATTTTGTTTTTGTTCATGTTCTTTTGTTTTTGACACATTTCAATTATTACCTCACTTATTGTTACAAAAATGCCAAAAATTTGTCTTCCCTTCTGTCTGTGAAAAAATAATGGACAGCTGGGAGACAAACGACAAATTTATGTATGTGTTAGTAAATCAGAGTTGTATTTGAAGACAAACTGTCTAGTGTAAACGCCTAGTAAGGGTAGCTGCCCTACAAAAGTTCAAAATTTGTGTCTTACAGCGTGTTTTTGTAAAAATACTTGCCTGTCACACGAACCGTTCGTACTAAAACGTATACGTTCAAAATTTGGTTCTTGTAACATTTTACGAACCATTCGTTTTTTTCTGAAAGCTTTCGTCTATTTCATAAAAGCTTTTATATTTCAGGGTTTCCATGATACTTATTTTGTGAATTTTGCATAGCCATCTGCACGTAAAATGTGTTACTTGATGGCAACCCCGATAAACAGATGACAAACAAAATATAAGAAAACAAGTAAAAAAGTATCAGTCGGCTTTGCCGACAGAGATATACCCTCAGCGTGTGTATGAACAATTTTTTCCCAAAATACTTATGTATTTTGGGGGTTTTAAAAAGGTTGGACCGACAAAAATTTTGATTAGGATTAAAGATCAAAAGTTTTGCGGAGGAGATATTAAAAGGAATGTATCGACATTGACCGTTATGGAAGTGGACCTCCAGCCACAACATATAGTGCCATAGGGGATTTTTACACTCTTCGAGCTGTTTGCACAAGAAGTATTGACACGCGCCTAAAATAAGTTTTACCATCGTAATTGAGGCAGCGAATGCAAGTTGCTTCAACAAAAATCAAAGTGATTCGATATTAGGTCTTAAAAGTGGACTTATCCGAAATTTTGTGTGGGAGGTACCGGATGGAGTTGACAAATATAGTCCATATTTGAACCTGATCTTTATCTGGTAGATATATTAGGATGTGTAAAGTGTAGACCAATGTAGGCCAAGAGTTACCGTACGAAAATTTTTTCCGAACATTTTTGAACTTTTGTGGGGGAGGTACCTGAAGGAGTGGACCGATATGGCTTATCTTCAAACTTAAACTATGTTTGGACAAAATAGTACTAAGGCCATATTTTGGACCGAATCGGCAGATCCGTTCGACAGTTATCCTGCGCTCCAACCACCTCACACGGTGTCATAGGGTTTTTCTTGCTACATTCATGCTATTTTCTCAGGAAGTGTGGACTTGCCCCTGATGAAACTTGTACCGTAGTATGGAGAGCAGTGAATACAAGTTGCAAAAACAAAAATCAAATCGATTCGAGAGATGGCCCTAAACTGAACCTTTCCAAAATTTTGTGTGGGAGGTACCCGAAGGAGTGGACCTATTGAGACCATATTGGAACCTCATATTACTCTGGTGGAAAGTTTACGCTGTACAAAGTATGGACCAAATCGGTCACTCCCTTCAAGAGTTAACGTGTGCACAAACTTTCCGAACATTTTCGAACTTTTGTGGGGGAGGTACCGGAAGGAGTGGACCGATGTAGCTCATCTTCGAACTTAAAGTAAGTTTGGGCAAAATATTACGCAAGCCAAAATTTGAACCGAATCGGTTCATCCGTTCGAGAGTTATCGTGCGCTCCAGCCAGCAGGACAGACAGACGGACGGACATGGCTAGATCGACTCAAAATTGTCTGAAACACATTTCGTCCAAACATACTTGGGGTCTAAAACCATTATTTCGATGAGGCACATTTTCATCGTATCAAAGTGTATATACCCTCCTTAGCCTAAAGGCTGAGGGTATAATCATCGTATCAAAGTGTATATACCCTCCTTAGCCTAAAGGCTGAGGGTATAAAAATGTAAGCAAATTTGTCCAAAAAATATTGTGATAATATGAAGAAACGGATGTACATATCCGCGAGTGGTTCTATGGAAATAAATAAAATTGCATTCCCCATCAGTTTTCATGTGTTTTGTGTTACCTATTACTCAAATTATTTAATTTTCATGCAAAACGATGGGTCTTTTCCATTCGTTTATTTTTGACGTATTCGTTCGTCTGATTTTGTTACGAAAACCAAAAAAATACGAATATAAAAAGCTTTCATTTGTTTTTCACACGAATACAAACGTCAATCGCTATGAACGTTTTCACACGATAAGGTTTGCCTGCTCAAAAATGCGTTTTCCGTTTTGGTTCTCATTCGTAAATTGTGTCAGTGTTGAAACAAAATGTGGAAGTAAGTGAACGAAAACGTACATAAAGTACTTTTTTGATAAATTCGTTCAAGAAATATTTTTTATTTAATTTTTATTATACAAACATTACTTCAAGAACATGTTATGATTTTTTAATTAATTTCTTTTATAGTTTTCGTAATTGAGATTATTTTAAATGTTTTGAAAGAAAAATGTTCGAACAGAATTGTTTGTATAAAAGGGGACGAAAAATCCATCAAGAAAAATTGCCTAATGTAAATCTGATCATGGTATAAGTAATAACTGTTTCCTCACATATTTTTATAAAATTAAGAAAGAATGTGTGTGTGCGAAATGTGTAATAGTCCGTTTCCACGGTACGTCGTTCGTTCTCTATTCGTCGTTCGACGCTCAAATACGAATAAATTACTTGATTCCCCATACAAAATTCTGAGAACGAACGAAGATTTTTCTACGTTGTTCAAGTAGAAATACTCTCCGAACAACGATAAAATATGTCCCATCCATGGCACAATTACCCAGGTAGTGGCATCGTAAAATTTTGAATATGTTATGTCAAAACTTTCTTTATGTTGTTGGGGAAATTACAACAAAAATAATTTTTTTATAAAGGGCTTTGACTTTTCATATTCGATCAGCTGGTGTGATACCACTACCTGGTAGTTCTGCCATGGTCCCATCCCTAACAAATGAGAGAATTTATCAAAAATAATAATTATGACATGTCTAAATTCAAAATTGAAAAATTTGTTGAAAACACAAAAACTTTTAGAACAAAGGAAAAATATGAATGAAAATTAATGAACTAAACGTTTTATATAGATGCAGAAGGAAGATGGTTGTGTTTCCTTCTTAATTCCACACACATTTCTTGTCCATTAGTTCAAAATCGCATAAAAAATCAGAAACAAAAAGGAAACAAATAACTGAAAGTCCGTGTAAACAAAAATTGTTTTGACATGTCTCTCTCTCTCTCTCTTTAATCTTGATAAAAATATATTGAAAATACAAAATTATTCAGAATTTATGAGAAAAATGAATGAAATGTGTGTTGATAAATATAAAAGATACATTTGAAGGAAAGTCTACTGTTTTTCCTATTCATTTAATGTATATTTTATGTGGTTTCGGTTCAAATTTTCGTGAAAACAAGGAAACAAATATGAAGGAAATTTTGTTTACGTTTCTGTTAATTACGAATGGTGTCGTGGAAACGGGTTAATTCGTGTACGTCGTTCGACAGGCGAACAACGTAATTGAAACGCTCGTGTGAACATGACATAAGAAAAAAATGTAAACAAATACTCATTTTTGTCTTAAATGCTGTAAAAAGTGACAATACACACATAAACCTTTTTGGTACATTTATGTAAAACCGTACTTCTTTTTGTTCAAAAAGTACGCTTGTATAAAATGACTTCAAAAACGCAACACTAGATGTGAAAATTACGAATGAGAGTCAAAACGGAAACCACGTTTTTGAGCAGTCAAACCTTGTCGTCTGAAAACGTTCTATGAAAACCAAATTGTGTCTTCGTTCATGAAATTGACGAACGAATGGGCAGCAACTTTTTACAAAAACACGCTGTTAGTGCAGTTAAGCTGAAAACACATACAACGTTTGAGTAAAGTTTTGTGTTGGGCGTCGAGAAAAAAACAACAACAACAAGGCGACGCCGATACCAAAGTCCAGCGTTTATCTGTTTGTCGGCGGACTTTGATGTCGGCGTCGCCCTGTTGTTGTTGTTTTTTGTCAACGCCCAACGAAAAACTTTACTCAAATGTTGTATGTGCTTTCAGCTTAAGAAGGTAGCAGCAACTGCCGTTTTTGGTAACATAAGATGTCAAAACTTGACATAAATTCAATGCAATTGACACATTATGTTACCATCAGCTGGGCTGATAATGCTACCTTCTTAAGCTGAAAACACATACAACTTTTGGGTAAAGTTTTGTGTCGTTTTGGCCGTTTTTACACTGTTGGGCATGATGCCGAAAAATTCAAATTCATTTGAAATATGTATATGCCGACAAACAGATAAACGCTGGACTTTGGTTCGTCGCCCTGTTGTTGTTGTTTTTTCTCGACGCCCAACGCAAAACTTTAATCAAACGTTGTATCTGTTTTCAGCTTTATTGCATCATGGTACAGACATATGGTCTGTTCCTTTACTTTTGAAAATGGTAAAACCGGCAAAAGTAGCAAAATTTGTGAACTGCTCTCATATGAATTGTATGGTGTCAGAAGTAAAGGAACGCTTTTCGAGTAAAAAGTGGCAAAACTTGAAGATTCTTGCACGTAAAGCTGAGTACACATTGCCAGTTTTGAATGACAGATTTGTTGGTGCTTGCTAGTGTGGCCGTTCATTTTTGTCATTCATCATGCAATCACAAAATGTTTTGTGGTTGATGGACGGTTGGACAGTTATCGATAACTGCAAAATATCGACATTCAAAACTGACAATGTGTACTGCTCTTAAAGGAGCAGAGCTATAATAATAAGCACAACAACATCGATAGTTTGCCAGCTCCAATTTGCAATTATTTTGCTGTCTTTGCTGTCATGTAAATACGCCCTATGTCGAAATAATAAACAAAGGAAGCAGACGAAAAAATCAATCACAAAACAAAATTGATGTTTATTGTCTATAATAATTACGAGCTTATTTAAATTATTAATTGATATTCGGTAATAATTAAAACTTATGGACATTTACAAATTTTCATTTTTTCACTTACAAAATGCTATAATTTTTGTTTACATTGAAAAATGAAATTTGTTTACGAATGAGATATGGAGGACAGTGATGAAAACTGTTGTCGCAAAAAACAATGTTTGTTTAGAATAGGAATAGAAGGACCAGTGAAGAACAAGCATGACAAACAACAAGTCTGCAGAAAACAGCGTTGTTGTTTGCAGACACATCAAAGAATACCAACATCAACACCACCAGTCAAAAGATGTGACAATTGTCTGCCTATCGTCGTTCGTTGTTGTCGTGTTTTAGCGAGACGTTGGAAAATACACAAAAAATCATTTTTTCAATTTTGTCGGTGCAAAGAAATCAAGCAAGAAAATAATCAAAAATTGCATTACATAACTGCGGGCTGTGGAAAATTGTTTTGAGTGAAAAAGTGTGTTTTTCTCCTTAAATTGCAAGCAATTCATTGATAAAAGGTCAACTTGAAATTTGGTTTGATATGCTTCGTTCGTTCGCTTCTTGTGTGTATTGTGTGCGAAAAAATTCTAAAAAATCGTGAGAAAACGCATACGAGCACGCTGAAAAAATTGCAAAGGAAAATCACGGGTTTTCAGTATCTGTCTACCAATTAAAAACCAGAAAATAGTCGATAATTGTTTTTCCCTCGTAATTGTGTGCAAATTGCAAATTCAGATTAATGCATTCACTACAAAATTCCCCAAAAACTTTACTAAAAACACCATCTACCCCTCAGAATCGTCAGACATCTGAAACATTTCGCCTGCTCACGGATCCACAAAAGAAGGCACACCTAGATTCATCATCCTCTTCACCAAACACCACCTTGATACATTCTCAAGGTTCATCATCACCATCAGCAGCAGTAGCAGCAACAACATCAGCATTAACTGTCAAAAGATGTCCTACACCGAATTAGAATCAGGTTACCAGGATCTGCGTCAATCTTCCCAACAAGCCGCAGCAGCAGCAGCCGCCGCTGCAGCTATATCATCTCAAACCCATCATTCATCGTTAACAGGCAGCGGCGGCGGCAACATTGAGCGTACCCGTCCTGGATTCTTTTTGGGGCATGATGGCAATGTAATTTCCTGTTACTAATTTCTTTTTTCATATTAATGAATTATTTATGTACATATGTAGAATTTTGTCATTAGCCGTAGATAAGAAGCGCCCCAAGCTTTTTACCACCTCTTCCTAATTCCTATCCATCATCCCATGCATGTACTTTAAATGTCTTGTTTTATTTTCTGTTTTGGGTTTTCTTCTTGTGTATTTTAGACTAGACGAAAAAGAAAACACAATTCGAAAAATCAATAAGTGTTAAGTTTTCGTTTGAAATGGCCTTGAAGAGTTCTAGTAGAATATATAATGCGCTGTGTGTTGTTGGATTTTTCAGTATGTATCACATCAAGTCATATGTTTCATTTAAATGCCCAATGTTGATTCGGCTGCTTTTTTGGGGAGTAAGGAAGTTTTTTTTTTTTTTAGCTGCAAAGATTACTAGTTGATGTTGTTGTCATTTATTTACTTTTTTAGGAAAGTGCAAGGAGAGAATATGAAAAGGTCATGAAAAAGTATGCTACATGAGATTACTTGTTATGTGAATGACTTATTTTGATGTAATTGATATTTCATTAAGGACTTGAAGGAGAACTTGTTGACATTTAGATATGCTTAAGGAAGGCTGTTATTCAACATAGGAAATCATATAGGTAGATTTAAAAGAATGTTCATTCGAGAATATACACTTTTCACAACTACCGTAATGAGATCAGTAGTGTACAGAATTCCACTTATTTTCCGAGTAACCGACATATATCGGTAAAATTAAAATGCTTATAATTTCGGTAATTAACGAATGTTTTCGGTAAGTTGGAGACCAAAATACAGTTGTCGATAAGTTCTACCGATAGCAGCAGTGTTGTCAAAATTTATTTATACAAACATATGTACACTGAGGTGGCAGCCGCTGGCCGGAACGATGATTTTGTGTTGTTCCGGGTCAATCCGGTACGAAAGAACCCGCTGCCGTGGGATTATTGGGCGGAAATCGACCGCGCCGTGCAAGACATCTGCCCAGTATGTGGCCTGGGCCCGCACGACACAAAATACCTTTTCAACTGCCCAGCAAAACCTACTCATCTAACTCCAGCGGATCTGTGGTTACATCCCATCGAAGCAGCCACTTTCCTAGAACTGGAGATAAACCCAGAGCCAGATTGAACAGAAGAACGAACATACAAACATAATAACAAACAACAACATTTATTTATACTTTTAATTCATAATTTTGCGTTTTCATTTTACCGATTTTTGTCGGTAACTCAAAAAATGTGTTACAGAATTCCAGTACAGAGGCGATACGTTTGTACCCTTTCTATTTTACTTTGTTGTAGGGCGCCTTCTTCAAAACGAGACATCCATAGGTAAGGATAGGACACAGTTCTATACATTATCTGTGGTTTAAGCTCTCAGTTTTTACGTATCGAGTTCTTGCAGGAGTACCGTGCAACTAAGCCTTTCCTAGTTCCATCCTCAGTATTTCTTTTTCAGCTCAATGAAAAATCGAGAATATTTCCAAGGTTAGGTTAGAGATAAAACTAACTCCACTCATTCCAAAACAGGAATGGGAAAGTCTTCGAAGGCTGGCGGGGATATATATAATTTGATACGATCAAAAATTTGCCTCAGCAAAATAATGGTTTTAGACCCAAAATATGTACGATATCCTTCTCAATTTGGATTCCATTTAGCCCTGTCCGCTCTTCCGCCTGGCTAGAGCGCACGACTACTCTCCAACGGATCAACCGATTTTATCCTCGAAATATTTTATTATGTTTGAATATCGACAATATCGGTTCCTTTCTTACGGTACTTCCCTCACAAATTTTCCAAATTTTTCGTTAAAAAGGTGCGCATTAAAACCCGTTAATGGATCGACCGACTTGATCTTAAATTTGCTTCTCATAATATTTCTTACATACAGGTGGGAGCACCTGGTCGAAGATTCCTCCGAGGCAGTTCGGTTCATAGAACCGGATGTCTTGGGATTGATAGTGCAGTTCTTCCATCTGAGGAATATGAAAATTTCCCTCGCTAAATCCCCTACCATACTGTTCAGCATTTGGACGGGTGAAATGAGGCTCCCGCTAAACATATTATTCCGACCACTAACTACCCCAAGATATTGAGTGTAACGGTCGACAGCATTTTTAAATCGTTCACGCAAGTCACAGCTATGTTTGACCAAATCGGAAGTAGGTGCAAGGTTCTCAAGTCGCTGGGCGGCAGCACTTGTGGTGCTGACAAAGAAACCTTGTTGACCTCTATAAACAGGCCTAATGGTCTGTGGTAATCTATGTGGAGCCAATATGCTATGCAAATGTTGGCTCTATCTAGCGGAAGAATATTCAAACCTGTCAGTATGTCGCCCTGATGAATGAAACAGTGGTCCATTTTCATGAGAAGACAAAAGCACAACAAGATATTGTCGTGTAGGCACTATGCTTGTTACCACAATGAGCACCACTCCAACATTATTGTGAGCAGGCTTCCCACACTCAGGAGAAATCTTCGTAATGTAGAAAGAGAGGTCCAAAGGTATAAGCGGGAACCTCTAGATCAACGAGCCTATCCGGCAGGCATGACTAACATTACCGGGCCACCCCTCTGGAATGAATATGGACAAAAACTGTCTACATATTCGGCAAAATTTCAAAAATTTTCGCAAATTTTTTAAGGACTTGTCTCGGATTGTTTTGAAAAAATTTGAAGCAAGCGGGGTTAAATCCATACTTCGTGAGATAATGGCCCAAAAGTTATAACAAAAAACCGTGCAAACACCAATAATGAGTGATGCCGATTTGGTCATAAAATTTCTTCCAAACGTACATCAAGTTCCATGTTGGTCTACATTCGGATAACACTTTCGAGAACTTCCCTCACAAAAGTTCAAAATTTTCGCTTTAGTACAGTTCAGGGACTGGTCGAGGATAGTTTTGATTTTTTTACGGAAGATATGTATTTCTTCTTGGGGTCCCGTTTACACCGGCAGAAAGCGTTTTGTGGGCAAGTCCATATTTCCAGAAATAATGGTTTAAAAGCTCCAAAATCCTACGGTGATAACTAATGGATCCAATAAGTAACAACATGAGCTATACTCCATTTTTGCTCAGAAGTATTATTAAAAAGTGGCCTTAAACTACCTTTAAGGTACCTGAATGCAAGGTTCGTAATAGTCCATCCTTGAACTTGATCTAAATTTCGGAGTTACTCCTTGCGATAGTTATCGTCAAAAGCTTTCGTGTCTATTATGTCAGCAACAAAAAATTTTTGAACTTTATGATAGGGTGAGATAGTGTAAAGGAAAAGGATCCTCAAACCACAAAAAAGTGTTGAACATTTGTGTGGGTGGTACCACAAGGATTGGACAGATATGGCCCAATTTTGAACATAAACTAATTTTCGACAATATTTTGAGATCCAAAGTTTGGACCAAATCGTTTGCTACGTCTATGAGAAATTGCGCGTACCATTTTAACGAATATTTTCGAACTTTTGTGGGGGAGGTACCGGAAAGAGTTGACCTATAAGCACCACCTTCGAATTTCATCTAATATTCGAAGAAGTATTACAATATCCAACGTTTGGACTAACGCAGTATTCGGTTCGAGACCTCCAGCCACTACATATGGTGCCATAGGGGTTTTTACAACTTTCGGGCTGTTTTCTCAAGAAGTATGGACTTGCACCTAAAAATAACTTTAACTGCCGTAGTTGAGGCAGCGAATGCAAGTTACTTCAACAAAAATCAAAGTTATTCGAGAGCAGGTCTTAAATGAATTTATCTAAAATTTTGTGTGGAAGGTACCCAAAGGAATGAACAAATATAGTCCATATTTGAACCTGGTCTATATATGGTAGATATTTTAGGACGTGTAAAGTATGGACCAAATCGGTCACTCCCATCAAGAGTTATCGTGCGCACAATTTTTCCGAACATTTTTGAACTTTTGTGGAGGAGGTACCTGAAGGAGGGGACCGATATGGCTTATTTTCGAACTTAAATTAAGTTTGCACAAAATATTATAAAGACCAAATTATGGACCGAATTGGCAGATCCGTTCGAGAGTTATCTTGCGCTCCAACCACCACACACGGTGCCATAGGGTTTTTTTGTACCTGTCAGGCTATTTTCTCAGGAAGTATGGACTTGCCCCTGATGGAACTTACACCGTTATGTGGGGGGTATTGAATACAAGTTCCTACAAACAATTGATTCGTGAACAGGTCCTAAACTGAACTTTTCCGAAATTTTGTGTGGGAGGTAACCGAAGGAATGGACCGATTGAGTCCATATTGGAACCTCACATAAGTCTGGTAGAAATTCCACGATGTGTATAGTGTGGACCAAATCGGTTACTTCCTTCCTTTGTGGGGGAGGTACCGGAAGGAGTGGATCGATATAACCCATCTTCGAACCTAAACTTAAACTAAAGTTTGGACAAAATATTACGAAAGCCAAATTTTGGACCGAATCGGTTGATCCGTTCGAGAGTGACGGACATGGCTAAATCAACTCCAAATTGTTTGAAACGGATTTCGTCCAAACATACTTGGGGTCTAAAAACATTAGTTCGATGAGGCACATTTTGCCCGTGTGAAAGTGTATATACCCTCGTTAGGATAAATGCTGAGGGTATAAAAGTGTCAACATATTTTGGATGGAATCTGTAAACCTGTCTTAACTGATCTCCCTTTTTTGTGTCTGTATAGTGGAATTGAAAAACTAGGATTTCCAATAAACAAAACTAAAGTACATAAAAACCTACGAAGGACCTTGTTGCTAGGTATAGCTAGCTGCCAAGTAGCAGTATTTGTTCTATTCCACAAATTTTACGGTACATTGCCTATATTTGTTCTGAGTAGCGAAAGTGTATGCAAATCAATGAACAAACACACACAAAAAACCTTTACACAATTATACTGCAACATTCGTATTTTGCCGAACATTTATGTAATATGCTTTTTATATGACTGCAGCTAATTAACAATCAATATCCTCAGAGAAATCAAAATCAATCAATATCCTTAAGAAAAAAATCAATAACTCACATAAGTAGCTTCCAATCAAAAATCAAACACACATATACACACACACCCACAAACTATGGGAAATAGTTTTGAAAAAATCGTTTCATCTGCTGGCGTCGGCAATTGCAATGAACCAACAAATGCCTGGTCACCATATCGTCGCAGTTCACACTACAGACGTAACAATCCGCATAGCTATTGCCGTCAAAATCATATGCATTGTCAAATTTGCAAACGTCAACAACAGCAACAACATCTGCATAAGCAACAGCATCAACAGTCATGTCAAGAGTGTATAAATAATTGCAGTTCATGTGCTGAGGGTTTAACAGCAACAACATTCTTACATGTCAGTTCGACACCTAATCTAGGGGGTGGGTATTTTGTGGCACAGCAGTGCCCCCCATTGGGATCATCACTCGAAGAAATTACTCATATCATTATTTGTTTTTCTTTTCTTTGTCACCTTTTCGTTTCCGTCTTCTTTTCTTTCTTTTTCTTTTCTTCCTCTGTTGTCTTTTGCTCTTTTCTTTTCTATTAATTTTTAATTTAGAATCGGCATCCTCTACTACACCCACCATGGATGTACGTTGTTCTTCGTTTTCTTATGGGGTGGGTGTATTTCTTATTTCTACAACTATTTTTCCTAAACTTTACTGTTTTACTATCTCAAATTGCTGCTGTTTCCGATTGTCGATTTTTCTTGCATTTTGTTTACTTGACCCATACAAATATTTGCTTTTTTATTTGTTTTTATGTTTTTTTATTTACTAATTTATTAATTAGTTCTAGGAAATTTTATTAATTAGTTTGACAAACATTGCATGACATTCATACGCTCGCTCGTGTCCGATAAAGATCGTATACGCATTATCTGTTCCTTGAGTGGAGTATTGGAGGTACTCTTACTCAAATTCATTCATACACCTGTTAACAAACAATTTATTATGCAAAGTGTATGTCATTACGTTAATTTTAAAAATAACCTAAGTCCACTAAATTAAGTTAGTAAATTTTTATGACGAGAAATTTGAATTTCAAAATTATTGTTATAAACAACAAAAACTATATTAATAAAAGAGTAATGCGATTGACTCAACGCCCATACGAATCAGCAGACGCTAGAATCTTGAAATTTTGAGTGTCAGATAAGGTTGGGTTTGTGGAAATTCGTACTAGAACGGTACCATTTGTATTTGGCGAACCGGTTGAGTTAGAATACTAAAATTTGGAATGAGAGTCACTGACGATGTGTAGCAAGGCATATTTATACAAGGTAGAAGTGACAATCAGCTGCATCCTTACTTACTTACTTAGCTGGCCCATTACAGAACATTTGTTCCATAGGCCGAACTAAAGTATAGTACACATTGACAAGCAAAACTGACAGTCATCAAGGTCTATTTCGTGAATATCAAAGCCTAACTGAAAATTTTCTTTTGTAATCTCTAAATAATACCGTATATATTGTATTTCAAACGTTTTTAGCTAAATAAAAGTTGTTATTTGGCGGAAAATTGTCCTAAAATACGTTGACTGTCAGTTTTGAATGATAGTGTGTAAGAAAAGATCTCCATTTCTCTCTATTTGTTGCTTCGCACTCTGGAATACCGCGCCTTTTCATCTCTTCATCCACTTGTTTGCGCCATCTATTCTTTGGCCTGTCAATTCTGCGTGCACCGCCAAGCGGTCCGTATTTATATGCCTTTTTAGCGGGTCATCATCGCTCATTCTTATATGGCCTAGCCAACGCAATCGCTGCATCTCGATACGTTTAACAATATTGATGTCGTTGTATAGCAGATACAGCTCGTGGTTCATGCGACGTCGATATTCACCGTCAACGCAGATTGGTCCGTAGATCTTTCGAAGAATTTTTCTCTCAGACACACCAAGCACTGCCATGTCTGCTTGCGCAAGTACCCAGGCTTCGGAGCCATACATCAGTACGGGTAGTATCAGTGTTTTGTAGAGCGTTATTTTTGTTTGACGAGATGTGGCTTTGTTTTTAAACTGCTTACTTAAACCAAAGTAGCATCTGTTGGCCAATACAATTCTTCTTTTTATTTCACAACTGATGTTGTTTGTTGTGTTTACGGAGGTGCCGAGGTAGACGAAGTCTTTTACTACCTCAATATTATAGGAAGCAACTTCCACAGTTGGTCCGAGCACGTCGACACCATCAACTTGGTCTTCTCACCGTTTACCGCCAGACCCACTTTAGCAGATTCTCCTTCGACCTTCATAAAGATATCAGTTACTTCTTTTACTGATCGGCCCATGATGTCGATATCATCAGCATAAGCAAGTAACATGTGACTATTGGTGTAGATTGTGCCACTTTTTTTGACGTTTGCCTCTCATATAACCTTTTCTAGGAGGATGTTGAAAAGATCACACGAAAGGCTGCCTCCATGCCTGAAACCTATTTTGGTACAAAACTCTTCGGAAAGGTTCTTTCCTATTTTAACTGAAGATCTTGTGTCAATTAGAGTCATTTTACAAAGCCGGATGAGCTTTGCGGGGATACCAAATTCAGGCATGGCTTGGAATACCTTTGAACGCAGCGGGCTGTCGAAGGCTGCTTTATAATCGACAAAAAGGTGGTAGGTGTCGATCTGCATCTCTTGGGTCTTCTCCAGGATTTGCCGCAGGGTAAATATCTGGTCAATGGCGGACTTGCCAGGTCTAAAGCCGCATTGGTATGGTCCAATTATCTCGTTGACCATAGGCTTTAGTCGTTCGCACAATATCCCTGACACGATCTTGTAGGCAATGGGGAGTAGACTTATGCCCCTTTAGTAAGAGCATACAGTCTTCTCTCCCTTCTTGTGGACGGGGCACAGGATACTCAGGATCCAATCGTCGGGTACTCGTTTTTCTTGCCAGATGGTGCTAACTAGCTGATGAATACACCTTATCAGCGTGTCGCCTCCGGTTTTGAAAAGCTCGGCTGGTAAGCCATCGGCCCCTGCTGCCTTATTATTCTTCAGCCGGTTTTTTTGCTGTCATTACCTCATCTTGGCTGGGCGGTATACATTCAATACCGTCTTCTGGGATTGGGACTGTGGTTTCTTCGTCGTCTTCGCTGCTATTGGATACCAACAGTTTTGAAAAATGTTCTTTCCATATCCTGAGTACACTACCTGTATCAGTTACCAAATTACCTTGCTGGTCTCTACAGGAGGATGTGCCTGTACCAAAGCCATCAGTTTGATGCTTGACTCTTTGGTAGAATTTTCGGACTTCATTCTGGCTCCGGTACATCTCGATTTTTTCACACTCCCGCTTTTCCATCTCTCTCTTTTTCCTGCGGAAAGGACGTTTCTCCTCTCTCCTTTTCTCCCGGTATCTCTCTCGTGCGCCACGCGTTGCTACGGATTGTAAAGTAGCCCTATATGCCGCATTTTTCTCTTCGGTGGCAGCACGACACTCCTGATCATACCATGGATTCCTTGGTGGGGGTCTCTGGTATCGAAGTATGGATTTTGCGGCTGTTTGCATGGAGTGGGCAATACTTTGCCATTGCCCTGATATGTTATCGGGATGAGGAGTGGCTATCTGTTGTGATTGCAGCTTACCGATGTCTAACTTTCGTGTTGTGTCTGTTCGTACTTTGTTTGCTACGTTTAACCGGGTGCGTACCTTTGCTGCAACAAGGCAGTGGTCCGAATCAATGTTTGCGCCTCGGAACGATCGTACATCCAACACGCTCAATGAATGTCTTCCATCTATCACAACATGATCAACTTGATTACTTGTTCTTTCATCTGGAGACAGCCAGGTGCCCTTATGAATATCGAGATGATTAAATCTGGTACTGCTAACTACCATGGTTTTGCAGCTGCCTCATACCATTGTCAGATGTTTCACTGTGGAGACTGAATTTCCCGACTGTTGGGCCAAAGATATTCTCCTTTTCAATTTTGGCATTAAAATCGCCTAGAATGATTTTAATGTCAGGGGCAGGGCAACGGTCATATGTTTCTTCTAAGCGCTCGTAAAATATATCTTTGGTCTGTTCGTCCTTTTCTTCAGTGCGAGCATGAGCTCAAATAAAGCTGATGTTAAAGAATTTTGCTTTTAATCGAATTGCAGCGAGTCTTTCATCCACTGGGGTGAAGCTGGAGACCAGATGTTTTAACCTCCGACCAACTACAAATCCGCAACCAAACTCATACTTTGTGTCATGGCAGCTATAATACAGTGCGTCACCTTTAGGTGTTGTTGTGACGCCTTTCCCAATCCATCGTATTTCCTGTATGGCAGTAATATCGATCTTGTACTTTTCAAGTACGTCTGCCAATGCGAAGACTGCACCTTCTCTATAAAGAGTGCGAACATTCCCCTCTTTAGAGGGGTTTGTTTTTCTTTTCTTTCGTTTTTTCATAGTATGCTGTTTTTTCTAGGGGAGGGTTACTAACCCGACGCCCAAACCCAAGTTTTTAACGTTCTTATGGGTGAACGCGCGGCACATGTTAGCTCACTACCTTTAACGGGTGTTAAAGGCAGTTCCCCAGGTGACACCACGGGGAGGTCAGTGTCCACTTGAGATGAAAGAGGGACCAAGATAAATCCTGGGCTTTGCCATGTTAAAACCGGTCAGGACCGTTGCTTGGTATCTTCCATCCCCTACGTCACCCACGCAACAGTAATCATTATTCCAAATTTCACGATTCAGGATTCCACCTCTATCCGTTCACCCAAAACCAAATTGTACCAAATTAGTACCATTTAGTACAATTCGCAACGCAATAAGTACGAATTTCCAATACTACCTCAATCCTATACTCCAACAGTAAGCTTGTTTCCAAATTTCAGAATTCCATCTCTATCCGTTCAATCAAATCCAAATAGTACAAAATTTAGTAAATTTTAAGTACAAATTTTCAAATTCCTCCATATCTCAAACATACACTTCGCCAGTAATATTTATTCCAAATGTGATGATTCGAACTACATCCGTTCTCCAAAATGAAAATTTTACCAAATGTAGTACCATTTATTAGTTTTAGTACACATAAGCAGAGCTGGGAATACTCGCTCGAATTCCACTCGCGAGAGAAACTCTTCTCGAATTTGAGCAAGTTGAGGGGGGCAACTTGCCCCCTCCCCAGCGCCAAACAAAAGCTTTTTCCACACTCAAATAAACTTGCCTCAAACCAACCAAAAATATTGCACCCAAAAAAAATTACCGCTTCCCCCCAAATTTTCACTTCCGAGTAAATCGGAGCTCTGCACATAAGTACGAAATTCCAAAATCAACTCCATATCTTAATCCTAAACTCCAACAAAAATCTTTATTCCAAATTTCCACATTCCCCTCTATCCATTCACCCATATCTAAATTGTACCTAATTTAGTCCCGTTTAGTACTTTTCGTATACATAAGTACGAATTTCCAAAACTACATTAACCTTTTACTCCAACTGTAAACATTATTCCATATTTTAGGTTTCAGCTCTATCCGTTCACCCAAATCCAAATTGTACCAAATTTAGTACAATTTAGTATTTTTCGTACACATAAGTACGAATTTCCAAAGCTGTCTCCATAACTCAATCCAACACCTCAACAGCAATCTTAATTCCAAATTTCAGGATTCCAACTCTATCCATTCACCCAAATCCAAATTGTACAAATTTTAGTACCGTTTAGTACTTTTCGTACACATAAGTACGAATTTCCAAAACTATCTCAATCCTATACTCCAACAGTAATCATTATTCCAAATTTTAGGTTTTCAGCTCTATCCGTTCATCCAAATCCAAATTGTACCAAATTTAGTACCGTATATAGTACTTTTTGCACACATGTGTAAGAATTTACAAACAGTAATCTTAATTCAAAGTTTCAGGTTTCCAGCTCGATCCGTACACCCATATTGTACCAAATTTAGTACCATTTAGTACTTTTCGTACACATAAGTACGAATTTCCAAAACCACCCTCATATCTCAATCCTACACTTCAACAGTAATCTTAATTCCAAATTTCAGCTTTCTAGCTATATCCGTTCACCCAAATCCAAATTGTACTAAATTTCGTACCATTTAGTACTTTTCGTACACATGAGTACGAATTTCCAAAACAATTTCCTTTTATAAACGCCACTTCCAAATTCCAAGATTCTACCTATAGCCTTTCAAAGTATACAATTGGTACTAAATTTAATAACTTTTAGTACTTTTCGTACATTTATAGGTCGAATTTCCAAAAACCCTTTATTACATCTTTCCAACTCTCCATCAGTGACCCTCATTCCAAATTTCAGAATTATAGCTCTTCCCGTTTGCCTAATACAAAGGGTACAATATTTAGTACCTTTTAGTTTTTTTCGTACCCTTCTAGTTCGAATTTCCAAAACCCCAGCCTTATCTCACCCCTACATACCAGCCGTTTCGTCTGGGCGATGATCTGTCAGTCATTCACTCACTCATCACCAAGCTCTTCTATATCGCCACCATAAATGCCCGAAGACGTAACCCACAAAATCAAAACTTTACAGGAGAAGCAAAAAACGTTGTAAAATGAAAAAAACTGTTTTATAGAATATAATTCTTATGAGGGCAAGTATTCAGGATATTATCAATCCTATACGAATGGGAGTATTTAATGAAGCCAAAACAGATGAAACGCTTGGTTTTGGGATCCGTCATTACAACAAAATCTGCAATATTATCCCATTTTCCGAAATGCCATTTCTTTAATAGGATCGTTGTTTTTCAACGTAGAAGCTTGAAATTTTGCCAGAGCATGTATTTTAACTTTATGTATCAGATCCAATCAAAAAACGAATTTCGATTTGCGTGTGGGTTTCGTCTTCGGGCATTTTTGGTGACGATATAAAGATATTTGCTAAACATGTGAGTGCATCGGCTTGCAAATTAATTTTCGAGACAACGGTGGTTGCGCCCTTGATCAAGAAAAACGATATATTTACAAATTTCCTTAAATGGTGAGGTTCAACGGTCCAACAGACATGAAAAACTAAAACATATAAGTCTCACTATGCGGGAGAATTCGACTTAACCATTTTTTTATACCCTCCACCATAGTATGGAGGGTATATTAAGTTTGTTTTTCCGTTTGTAACGCATTGAAATACTCATTTGCGACCCTATAAAGTATATATATTCCTGATCAGGGTAAAATTCTAAGTCGATCTGAGCACGTCCGTCCGTCCGTCCGTCTGTGGTAATCACTCTAGCATCCACAAAAATGGAGATAGGACGCTGAAATTTTGGGAAAATGCGTCTTTTGTTTGCAGGCAGGTCAAGTTCGATGATGGGCTATATCGGTCCACGTTTTGGTATAGCCCCCATATAACGGTACCCCCGATTTACGGTATTTTGACGTTTTTAGCTACATTTTCAGACCGATTTGGCTATAATTTGACATTTAGTGTTCTTAAGTGTCAATAAACATATATAACAAAACTTGTGGACATAGGTCCACGTTTTGGTATAGCCCCCATATAACGGTACCCCCCGATTTGCGGTATTTTGACGTTTTTGGCTACATTTTTAGACCGATTTAGCTTTAATTTGACATTTAGGGTTCTTAAGTATTAATAAACTTATATAACAAAAGTTGTGGACATAGGTCCACGTTTTGGTATAGCCCCCATATAACGGTACCCCCCGATATACGGTATTTTGACGTTTTTAGCTACATTATCAGACCGATGTAGCTATAATTTGACATTTAGAGTTCTTCAGTGTTAATAAACTTATATATTAGAAGTTGTGGACATAGGTCCACGTTTTGGTATAGCCCCCATATAACGGTACCCCCCGATTTGCGGTATTTTGACGTTTTTAGCTACATTTTCAGACCGATGTAGCTATAATTTGACATTTAGTGTTCTTAAATGTCAATAAACTTATATAACAAAAGTTGTGGACATAGGTCCACGTTTTGGTATAGCCCCCATATAACGGTACCCCCCGATTTACGGTATTTTGACGGTTTTAGCTACATTTTCAGACCGACTTAGCTATATTTTGACATTTAGAGTTCTTAAGTGTCACTAAACTTATTTAACAAAACTTGTGGACATAGGTCCACGTTTTGGTATAGCCCCCATATAACGGTACACCCCGATTTGCGGTATTTTGACGTTTGTAGCTACATTTTCAGACCGATTTAGCTATAATTTGACATTTAGGGTTCTTAAATGTCAGTAAATTTATATAACAAAATTTGTGGACATAGGTCCACGTTTTGGTATAGCCCCCATATAACGGTAGCCCCCGATTTACGGTATTTTGACGTTTTTAGCTGCATTTTCAGTCCGATGTAGCTATAATTTGACATTTAGGGTTCTTAAATGTCAATAAACTTATATAACAAAAGTTGTGGACATAGGTCCACGTTTTGGTATAGCCCCCATATAACGGTACCCCCCGATTTATGGTATTTTGACGGTTTTAGCTACATTTTCAGACCGATGAAGCTATAATTTGACATTTGCAGTTCTTAAATGTCAATAAACTTATGTGACAAAACTTGTGGACATAGGTCCACGTTTTGGTATAGCCCCCATATAACGGTACCCCCCGATTTACGGTATTTTGAGAATTTTACCTACAAGTTTTAACCGAATTATCTGTAATTTGAACATTTGACATTTGAAATTCTTAGTGGTTACCACACCTCTCCACCAAAAATTTTCAAGAAAGCCCCCATATAACGGTACCTCCCGATTTTCAGTAATTTGATGATTTTACCTACAATATAAAACCGAACTAGCAGTAATTTGACATTTGAAGTTCTTAGTGGTCACAACACCTCTCCATCAAAAATTGCCAACATAAGTCCATGTTCGGATATAGCTTCCATGTAACGGTACCTCCCAATTTTCAGTAATTTGGCAATTTTAGCTACAATTTTTAACAGAACTAACTGTAATTTGACATTTGAAGGTTGTAGTGGTCACCACACACTGCATCAACAATTTTCAACATAGCCCCAATATAACGATACTTCCCGATTTTCGGTACTTTGAGGATTTTACTTAAAATGTTTAACCGAACGTAGGTCGATGTTTTTGTATAGCCACAAAACAAACCTCCCGATTTTCCGTACCTTGGCTTTATTTTTTGGACGAACTTTCTGTAATTTGTTCATTTAAGTTTATATTTTCGTATAGCCCAGATACCTCCGAACTAGCTGTTAATGACATTTGAAGTTCCCACGTTATGTACCGATATTCGATATTTTGAGGATTCTACCTAAATTTTTTAACCGAATTAGGAGCTATTTGACATTAAAGGCTCCCATCAAAAACTGTCAACATAGGCCCATGTTTTATTATAACCCCTATATAACAGTACCTCCCAATTTCTAGCCCACCAAAAATTGTCAACAGTTAGATATAGGCACCATAAAAGGACCTCCCGAATGAAGCATTTTATGTTCATTATCTGACATTTTAACGTACTCACTTAAAGTTGGGGACAGGAATGAATATTTTATGGTGGAGGGTATGAAAAGTTCGGCCCGGCCGAACTTAATGCTTTTTTACTTGTTAACTTTTATAATTAGACAGGGGCGAAATATCCGACAAAGTCCGTAAGAGAAAAGAAAGGTTACAGACTACATATCTTGATAAATTTAAACTTTTCCTCGGTTTGATAATGGACCGAAGAAGTGAGGTAGAAAATACATATTTTTGAATTGTCAAGCATAAAGTCCATAAAAAGTTGCCATTAAAACTCATTACGACGGGCCAGCAACGCGGACCGGGGTCTGCTAGTACTGAATATTTTTGACAACCATTATATGTTGCCTGGCAATCGAAACATTAGATTGTGAAGATTGGTTTATTGAAGTTTGTTTCACGTTTTTCTGCAGCTTATAGGTCAAGGATCTTCAGTTTGGGTTATAGTCTTAAATAATAAAAAAAGTTAGAAAGTATAATTTTAAAATAATTTTATAAAAAATCGAGTTGATGTTACAAACAAATATCTATCATCATTCCTTACTAACTGTTTGAAAATTCCTTCCCAAACTAACTTATACCTCTTTCCAAAATAACCAATTTGCAAACTAACGAACGATAACAATTCTCTTTTGGCAAAAATTTCTAAAATATTTTTGTTTGTTTGTTTTTATTTGGTGTTATCATCTGGTTCCACAGTTCGTTCGTTTCAAGCTTGTTAATAATTTTACTCTCCTTCTATTTATTCTGCTTGTAAGTTTATCTCTATTTTTAATCAATGGCAACAACAATTACAGCATGCTGCGTATATTACTTTGTTGTTATTGCCTTATTTTCGGTTTTTGTTATGCTAAGCACGCTTTACAGGTCTTGAAAATTTCATTCATTTGTTTTCTGGTCGGACTCGTGTCAACAGCTACAGGTGGTTTATTACCACAAATTTTTGCTATTTTTGTCTAAAGTCGAAAAGTATTTAACAAAATTAATACAAAAATATTTATTAATTAATTAGTTTAAATTAGAGACAATATGTTTTACTATGACGACGTAAGTATTTTTGCAAAACAAAAGAAACCTGAGTGAATAAATGATTTATAACAAAAAGTATAATAATCTAAGAAAGAATGAAAGAAAAAAAAAACTAGTTTTGCTTATTTTCGTTTACAAAACCAAAACAAAGTGGCGACATACACAAAAATTCTAAAGTGTTAAAAAGAACTTACCAAAATATCTTAAATTCTTGATGTACTAACAAGACAAGCAAATAGAAAATTTATCCATATTTAAACATGTAAAGAATAAAAAAATTCAAGAAATGGAGAAATTGTGTTAATTTCATTCACATAGTCATCGATCTCCGTCTACATGTAATTGTATTTAATGTTGAATTGTTGCCTCTGTTCGTTCATACCATCAATGTCTGTCTGTGTACATATTCCATTAAATTTGCTATCAAAATATTTGTGATAATTCAATTATGATAAATCACAACAAACTGATTGAGTGAGTGTCTGTCTGTATATCTGATAATGTCGTTGAAAAGTGAACTCTTCATTTTGTCATAGTAAATGTTATGTTAAGTGGAATATAGATACAAACATACTTATGTATATAGTTGATTAGCGTGCATTTGACAGATAAGAAATTAATTCGTACAAAAAAGTATGTACGTCGAGTGAAGAAATTGCCAAGAATTGGAATAAAATAAATTATTTATATGCTTCTGATGTGAAAGAAAAACAAAGCTCTGTTTTCAATATCTGAAGTTTTGTTTGTTTCAAATTTTAGTATATTAGAAAATAAATAAGAAACAGTGCTGTGCTCCATCCGGAAAAACTTTTACCCCCATTATTTTAAGTCTTCTTTTGTTATAGCTTGGATTTATCAAACAGATTTATAGCGTTCCGGTTTACTTAAAGTTAAAAGTGATGATTGAATTTCAAGGAGGAGCTTCTTTTCATTAACTTTCAATGTAAAAATTATATTTTTAATGCCTCCAAATAAGTTTATTTTGCGTTTTTAAATCCATCAGATAGTAAAAGAACACATGTAATAATGAGCCTTAATATCATTTACCATGACAAAAATAATTACGTCAAAATAAAATTATTTTGTCGACACTCTGAAAAATCAAAATGGCAATTTAAACCACTTATGCTGGAAAGTCTACCTAAAACCATAAAAATGTTATACCCTACATCTAGTTTGTGCAGGTTTCTACAGTATAGGCCAAAACTAATGCAACCCCTCAGTACATTCTTTAAATTATTTTTTTATGATTTTTTGTTTTGTATTTTTCTTTTTATATATTTATGGTTCTGTTTCAGAACCTACAAGAAGATACAAATTTTTACTACGATAACAATTTTTCCTTTATGATATCGAAAAAATAGTAAAAATTAGTAGATTCTTTCAGATCTGGGATAGACCCTATATATTTATTATTGAAAAAACACAAAACAAGTAAAAAAGTATCAGTCGGCTTTGCCGACAGAGATATACCCTCAGCCTGTGCAAATTTTTTCACAAAAAACATACGTATTTAGGGGGTTTCAAAATTTTGGTGGTATGAACCGACAAAAATGTTGATTAGGATGAAAGTTCAAAAATTTTGCGGAAAAGGTACTTAAAGGAATGGACCGACATAGACCATGGGGGTGCCATAGGGGGGTTTTACACCCTTCGGGCTGTTTTCTCAAGAAGTATGGACTTGCCCCTGAAACAACTTTTACCATCGTAATTGAGGCAGCGAATGTAAGTTGCTTCAACAAAAATCAAAGTGATTCAATAGCAGGTCTTAAAGTGAACTTATCCAAAATTTTGTGTGGGATGTACGGGATGGAGTGGACAAATATAGTCCATATCGAACCTGATCTATGTCTGGTAGATATTATGAGAATGTGTAAAGTATGGACCAAATCGGAGTCCCATCAAGAGTTATCGTGCGCACAGTTTTTCCGAATATTTTTGAACTTTTGTGGGGTAGGTACCTGAAGGAGTGGACCGATATGGCTTATCTACGAACTTAAACTAAGTTTGGAAACAATATTACGAAGGCCAGATTTTGGCCGGAATCGGTCTATCCGTTCGAGAATTATCTTGCGCTTCCCATAAACATGGTGTCACAGGGTTGTTTTTCAACTTTCAGGCTATTTTTTCAGGAAGTATGGACTTGCCCCTGAGGAAACTTGTACCTTCGTATAGGGGACAGTGACCAAATCGGTTATGGACCAAATCGGTTACAACAAGAGTTATCGTGCGCACAAGTTTTGCGACAATTTTTGAACATTTGTGGGGGAATCGAATATGGATAAAATATTTCGATACCCAAAATTTGAACCGAATCGATTGATCCGTTACAACAAAAACCAAGGCGATTCGAGAGCAGGTCCTAAACTGAACTTTTCCGAAATTTTGTGTGGGAGGTACTCGAAGGAGTTTACCGATTGAGTCCATATTGGAACCTTATCTGAGTCTGGTAGAAATTTCATAATGTGTAAAGTATGGACCAAATCGGTTACTTCCTTCAAGAGATATCGTACGCACAAATTTTCCGAACATTTTCGAACTTTTGTGGGGGAGGTACGGGAAGGAGTGGACCGATATAATCCATCTTTGAACTTGAACTAAGTTTGGACAAAATATTACGAAAGCCAAATTTTGGACCTAATCGGCAGGTCCGTTCGAGAGTTATCATGCGCTCCAACCACTACACACGGTGTCATAGGGTTTTTTGTAACTTTCAGGCTATTTTCTCAGAAAGTATGGACTTGCCCCTAATGAAACTTACAGCGTCGTATAGAGGACAGCGGATACAACTTGTGTAAACAAAAATCAAAGCGATTCGAGACAAGGTCCTAAACTAAACTTTTCCGAAATTTTATGTGGGAGGTACCCGAAGGAGTGGACCGATTGAGTCCATATTGGAACCTCATCTAAGTTTGGTAGAAATTACACGATGTGCAAAGTATAGGCCAAATCGGTTATTCCCTACAAGAGTTATCGTGCGCACAAGTTTTGCGGCAATTTTTGAAAATTTGTGGGGGAGGTACCTGGAGGAGTGGACCTATATGCCCCATCTTCGAACTTAGATCGAATCTGGACAAAATATTTCGATACCCAAAATTTGAACCGAATCGATTGATCCGTTCGAGAGTTATCGTGCGCACCAGCCAGCCTGACAGACGGACAGACAGACAGACAGACGGACGGACAGTGCTAGATCTACTCAAAAATGTCTGAAACGGATATCGTACAAACGTACTTGGGGTCTAAAACCATTATTTCGATGAGGCACATTTTTGGTCGTATCAAAGTGTAAATACCCTCTTTAGCCTAAAGGCTGAGGGTATAATTAAATAAATTTTCTCTACGATTTAATTTGGCTTGAGGTCAGAAAATTAAAAACATGTTGTTCTGTTTTTATTATTATTTTTATTTGCCGATATTTCGATCGTCTCCGACACGGAGGAAAAACACGCCTGTCTAAAATATGTCCCAAACATATTTTTCAGCAAGCATATATTTGTTTGCAATCAGTCCCAAACATAACATAACTGAATGAAAATTACACTTCACCCCGGTTATTTACCTCTCTGCTTAACTGCCTTTCCCGTTTAATTGCCTCATAATCTAAATCCCCAAAAGTTTTTCATATAAATGAGTTCAAATGTCCCGGTTAATTACTTTTCTATAAGTACCCAATTCGGATATTTAAATATTTTCCCAAAAAGAACATTTAGCAATACTTTTCTCGGTTTATTACCCGCAATGGTATATTCTGAGACAATCGATTTCGATGACTACGTGAATTGCGATGAAGATGCCCAGTGTTATGTTATGGTGTTATGACCACAGATGAATAAATTTCTTATTGATTAAATAATATAACTTACATTATACCCTTAGACTTCGTTTTATTTTATGACTTATTGTTTTCTTATTATTGTCATTTTATTAAGGTTGAGATGAGATTTTTGTAACTGCTCACATAAGGTAGATATGCGAGATTTTCGTAATTGCCTTTCCCGCATAACTACCCCAATTTTTTAAAATTTTATGAAAGGTAGTTAACCGGGGTGCAGTGTATATAGAAACATCGTTGAACGCTTCTCCTTAGTTGTGAAATAAAACACATCTTCCTCAAAGCTGAAATCATCAGCGGGAAATCGGCATCTGGAATCAAATGATTGCATAATGTAATAAATAGGTACATCGATATTTCAAATATACACGGTGAAAAAAAAACGCCTATCTAACATATGTCGCAAACATATTTTGCAGCATACATATATTTGTTTGCAACCAGTCCCAAACAAAACGTATGTTTGGATCCTGCAAACCAATATATATTTGGGCGCAAACAAATTATATGTTTGGGTGCAAACAAATACAAAAGCCAAAAAAAAAAAAACCAAAACCAAAAAAACCAGAGATATACCCTCAGCCTATGTGAACCAGGGATGGAAAATTAAAAATTTCAAAAAGTACTAAAATGGTACATTTTTCATTGAAAAGGTACTTTTTACTATTTTTTTAAGGAAAAAATAAAAAATTTTTTATTCAGTAAAAAAAAACAACAAAATCTGAAGAATGTTGCAAAATGGTATATATTCTTATACCATACTGGAGGGTATAATTAACTTTGTCATTCCTTTTGTAACACATCGAAATATTCGTCGGAGACCCTATAACGTATATAACCAGGACCGTCCGTCTGTTGAATTTGAAATACAACTCTCAATATTTAATATGCAGCTTTTTTATTTGGTAAAGAAGCTTCAATTACTTCTAGGAAGTTTGGTATTGAAAATGGGCTCTATTGGTTCACGTTTTGATAAAGCTCACATACAAAGGTGCCTCCCGGTTTTTTGTATTTTGAAGGTTTGAGCCACATTATCATACCAACATTTTTAAAATTTGGTATTTAGTCTTCGTTCTGATATAGCCGCCATAGAACGGTATTTTAAAAGTATTAGCCTCATTATCCTATCGAAATTATTGCAATTAAATGCTTTGTATTCGATATGGGTATAAAACATTCCTATAAAGAATGTGGGTATAGATGCACGTTTAAAATAGTCTAGAACTGACAAACTATCGATAGTCCGACTATCGTTTTGATCGCTGTCGTAAAGCCTTGTTTAAATTGAACTCTGAACAAATTATTTTTTAAATAATTCGTAACAGATAGTAAAAAAAATGTTTTGATGGCCCATGTACACTTTGTTTTTCGTCAGCAATCAAAACAATAATTAAACTATCGATAGTTTGCCAGCACTAATATAGCCCCTATAAAAGAGGTATTGTAGGTTGTCATATTGGAATGTACTTCGATACCGCTCGATGTGAAGTCTTTTAAATGATTAGTCTACCGTAGTGACTGTAACTTGATATTTCGGATTCTCAAAGGGCTGAAAAGCTCCACGAAGAAAATCATCAATATGGGTTCATATTTTGGTATATTCCCAACATGAAGGTACATACATACATTCAGATTTTTAAAATTTCTATCAATTTTAATATTGAATTTTGCATTTTTAGTTCCACATAAAATTTTTCTAGACTAGAGTATGTGCAATGGTACTGAATTGGTCGCGGGGGTACTTCGGTACTTTTTGTATTGAAATGGTATTGAAAAAAGTACTATTGTACTGAATTTTTCATCCCTGATGTGAACTGGAACTTTCATCTACGGACAGATCGAATGTATTTAGTGTCTTTTCAGAATTTTGTGGCACTTTTTGGGCATTTGAACTTGCCGACAAAAATGTGGATTAGGATTAAAGTTCAAATTTTTGCGGAGGAGGGAATGGACCGACATATTGCATTACGGAAGTGGATCTTATTTTGAGAGTCATATCTTTTCGATAGATATCACGCCCGCTAGTCATTTCAGTGGGTTGTCGTACACCTGTTGGACCAGAATGAAAGGAAGCATTGACTTGTCCACGGAAAACATAATATGGCTGTACATCATCGGTATGAATTTCTAAAGATTCTCCGAACAGACCCTAAACTGCACTTGGACACAAATGTTGAACTTTTGTGGGGGAGGTATCCTAACGAGAGGACCGATATGGGCCATTTTGGAAGTTAAAATAAGTTTGGACAAAATATGAGGAAGGCCAAATTTTGGACCAAATGGGTCTATCAGTTCGAGAGTTATTGTGCTCTCCAACTACTACATATGGTGCCATAGGGTATGTACTTGCCTCTGAAAAAACTTTTACAGTTGTAATTGCAAGTTGCTTCAACAGAAATCAAAGTAACTCAAGAGCAGGTCTTAAAGTGAACTTATTGAACTTGCCCCTGATGAAACTTGGGGGCCGTGAATACAAGATGCTACAACAAAAATCAAAACGATTCGAGAGCAGGTCCCAAACTGAACTTTTCCGAAATTTTGTGTGGGAGGTACCCGAAAGCGTGAACTGATTGGGTCCATATTGGAATCTCATCTAAGTTTAGTAGAAATTTCACTATGAGCAAACTTTGGACCAAATCGGTTACTCCCTTCAAGAGTTATCGTGCGCACAAATTTTCCGAACATTTTCGAACTTTTGTGGGGGAGGTACCGGAAGGAGTGGACCGATATAGCCCATCTTCGAACCTGAACTAAGTTTGGATAAAATATTACGAAAGCCAAATTTTGGATCGAATCGGTTGATCCGTTCGAGAGTTATCGCGCGCTCCAGCCAGCCAGACTGACAGACAGACGGACGGACATTGCTCAATCGACTCCAAATTGTCTGAAACACATTTCGTCCAAACATACTAAAACCATTATTTCGATAAGGCACATATAAAATATATTTTATGACCGCAGAGAACGAAAATGTGAATAAAAACGGTAGAATATGGTCCTAAATCATATATAAAAAGCGAAAGCTTCTGGAGATGTTAAATATTACAGCTACAAATTTCTCTTATTCTTCTTTTGGCACAATCCCCAAAAAGTGAAGTATTTTAGGAGATTTTGACTCAGTATGGAATAAATTTTAATAAAGAGTTTAACCCCCATTATTATAAGTCTTCTTTTGTAATAGTTTGGATTTACCGAACAAATTTATAGCGTTCCGGTTAACTTAAAGTTAAATGTGATGATTGAATTGCAAGGAGGAGCTTCTTGGCATTAACTTTCAATGTAAAAAATATATTTTTAATGCCCTCATATTGGTTTATTTTGCGTTTTCAAATCCATCAGATAGTAAAAGAACACATATAATACAGTGAAATTTTGTTTAGAATATTTCTTCTTTTAACACCTTTCGTCTAAAATAAAATTTCATGTTACTTTCATGCATCAACTCGAAAAAAGAACAAAATAAGTTTATTAAAAAAATATTTGGGTGTTTTTTTGGCAAACTTGATGTATATATTTTCTTGATATATATTGTAAATATACATATGTATATTTCATTTATTCGGCGACTTATATTGAAATTTGATGGAGAATATTTTTGTCTTTGACGTCTTCTATCTAGAATAAAGTTTTTGGGACAAAACTTAATAAAATCAGATAAAGTGCAACATTAACCCTAAAACGTGATTTTACTTTTGGGACCTATAGTAAAATTTTATGATATATAATTTTGTAGAATATTTTGATCTGATACGATCACATTTTAAAGGAGTTTTTAAACGTTTTTAAAAAAGGGACCAAAAAGACCCGTTTAGTGACTCGCATGAGGGTTAATTTTTCATAAAAAGATACTCCGCATTGTTGTCAGTAATATTACCAAAGACACTTTATACATAAAATACAAGGACTCCAAGGTATCATATGTCGAATATTTCAACAAAAGTTCAATTTTTTTTCGTAAAAATTATGCGCACGATAACTCTCGAAGGGAGTAACCGTAATATTTCTACCAGACATAGATCAAGTCCAAATATGGACAATATCGGTCCACTCCTTCAGGTACCTCCCACACAACATTTCGGAAAAGTACAGTTTAAGACTTCCTCTCGAATCGTTTTAATTTTTGTTGTGACAACTTTTTTTCGCTGCCTCTATTACGACGGTACAAGATTTTTCAGGACAAGCCCAAAAGCTGTAAAAACCCGCTATGGCACCATGTGTAGTGGATGGAGCGCACGGTAACTCTCTAACAGATAAAGCGATTCAGTCCAAAATTTGGCAGTCGCAATAGTTTGCCCAAACTTAAATAAAGTTCTATTATCGGCCCACACCACTTGGGTACCTCCCCCACAAAAGTTGAAAACTTTTCGCTAAAATATTGCACACGATAACTGTCGAAGGCAGTAACCGATTTGGTCCATACTTTGCACACCGTAATATTTCTAAGAGACATACATCAAGTTAAAATATGGACTACTTATGTGAACTCCTTTGGGTACCCCTAAAAAAATTTCGGAAAAGTGCATTTTAGGACCTCCTCTCGATTCGTTTCGATTTTTCTTGAAACAGGTTGCACTCAAGGCCCTATTACTATGATACCAGTTTTTTTCTGTGGCACGTCCATACTTCTTGAGAAAATTACTCAAAAGCTGTAAAATACCACAACGGCCAGCATCTGTAATGACTGGTGCGCGCGAAAACTCTCGAACCGAATACTGCGTTGGTCCACACTTTGCATATCATAATAGCTCCGTTCCAGTACTTTTTTAATGGTAAAATGTGCAAAAGAGAGAACCGTCAAAAATTGAGTTCAATGCACACATTTTTTCAAAATGTACGGGAACGGAAAAATGGCAGAAACGTCAAAAAAACTGGAACAAATGACAAAGTCGGCGTGACAGACTATCGGAAGCCGGCAAACATGTTGCACATTTTTGCTCGCTCAAATTTGTCGTGTAAAAAGTTTCGAAAGAGAGAGCCATTCAGCGCCATTTTTGTTCAAAGAGAAGTGAACATTTTGCAACTTTTTTGGTGTACGGGAACGCATTTCGGGAAAAAATGTTCAAAATGTGTTAAATGTGTAAAAACTTTTTAGTTCTGGAACGAAGCTAATATTTCTTCCAATATTAGATGAAATGCGAAGATGGTGCTTATAGGTGCACTCCTTCCGGTACCTCTACCACAACAGTTCGAAAATATTCGCTAAAATAGTACGCGCGATATCTCATAAACGGAGCAATCGATTTGTTCCAGACTGTGGGCCCTTTCGGTCTACTCGTTAGAGTACCACCCACACAAATGTTCAATATTTTGGTTTAAGTGCGGTTAACTAGGCGTTTACACCAGACAATTTGTCTTCAAATACAACTCTGATTTACTAACACATACATACATTTGTCGGCTGTTTCCCAGCTGTCCATCAGTTTTCCATAGACAGTATGGTTAACAAATTTTTGAAATTTTTTGTTAAAACGTGTGAGATAATAATTGAAATGTATTGAAAACAAAAGACAATGAACAAAAAGAAAAAATGTGAACGGAAAACAAAAACAAATAGATGATTTTCATTCATAATTTTACAACTGTTTTTGCAGTTGGCGGGACGCCTACGTCATACAGGCAAGTTTTTGGATTTTGACAATCAATACATGAACTCAACTGTCCTGTCATTTGTAAACGCAGGGTAAGGGTCTATTGGCTGATCCTTTGGAATTTTTTACCGAAAGTACTCATAGTGGCCCTGTTTACAGTCATATTATATTTTTCGTGGGCAAGTCCATTTTTCCTGATATAATGGTCCAAATGCTCTAAATTATATGGTGACCAACTGAAATGATTGGTGTGCGCCATATCTATCGAGAGGAATAACTCCCAAAATACGACACATTTGCAAAATGGACTATGTCGGACCATTCCTTTAGGTACCTCCCCGCAAAACTTTTGAGCTTTTATCCTAATCCATATTTTTGTCGGGAAGTTCATACGCCCAAAATGCTGAAACCCGACTAAATACATAAAGGCCTGGGTACATAAGCTGCCTCGCCTGATTGCCTTGCTTTCCTGCTTCATTTCTGACATAATAAACTTACCCCCAGTTTTTGTAAAAAATTTTATTCTTCTCACACGAATTGTCAAATTTTGTTGATCGATTTACTCGCTTTAGCGCAAATGTAGAGCGCTGATTTTTAAATGAGGAATCCTTAACGATATATGGAATGGGTATACTAAAAATTAGATGTGTATGTCATCTGGGGGCTGAGCTATGAATGCCTAAATTATTACGAATATAGACGAACGAACAAAAATAAGTTACAAAAACTGGGGGTTAAAATAATAAAGAAGCCCGACAATTTCGTATTAGGTTGCCCTTTTCATTTTTATTCTTTTATCAGAAGCAAGCAAGTTAAGAAGGCGCGGCAGTTTATGTACCCAGGCCAGTCCGAAATTTGCTCGGCCTTCTTTATTCTTTTTTTATTATGTCAGAAATGAAGTGGAAAAGCAAGGCAACCAGGCGAGGCAGCTTATGTACCCAGGCCTTAAGTCTTTTAGGAAAAAAATCACACCGTCTGAGGGTATATCTCTGTCGGCGATGCCAACTGATACTTTTTTTACTTGCTAAGTTTCTGAGCTTCTTGAAAATCTTTGTTGCCCCGATTATTCTGATTAAGGCCATAATAATTAAAACCTTTTTACACAAACTTTTTGTCCATCAATTTTTGGGTGTACTCCAAATCGCTTTATGACGTCATAAATCACATACTGTTGTGATAATTCATTAAGATAAACGACATCAATCTTAGCGAGGGACTGATTGACTGGTGGTCTGATAAGGCGTTAATGAAAGCGAAAAAGAAAACCTGCTTTCAAATGTCTGGCCAGTCTTCCCTTTATAGTTAAAGGTGATAACTTAAGAAACAATTAAAACAACAAATAGTAGGGACAATGTATAACAGTAGAAAAGACGAGCGAATGGAGAATTATGAGTAACGAGTTTTTATCTCTTTGCTGAGAAAAAAAATGAAATAAAATAACAACAATAAATTTAAATTATTGTTTTAAAAATAAGGCAAAACGAAAACAACAATAGCGAGCAAATTATTATTTTAAAATGAGACTTCTTGGTTCAAAAATGAGTGTATTGCACAATTTCAATTCAAGAGTCAGTAGGTTGGGCGCACTTGTATATGACGGTCATATTTCTTACGTTTCGTAGTTGTGGCGACGGGAATAGCAATAACGGTTTTTACGGGAGGAGAAACGTTCGCTGGGATTAACGGTCATACGCAATTTGAAATCAAATTTAAATAAGTGCCAAGTGTTTTAACCATGGAATGGACATGGCTTAAAGATTGGTGGCGTTTGAAAAAATATCGTTCACAACAAAGGCGGCGAAAATTAAAACATGCCCACCTAAGTGATCCAACAATGTGCGCAGGTGAAAACTATGATGAAAATAATTTCGATACTGCGGAGGGAAATTGTGATGAAGGCCATCGTCGTGGCCAGTGTACGAATGCCGGAGATCCTAATAATACAAAATGTAAAATGCAAAATCGTGGAAGACGTCGAAGGAGGAGGCGTCAAAGTGGGAGGGCGGTTGCAATTAACAAAGAAAATGCCAATAACAATGACGTTGTTTTAGTTAACAATGAAACGACGGTTGATGCCAATGCGGCGGAAGGGGAAGGCATAGTAAAACCAGATAATCATTATGCAAATGATGTCGCTAAAGATGATAACGATAATAATAATGAAGAAGGCGATGTTGAATTTGAGGATGGCGACGATGCTGAATACTATGACGATGACGAAGATGATGATGATGAAGTCGATGACTTTTGCTATTGTGATGAATGTTTAAATGTAGGTTTGTCGTACACTGGTGTTTTGGTCTTTTGCTGTTATATTTTGATTATTGTTTTCGTTTATTGTTTTATGTTTTCATTCATTTTTTTTATGGTTGGACTTTTATCGTCGCCAACTAAAAGAGCCATTGTCGTCACGGACAATTACATTTATTTATAAATAAATAGTTTATTGGCATTTGTTTGAAACTTTGTTTCCGCTATTGTTGTCATTTTTCTATGATATTTGCCGCCCAAAATAAATGCTAAATTCTTCGTAATTGGTCATTTAAAATATCTGTGTATGCAGCACTACGTGCTGCCCCATCTATTTAGTCACCAGCACCACCACCTACCGTGTGAGAAGGTACATATATCTTGGACTATTTGCATTTACAATTGTTCTGTCATAAATTATTGAATATGATAAACACACCAAGTGACTGCTATCATTGTTGCGTACTTTGGGCAAGTGCAAACTCTTGACCGGTTGTCGCATTTCGAGAAGTTATACACTACATATTTGTTTGAATGTTTATTTGTTTGTAGCCTCGGCTAAAACAAGCTATAGTCGTTATCGTCGTATCAAATTGTTTGGCAAATATAAATTTTATTTGCATTGTTTGAGATAAGCAGAAAATTGGTTTGGTACCATTATAGGTAGTAATACCCTACCACGTTACACCTGTTTTGTATAGACATTAGTGTCAACAAAATTTAAAATGTATTATTAGGTGCCACCGTGTTGTAAGGTTTAGTAGAACGGCCATGCCCACAGGAAACCAATGTCAAGTTAAGAACCCGGTAATGAAAAATAAATCAGCTAAAAGTTGAATCGGAAAGTATTTATTGATAATAGAGAATTCTCATCTTCTAATATGGTAGTGTGAAATATGTTGTTATTACAATGACCGGAATCGAAGGTTCGTTCTTTACGAAATTAGACCGACTTACCAGTCTTGATACAGTACAAACGGAATTAGGATCCTGTCCAATGTCCAAAAAGGGTCACAAAATTCTGAAAAGACCCTAAATACATGTAGGTTTGGTTACCTAGCAGTTCATAATTGAAACAGTTTGATTAATGTTTATATTATTAAATAGTTTTTCTTATTACACTGTGCAACATTTTTAGCAACAATTCGAAACCCTAGTTGGGTTTTGTTGTGTCAGATTAAGCTCGAATTTTATGGCCCCTTCTAAACATGGTTAAATATTGAGTTTTTAAAGAAATTCGGGGCTATATCTCTGAAACCAATGCGAATCTTCTTCTGACCTCTGAAGGGAATTTGTAGATAAGGCAAGAATAAAATACTTAGAGAAATAATGAACTCGGAAAACTACATTTATTGCCTCAAATTTCAAAATATATGCAAAAATTCCACAATTTTTATACATTTCGCATCGTATTTCCAAAACCGTTAATTTTTTCTGAATATTTTCTTTTGGAAAAATATTCCCTGGAATGTAATACACAACTCATCGGAACATGTCTTTGTTGTACAATGCCTCTATGCCATTGTTTATAGTACATTTTTCAACGACGCACGTTGGGCAGGATTGAAAAAAACGGGTCTTAATTGAAAAATTGAAACACACATTTTTGATAATCTGTCTTGACAGGGTTAACGAGTACAAAATTCTACCTCACTAGCCAAAATAGCAAAGTCGTATGTTGTTTACTTTTCGTGTAGCACAGTGTTAAAATAGAACATATTTTAAAATTTAAGAAACAGGTGAAAAATATTAAATTTTGCTGCTTTTAAATCGACATAACGCAGTTTTTGCTACATAAACTTGGCATTTTAAAAATGGATGTTTCAAGCAGAGGTAATTCTTAATATTTTAGGAAAAAAATATACTGAAAAAGTCTTGTAGAAATGTGTTTAAAAAATTCGTCAAAATGTGTCCAGATTTTGCATAATTTTGAAATGTATTGGAGTATAACAAAAAAGAGTGTCGAGAAGGTCGTGAGAAAATTTTTTGTATTTTTCTCTTGATTGTTGTCTTTGATATTGCTTAAACAAAACTTACGTCTTGCTTGCGCATTTTGAGTTATGTCAAAAAATTGTGGAAATAGCTGTGGGTCAAATTTTTGCATTTTTGGTTTTTTTGTCTTCATTTTCCCTGTTATTGTTGTACAGTATGTCGTGTTTTGGTTTAATGTCTGTGGTCACCCTATATAAGACAATATGTACAGGTGCACCATTATGTTATAGTTACTATATATAATGATTTATATGAAATGATGGCGATGCCCAAGGGGTGAAATCACAAAAAATGGAGATTAATTAAAAAAATTAAATTCGGTTTTTGGTATAACTGTCGTTACATGGTAATATGGTGCAAAATTCTAAGTCTTTAACCAAAATGTCAAGATCATATATTGTTTACTTCTACAGTTACACTGTGATAAAGCTAAAGAATTTTTAATAACTTAAAGAGCACCATAAAAAATTAAATTTTTTTGGTGTATAAAGAGTAATATTTTTTAACACATCAAAAGTGCCGTTTTTGAAATGGTATCGTCAACTTCAGATAAAAATATGAGTCTTAGAAAAATATATTTTTGGCAAAAGAAGTTTAGAAATATATTAAAAATTAATTTAAAATGTATCAATTTTTCCCTACTTTTGAAAAGTATTTAGAGTTAAAAAAGTAGCGGAATATTTTATATGGAGGTTATTCCAAAACGAAAATATATAGAGATGATGTTTGATAGAAATATTTTCAATCCCTTCAAAATGCACAATTCACAATTTGAGCTAGTTTAGTTGCAATATATGCATAAAATATTCGAAAACCCCAAAATTTTACTGTACCTCTATATGGGGGCTATACCAAAACATTGACCTATATTGACAAATTTTCACACTATGAATTCTTAGGCATTCAGAACTATAAATCCTAATTTACAGATAAATGTACTAAAAAATGTGTTCAAGACCCTCGAAGTACATAAAATCGGGAGATACCTTTGTATGGGAGCTACACTAAAATATTGACCTAACTTAATAATTTTTTCCCAAATATTAGCTTAACCAATAATTTATCATATTAGACGATTTTAGATTCATCAAATAAGAAATGTAGGCAGAACCGTAAAAACACTTCATAGTTTTTATGGTACCCATTTATGAGGGCTTCGAATATACCTCTCCAATCCCTCAATTTGCACCAAAACTGTGTTCCGTTATATTGGTTGAAGTGTAAACAATCGAAAAATATTAACTTTAGATCACTTAAATGCTTCCCTGAATTAATCTCCGTTTTTTGGAATCTTGCCCCAATGTGCGACGATTTAATAAAAATGTCAATAATGTAGGGAAATCCGAAATGCGAGAATAAACTGTTGGTGTGAACTGTGTTTGAAATACGTGTTGTAAAAGATATGATGCAAAATACCGCTGGAAGTAAGCATTTTAGAGTTTCAGAATGTTCTAAAGAATCGTTGAGAACTTTATTTGGAAGATTTTTGCAAAAGGTTACTTGGTTCAACTCCCAATAGTTTAGCTGATACTGACCAGAATTTCAGCAATTATGTAAAATTTCCTATATTTTATAGATTTTGATGCCCTAGATGGAGTTTTTTTATGTGGTTTAGATAATAAGTTCTACTATAGATAAGTTCTACTAGTTTAGGGCTACAATATTACTTAAGACAGCAAGGCCAAATTTCTATTCGTTTCTGAGATAAAGGCCTGATAAATGCAAAAAACTGTAGTTTTAGCCCGGTTTAGATGAGGCCATAAAATCCGAACTGGATCTGACAGGGCAAAACCCTACTAGGGTTTTTGTAGTCTAAATATGTACTTTCAAAAAATGCATACTAGAAGTTGTTTGCATTTTCAGTGTTGCATAGTGTTATTATTAACGGTTCAGTTATTTAAATTAAATAAAATATGCAATTAATTTAAAACATACTATTTACACAAAACATAATAGTTTACAGAATATTAATTCTTAAAAATACTTATTCTAAACTTCAACATTTACTTCTATAAACTTTAAACTTCTATCAGCCTCAACGTTAGCACTCATTTTAGTTTTTGTGATGTTCGCTTTTCTGCCCTTCTTATGTGCAACGTCGTGTGTGTCGTCTTCGGCAGGCGCACATAAGTGAGCATGCGCAACCCGTTCCTACATACATTCGATCTGTCCGTAGATGAAAGTTTCAATTCACATAGGCTGAGGGCGTTGTACAATTGGGCTGAGGGTATATCTCTGTCGGCAAAACGGACTGATATTTTTTACTTGTTTATTATAAAGTTTGAACGTTGACATTATATGTGAAACACCACATCATTTATATGACCTCCAAGCGAACTGTTGCAAGCATTGATTCTTTCGAGGTCATTTTTCAGTCATAACTTCACGAATGTTAGTTTTTAAGTTCTCAAGAGTTGAAGGTTTATCTGCATAAACACGGTCTTTGGCGTAGCCCCATGAAAAAGTAAAATGTTGTCAAATCGCATGATCTTGGTGGCCAGTCGATATCGACACGGCGAGAAATTACTCGGCTAGGAAATAACTCTTGCAATAAAGCCATATTCGCTGGAGTTGTGTGGCATGAGACACCGTCTTGTTGAAACTAAAGGGTGTTTTTTAAGCTAGATAGAACTTTAAATTGTAAAAAGTAACACAAAAAATTAAATTTTGATGAAACTTTTTTTTATTTGTTTCAGTATACTCTGACAAATCATCGTGAATAGACTCACGCTTGAACAACGCTACGAAATTATCCAAATTTACTTTGAAAATCAGTCGTCGATTCGCGCAACTTATAGCGTTCAGCGATGAGGCGCATTTTTGGCTTAACGGGTTTGTTAATAAGCAAAATTGCCGCATATGGAGTGAGACCAATCCACAAGAGACCCTACAGACTCCATTACATCCAGAAAAATGCACCGTATGGTGCGGTTTTCACGCTGGTGGCATCATCGGACCTTATTTCTTCAAAAATGAGGCCGGAGCTCGTTCGTGTTATTCATGACATACGGCCAGCAGTGCTCGAAAAGTGGCCAAAAATTGGACGTCCAGAATGCACTTTGTCAATCATTTTCAAATGTTAATGTCACGTATTGATCTTTCGAATTAAAAAAAAAATTTTGACTACAATTTAATTTTTTGTGTTATTTTTTACAATTTCAAGTTCTATCGGGCTTAAAAAAACACCCTTTACATATTCTCCAAGTTGTGTTCTTCAATATCAGCAAAAAAGTCGGTTATCATATGAGCATAACGCTCCGAATTGACGGGTGACAGTCGGTCCATCGTCGTTTTCGAAGAAGTAAGGTTCAATCACACTTTTGGACGAAAGAGCGCACCAAACAGTGACCTTTTCTGGATATAATGACCTTTCTTCATTTACTTAAGGATTCCCAAAACCCCAAATACGACAATTTTGTTTATTAACAAACCCACCGAGTGGGAAATGTGCTTCATCGCTGAAGAAAATTTGATCAAAAATCACGAAAAATCAATCACAAAAAAATTCCCATTTTTGTAGTAGGTTTTGATAATTTCTATACGTTGTGTGATAGTTAAGCGATCCTTTTTCGTCAATGTCGGACTTTCAACTGAAAAGACCAACGGCCAAATATTCGTGGATGTATAAAAACACATTTGAATTTGAAAAACCAAAAGTTCTAGAACAGAGAAGCCATCCCACAGTCGATACGTCTGAAGAGCAGCTCAGCTAACAGCGAAACCAGGTCACGTAATTTGGTGACTGTGTGGGTTCGAGTCCTTGGCTTTCCTTTTTCACTTGCAAAAAATTTTCGGTCATCAAGCTTAACTCTAAACGAGAAAATTAATAAAAATCATTAAAAATGATCTTCGCTCCAACAGACAAAATTTCAAAAAATGAAAAGAAAAAATTGGTTTAACAACTTAGTTTGACAGATGTCGAATTCCAGTCCCATACAGTAATTAATATAGTAAAGAGGAAGAAGAATAAGATGAATGTATATTATGGTGGAACGTAAACACAAATACAGACGACAAAATAACAAATTCCAGCCATTTCGATTGTATAATGAGGCTGGAACCTTAAAAATTTCCAAAATCGGGAAGTATCGTTCTAAAGGGTATTTATGAAAACGTGATCCTGTACATGTGCGTGAAGATCACTGTTGGGTAGAAATGCTCGGCCTCATACACAAAAGTGTAAAAAATACATGAGTCTCTCGCAATTTGCCCACCATTGGTGAAGATAAAATCGATAGCGGAGACAAAAACCACATTACTAGTGGTATAACAGTTGTATAACAGATTCGTAGGAAGGTAAAAACGATTTTCAAGGATAAATATTTTAGAATATTGCTCAGGATGTAGAAAAGATACCCGCCTGCATAGCACTGAGCATTTCATTGTAGAAATTATGAGAAAATCGGAATTTTTTGAAAAACAAAAAAAAAAAATTATTTTTTAAGGATATCTTATGTTTTGGCCTATTACTCAGGATCTAAAAAGGATGCGCCTATACCGAAGGTGGGGTTGGTTACATCAATACATTTTTCATATACATACATACATACATATGTACATTTGAAATATGGATGTACCTATTTATTACATTATGATGATTTCAACTTTGTTATGTATTCTTTGGAATGTTGTATGTACCTATGTGTCTTTGTTGTTTTGCGTTTTTTCTATGCCCTTCAATAAAAAACACCACCATTTATAAATGTGTATATATGTAAGAAATATCCAGTGAGCGCTCGCTGAGAGCAAGTGCCATATGCCTCACATCTCTCTCCATCAAACTGACAATTGCCGCAAGGAAAATTGCCTAATGTAAATATGGACTATTTCTATTAAATAATGTGTCCGAAATCTTAAAAATACCAAAAATCGGTAGGTACTGTTCTATGGGGGCTATATAAAAACGGGACCCCACGGAGTCCTGTACCGACAATTCTCTTCGGTAATATTTTATGTCCCCAACGAAGACCAAATACCAAATTTCAGCCATTTTAGTGGAATAAGTCTAAAACATTAAAACAGACTACAATCGTGAGTTACCATTTTCAAAGCTCTATCTTTAATATTGGATTAATTTGATTTTAATTAATTGGATTAATTTGAGTTTTTGTTTGACTATTCCCGACAAATATATGTAATAATATGTTCTTTTTTTCCCTAAATAAATTACTGTTGTAATAATCACTGCAAGCAAGAACTATCCAAAAACCGTCTAAAAATTATCCGCTAAGAGGTCTAAAACTGTTCTTAACCCTAAATGTTTAAACTTTTGTGAGGGATGTAAAGGAAGGTGTGAGCCGATAAAATGGCTGACTTCTAAAACTTCAGTTGCTTTGCAAATTTTGGAAAATGTCTTAAGTATTGTAGTTCATAACGCCGTAATACTTAACAATTGTGAAGGTCTGTATTTCAAAACGTCACAGTTGCGCATTTTAACGCAGTAAGAAAGCAAACATGTATCATTTTTAGTTCTGATGTATTTAGTTGCATTTTCAAGGAATAATGCCATAGTTTGCAACTGAGATATTTTGACGAAATCTAAAAATTGCAAAGCAACTGACGTTTCGGAAGTCAGCCAGTCCAGATTGAAGGACTCCCTTTAAGCGCCATTCAAGCTGCAAGATATCAATCAATTTCTCATTATATTAGGTGCGGTCATCTGCGACGCCAGAGTCCCTATAACGGTACCACCCAATTTTATGTATTTTCAGGATTTACCTACAATAATAAACCGATGTCGCTAAAATAAAAATATATATGTATAACGTTTTCTACGAATAAAAAATTTCTTCATATAGCCCCTATATACCGGTATCTCAACTTTAAAGTTTTTTAATGGTTCTTGTCAAATTTTTGAACCAAATTTTCTGACAATTGACATTTTGCGATCTTAGTGAATAAAGAGCATCCCAGCAAAATGTTTCAATATACATACACACATAGGTCCACGATTTGATATAGCCACCATATACGATACCACCGCTTTGAGGTTATAATTTTTTAAATATATGCATTTTTGTAACTCTGTAAAATAAAAGATCTCAATTTGATAAACATGGCCTCCAAAGTTCAATCTACATCAATTTAGAAAAATATAGATTTTTGACACGCCATTTTGGACACACTGTGCGGCGCAACAGCACAATAAGATGTCGAAGCAGTACCTGCTTTGGGTGTTATCACCGTGAGAATCCCTGCTACCATTTTTTGGACAGGTTTCCCTAGGTACGTCAGGAGAGATCTTTATGACCACGAGGGAGCAGGTACAAACGGGAACAACGAGCATATCAGACAGATTTGTATAGTATTCACACTGATAAAGTGTGAATGCCTCGGAGACAACTGACATCCATGCATGTGGGTTGGGGCCGCATGATACGCTGCATCTGTTGACCTGCCAAGCTTAACCCACTGACCAGTCTCCTAATCTGGACACAGAGGAACAAAAACCATATTTTCCTAGTTTTTTCAAACCTTTCCTACGTCTCCCATAATCTGCTATTAAAACGTATGTTCAAAGCCTTGTTCTTTATAAAAATATCTCTATTTGTTATTATTGATTTTTGTTTTTTCAAGAACATAATGGACAGGTTTGTTATTTACCGCATAGTAGAATCTCATAACATGTACACGTGTCATGCATGTTTTTACTTCTATTCTTTCTATATTTCTGTACTGTATATAAAAATATTCTTAGTAGCTTGGGGTGACATCGACATACTACCAGAAAACAAAAGCAAAAAAATAAAAGTTTTTTATTTGGAATGCACAATTTCATTTGAAAGCACGTAACTTTTACAAGCATTTTAAATATTTTTCTAAAATTTTCAAGAAATAACATACAATTCACATTACTATTTTTTTAGGGCGACACCGATTTCTGTGAAAGTAATGACGGCATGGATTCCGATGCCAGTACCTCATCGAATACCGGCAAACAAGTGGTTGTGGGAATTTGTGCCATGGCCAAGAAGACACAATCGAAGCCAATGAAAGAGATACTGACACGTTTGCAGGAATTTGAATTCATTAAAATGGTCATCTTTGAGGAAGATGTTATTTTAAAGGTAAGCTTTGGGGAATACAGTCAAACTTCTCTATAACGCGACTGTTACGGAAGAAATGTTATACCTAATAGAGAAATTTTGAAACTTATATGTACTAGGGATGTATTCCTTTTTGGGACTTCGTTAAAGAGAAGTTCGACTGAATTTCGTTGACCATATCGTATACGGAAATAATTGTTTTCTTTATTTTTTAATTTCAGGAACCCGTTGAAAATTGGCCCATCTGTGATTGTCTAGTTTCTTTCCACTCCAAAGGTTTCCCCTTGGAAAAGGCCATACAATATGCTCAGCTGCGCAAACCATATGTCCTCAATAATCTTCATATGCAATATGATATTCAAGATCGTCGTCGTGTCTATGCCATATTGGAAAAGGAGGGAATTGAAATACCACGTTATGCGGTATTAGATCGTGATTCACCAGATCCAAAACGTAAGTGTGATGAAATGGCAAGAAAAAGAATTAGGGCAAACAGATTGAGATTGTTATAATTACATCTATAGCTGGCGATTGCTATAACAATATTTTTGAGGGACTCTGAAAGTTACAATCACGATTTTTTTAAAGAACAATTTTGAGGATTTTTTTTATTGACGGTCCTACAAACATCCCTAAAGGGACAAGGAGACTTCTCTTATATTAATGAGTGCACCCATAAATTATCTTAATGACACGGGTCCTACTTGTTATAGCCGAGTAAAGAAGTTTTACATGACTGAAATACGCTGAGTTGTAATTAGGACGTTAGAGAACGTGCAGCTGTCGTAATTAGTTTCAGGTCGGACTGTTTCAGGTAAAGTATAGATGCGGTTCTTCGTTGGAGAATATTGTCCAGATTGCCTTGGAAACCTTTCAGCTGGGTTCGTTCGTTAAAGTGGCGGATGGCTCCTCCGATCCACAACGATCCATTTCATCCGCAATTTAATTTGCTTCTATTTTTCAATGACCCGGAACCCAACAGAATTGATAGAGATAGAGACCTGAGTGATCTAAGGGCCGCTTGACTATCGATCCAAATAATTCCCTGTCTGACTATGGGCCATTATTATATGTGTTCTTTTACTATCTGATGGATTTGAAAACGCAAAATAATCCAATTTTGAGGCATTAAAAATATATTTTTTACATTGAAAGTTAATGCAAAGAACCTTATCCTTGAAATTCAATCATTACTTTTAACTTTAAGATAACCGGAACGCTATAAATCTGTTCCGTAAATCCAAACTATTACAAAAGAAGACTTATAACAATGGTTCTGCAACATTTTTAATTGCAAAGATTTTGGCATAGACGACACAACAATATTCGTTCAAGTTATATGAGAGTAACCTACTGCTCTTTCTTCAGTTTCCATCTTAGATCCATCGGTATAAATCCCTATACCTTGTAGAGTTGGTGAGTTGTGGGTACAGGTCTCCCCGTGAGTTAGTGTATATTTATTAGCCCGAAGTTCATTTGTGGTGGATTAAAATCACTGATTTCCCCCGAGCTCAGTGGTTGTTGTTATAAAAAATATGATATGTGTGTATGTTCGTTTTTCTACTTAATCAGGCTCTAATTTAAGATCTAGGAATGTGGCTGCGGAGATTGGTTGTAACCACAAAACTACTTGAGTTAGTTGAGAAGGTTTGGTAGGGCAGTTGAAACGGAGTTGTGTGTCGTGCGGGTCTGTATCGCATGCTGGATAGATATTTTGCACGATTACATCAATACTAGCCCTGCAAGGTAGTTGAGACAAACTACTATGTTTTGTTGTTGTAGCAGCATATAATGCTGGGTTGACAGCCGCTGGCCGAAACACTTTTGGTTTCGGGTCAATCCGGTACGTAAGAACCCGCTGCCGTGGGATTGTTTTGTAGTGTCAGCTGATGTTTATCATCAGCGATAGATGGAGGAAGTACTCCGAGGACCATAGACACGTGATGGTTGTTTATATATATTCGACTGGAGCTATGTATACGTTATTCAAATCTGCTTGATAAGCTTACTGATCTAGGACTTCCCTCTGACCTTAGGCCTCTCTCTTTAGATCATGAAGATCCCACCTGACATAGTGATTGGGGTGACTCCCACGGTAACACCGAAGCAAGTACTGCAACGAGAACATGTCGTTGTTGTTGCAACAGTGTTTATTATTATGTTTGTATGTTCGTTCTTCTGTTCAATCTGGCTCTGGGTCTATCTCCAGTTCAAGGAAAGTGCTCTACCATATCTGTACATGTGGTAGAGCATGCCGTTGTGTTGCTGGAAGAATCTTTGACTGCTCATGCAGATGGTTTACTGATGACATGAAGACGCAACCTCTTGCAGTTCTCAGAGGGAGGCGTTCTGACAAGTTGAAACATAGTTCCATCGCGTTGTACTTATGTTCGCGGACCACACTGTCGCCGCATAGCTTTCCACAGACCAATCTATCGCGTTATATGTGGTCAACAAGGTTTATTTTTCTGCGCCCCAAGTGCTGCCAGCTAGGGACTTGAGGAACTTGATTCTTCAAATTCAAATCAGTGCTAACCTCTGCAATACATATGGTGAACAGAGTGGCCGTAGATTTAGTGGTGGATATTTGTATATTCTTCTAGTGGAGATCAGTCAAATATGAGTTCAGCCTTTCACAAATGACATCAGAAAAGGTACCTGACGCTGAGGTCGTACAATCATCCGCATACGTTATGATCTCAATGCCGTCGGCGGAATACAATGCGGGCGGAATACAGGAAAGTCAGAGGTTAAACAGTTTCGGAGATATCACCCCATCTTGCGGAACTCCCTGTTACGACTGGCGTCCATACATATAATTGATTATTCAACGCTTCAAAGTTGACCGGAGGTTTATTTGCTCAATGTCCTCAAACAGCGCGGAGTGCTTGACAGGATCAACGGCTTTTGATAAGTCGAGCGCCACCATCACTTTTCTATCACACGGCTTACTTTGATTGAGCCTTCGACTAATATGTGTGGAAATGGCGTGCAACGCTGTTGTCGTGATGTGCTTCTTACAGAACCCATGCTGATGATCGGCAATTGGATAGCTATTTCTGGTGCTGTGAAGGAGTAAAGCCTCAAAAGTCTTTGCTACAGGCGACAAAAGCGAAATCAACCTTTATAATTCACCTTTGCTTGCATCCTTGCATAGCTTCAGTAGCGGGAGCACCCTGTCATTTTCCAGACTTCGGGCACGATGTGGGTGTCTAGTGACAGGTTGAGAACTTTCATAAGATACTCAACTTCCGGCTCATTCTACTGTTTCAGCATTACCGCCCAACGCTTTAGATGATTTGGTGTTCCTGATGACATTCGCAACGATATCCATTGTAATGCGGCATAGTACACTTCACTTCACCCTGTCACTCCCGGGGAGCTCGACAAATTGTTTATTAAAATAAATTGCCCATCTCTTCGTATCCGTCAGTTTAACGTCGCCAAACGTGACTGAGATCATATCTTCCTACTTTGCAGCGTGCAAGAGTCATTTAACCGTTGCCCACAATTCACTTATTTCGGATTCTATGTTGCAACTCTTCAGAAGATTTAACTATTCCAGTGTCAATTCCCTGACTGTGGGGTCACTGGGGTTGGCTCGACGAAAATCCTCACTCTCATTTGCTAGCTCCGCCGCCTCTCCTAGGAAATTTGATATCACTTCGGGTATTCGACCAGCAGATATATAACGAGCGGTTGCAACAGTATTTATGTCTCGAAACGTCCTATCTGCTGACCGAACATCAGAAGGGTTGGGCAGATCTCTGAAGCGATGATTAGTGAACTCTGTGTAACTCTGTCAGTTACCTTTTCCATGATCGATGAAAGTGCGGCGGTCAGAGGTGATGAAATCGGGCGGTCTGCTGGAGACAATTATGGGGAGATAATCTGAACCAAGAGAAGCGACAGGTTATGTCTGGCGAAATATGACACTCTCCGCTAATTCTGGTAGGGCCGTCTTAATTTTTCGTGCAAAACGTAGAACTATAAACCAGCTCAGCAAACGATATACCCCTCTGGTCAGTATCTAGGATCGAATACCAAAACTCATGATGATCATTAAAGCCCCCGTTAGACCAGTCGGGTATTACCTTCCAATATCGGTCTAACGTTGGCACTATAACCTGGAGTACAGGTATTTATCGGCGGAATATATACGTTAAGCAACTCTACCTCGGCAGTTCACCTGACACCTGATTGCCACCCACATACATTCCATGTTCGGGTCATTAGAGCCAGACTCAAGCAAGATAGGTCTGTATTGAACAGACTGGCGTAATAGGAAAGCCAATTCCACTTCCTGTGCGACAATTTCTCAGCACGTTGTCACCTTAACAACGTTGTAAGCTGCAGTTGTTGTTAATCTTGATATTCTTCCGAGTCATGAAATTCACTATTTCCTCGATCTGCAGCATGTAGCAACATAGTCCCTGTCGTAGTCCCTCGCATGGATGAGTCCAGAACAACCCCTGAGATGCACCCAATCCCGACATCTATTGCATCTCACCGAAGCACAAATAAATTGTTCCTGGAGTTTCCTCCGTCCCGGCACGGACCAAGAGAATCCGGAGAAGGCACTCTGGGATATGCTGCTCCCCACACAAGAAAAGGATACAAATACATACATGTGAACACTGAGTTGGCAGTCGCTGTCCGGAACACGGGTGTTGTGTGGTTCTGGGTCAATCCGGTATCGAACCTGACGTCGCCGTGAGATTGTGAGCTCAATGGTTGTTGTTGTTGTTGTAGCAGCTTCTACAAGTACATGTAAATCTTTATTTTATTGATTCGGCTCTGCCTCCAGCTCCAAGCTCAGAAAGGACGCCACCTGAATTGGATTAGTCCAAAGAGAGAGAGGAGTTAAGTCAGTCAGGTTGGCTGGGCAGTTAAACAGGTGCTGCGTAGTATGCGGACCGGTGCCACATGCTGGGCAGATATTCCGCGTGCCATCAATCCTTGCCACGGGTGGTGGATGATCTTCGAGGACTATATTCACACTGTAGGCTGCCAGAGCCTCTGCAACCGCATCAGTATGAATGTCTCTTAAACCTGCCTGGTATGCACGTTGATCTAGAGGTTCTCTTTTATATCATGGACCTCTCTCTCTAGATCTCTATAATCCTCCCTTACTCGCCTGGGGGTTCAGGCATATCCACCAGATGGTGATTTGGGTGGTCTTGCCTATAGCATCCAAGCAAGTACTGCATCGTCAACATCCTGTTGTGACGACTCACAGGAAGGATCTTTGTCTCCTCATGTAAATGGTCCACCGCAGACATGAGGTGACACCCTGTAGCTGTTCTTAGGGCAGCATTCTGACAGATTTGTAGTTTACCCCATTGCGTATCACTTACGTTAGCAAACCACGCTGGCGCCGCATAGCTTACCACAGACCGGCCTATCGCGTTGTATGTGGTTAACAAGGTTTCTTTATCCGCACCCCAAGTGCTGCCGGCTAGGGACTTGAGGACCTTGTTCCTGTTTCTCAGCTTATCGCAGATAACTGTAGTATGCTGGGACGACTTATACATGCTATCGAATGTGACCCCTAGGACTTTGGGGTAGTTTGTGGTCGGAATAGTTGCACCGTCGACCTGCACATTCAGTGGAAGCTTCATTTGCGCCGTCCATGTGGTGAACAGTGTGGCTGTTGACTTAGTGGTGGATATTTTCATATTCCTCGCGTGGAAAAACTCTAAAAGATCAATGAGTTAGGCATTTAGCCTTTCACAAACGTTACCGATATTTGGACCTGACGCCATGAGTGTACAATCATCCGCGTACGTAATTAACTCAATGCCGTCGGGAGGGCGTGGAATTGCAGAGAGGTAGAGGTTAAACAGTTCCGGAGATATCACCCCTCCTTGGGGAACTCCCTGCTTCACTCTACGGGGTTTGGACTTCCTGTCTCTGAATTCCACGTATGACTGGCGACCACACAAATAGTTGATGACCCAGCGTTTCAGACAAGGCCGGAGGGTAGTATTCTCGATATCCTCGAACAGCCTAGCATGGCTGACCGTATCAAACGCTTTGGTCAGATCCAATGCTACCATCACTGTTCTGTGACATGGTTTCTCCTGGTTGAGCCCTCGTCCAATATATGTGGAAATGGCGTGCAGTGCTGTTGTGGTACTGTGCTGCTTCCGGAACCCGTGTTGATGATCTGCAACTGGATAACACGTTCTGATGCTTGGGAGGAGTAATGCCTCGAGTATCTTTGCTACTGGTGATAGAAGTGAAATCGGCCTGTTCGACTCACCTTTACTGGCATCTTTGCCAGGTTTCAGCAGCGGGACCACCCTGTCCATCTTCCAGGCATCGGGAACTATTAGGGTGGCTAGCGATAAGTTGAGGACCTTACTTAAATACTCGACTCCTGGGCCATCAAGCTGTTTTAGCATCACCATAGAAATTCCGTCAGGTCCAAGCGCTTTGGATGACTTTGCGCCTCGGATAACATCTGCAACATCATCCATCGTAAATTGTGGCGGTTCTTCTTCAGCTGGAAGAGATCGCAAACGACGCAAAACACTTCTCTTCGCCCGGTCGCTATCGGGGTGCTCGATAAATTGTCGGCAGAAATAGCCAGCGCACCTCTTCGGATCTGTCACAGCCACGCCGTTAAACGTGACAGATGTCCGATCGTCTCTCCTACCAGGGTTCGATAGCGCCTTAACCGTTGTCCACAATTTATTACAGCCGGCTCCAATGTTGCAGCACTTCAGATGTTCTATCCACTTTTTCCGCTTGTGTTCACTGACTAATCTATTGACTTCCATTGTCAGTTCTCTGACTCTGGGGTCGTTAGGGTTCGTACGGCGAAGCTCATCACGCTCATTAGCTAGTCCCGTCGCCTCTGCTGGGAAATTTGGTCTTATTTCAGGTATTCGACCAGCAGGGATAAAGCGAGCGTCTGCAGCAGTGATGATGTCTCGGAACTTCCTCTCTGCTACCCGAACATCAGAGGGACTGGGCAGTTCTCTGAAGCGTTGATTAGTGAACTCTCTGAAACCTTGCCAATCCGACCCAAGGGAAATGACGGGTTGCCATGTCACGTCATTCGTCAGACCAGGTGACACGATTGATATGTCAGGCGAACTGTGGCAGTCTCCTCTATTTCTGGTGGGTGTGTCCTCGTTCGCAGTGCAGAATGTGGAGCTATCTATTTGCTCAGCCAGATCTGTACCTCTCTGGTCATTTCCTAGAGCTGAATGCCATAACTCGTGATGTGCATTAAAATCCCCTAGGACCAGCCGGTTATCACCTCGCAACAGAGGCCTGATGTTATGCAAATAACGCGGGGCACAGCTATTGACCGGCGGGATATACACATTCAGCAGTTCTATCTCGGCGGATCCACACCTTACCGCTACCCCCATACACTCCAAGTATGGGTCACTAGAGTCTAGCTCAGGCGAGATAGGTCTATACTGGACAGACTGGTGCAGTAGGAATGCAAGCCCTCCACTCCCACTTCTCGTACGATCCTGGCGAAGAACGTTGTATCCATCACAACTCCGAAGACTGCAGTTGTTGCTCAGCTTCGTTTCCTGGATCGCCGCGACCATGATATTTCTCCGACTCATAAAGTCCACGATCTCATTGATCTTGGTTCGAAGACCATCGCAGTTAAACTGCAAGAATGTCACATCCTCAGGAACTGGGACAGCAATACGCGGTGTTAACGGCTGCTGCTGATACTGCTGTCTGGGAGATTGCGGGGGAGTTTCATAATCCGATGATGTTGATGATGAAGACTCACTGGGGTTTATATTGGCGCAGCACGAGGCAACATAAACCCTGTCGTAATACTCCCTCAGGTAGGTGAGGCCTGAACAGTTTCTGAAATGAACCCATCCTTGGCACCCGTTGCATCTCATTGACACCGACCTATGGTGGATGAGACGTTGACAAACGGTGCAGAACCATGGCCCGGGGTTACTCTCAATCCCGGCACGGACCAAAAGAATCCGGAGCAGGCATTCCGGGACATGCCGCTCCCAAAATAAAAATAAAGACGAACACGAACAAGTAGTTGCTGAGGTGACGGCCCCTGGCCGAGAAGATGGTTCCTCGGGTCAATCCGGTACATAGAACCGGCCGTCGTGGGATGGAATTCTATTTGCCGTACTACAAGATCCAGTAGGAAGAGATCAAGTACCACAATGAAGGCCGCCAGTTTAGTGCTCTTCGTGACACCGGTGATTAGGATTGATACCGCTCTTTGGACGTTATTTAAATTACAAAGATACGATGTCTTGCTCAAAGCATTTTACCACACCCGAACCCTGTATGCAAGAATTATACGTATGATGATCGTAAAAATCCAATGGATGATCTGTGGTCTCAGTCCGCAGCTTATTCCAATGGAATCCCTACAGGAATATAGAGCTATCATAACCCTCTTGGCATGTTATTTGGCATTTCTTTTATACGTTAATTGGCGGTCCATAATGATGCCGACGTACTTGGATTCCAAAGAGACCTCTAGGATATCTCCATCCAGTATTGATAAGGTGAATAGTTTGATTTACCTCCTGTTCGTGAACAGAATCAGCTTTGTTTTTGATAGTCTGACTAGGACTCCTTGTACTAATTACGATAAAGTTTGTGGGAACTTCTCTCTAATCATGGTGACTACGTCGTCAACATATGCAATGGTTTTACCCGTAGTTCATCAACTTCCTTATAAATTTCGTTTATCACTAGAATACTAGAATACACTACAGGAGTGTGTCCCTGTTAAACCGACATTCGAATTCAATTCTCACCGATTTTGATTAATTAATTGATTAAACTGCGTCTAAGCATTTAATCAATCAGTGTGCAGGAGCCACCTAAGTTTATGAGTGAATTATGGATGGATTCAAATCGAATGTTATTGAAGGCACCTTCTACGTCAAGAAATGCTGTTAACGATTACTTTACCTTCCATATTTCTATCATTAAACCCTACGGCCACATTCAGTACTATTCTACTGATATATCTTCGTATGTGGGGCAGGTCTTATAGTAGTGCTCTGATTTCAAGGTCCAAGAATCTTTCTAGGGTTTTAATAAAAAGGAAGATTGACTGATCGGCCTATACTCCTTTGGAAGTATCAAGTCATACCGACAACACTGGCAGACAATAAGTTTCACATGTGGGCTAATGTCTCGGATGCGTTATACAACATTACTGGTATGATACCATCTGGTCGGGGTGTTTTACAGGGTTTGCAATTTTCGGGCGACTCATTGATAACAACTAACTTCACTAGTGGCATGGTTGGATGTAATTAAAACGCTTAGGTGATCTGGCTAAACAATAGGGTCTTTTCAATCGGGACTGTGCGGATCTCCCTTGCGAGATCCTTGGGCATTCCATTCTGTAGTTCCGTGGGATATTTTAATATTTCGATTTTTAAGAATTATTAGAGTTATAATTTAGCATAATTTTATGATTTTTTATATAAAGCTTGCATCGTCGATCTTTTGAACCAATAATTTAATAATATAATCTATTTTTAAGAATATTATCTGGCATTTTATCACTTGTGTATTTCGTCTCTTCCACAGAACATGAATTAATTGAATCCGAGGATCATGTTGAAGTCAATGGCATTATATTTAATAAACCCTTTGTTGAGAAACCCGTTTCTGCTGAAGATCACAACATTTACATTTATTATCCAACTTCAGCAGGTGGTGGCAGTCAACGTTTATTTCGAAAGGTTGGCCGTTTCATAAAAATGCTCCCAAACACCATGTTAAAAATATTATTTTTCGTTATAGATTGGTAGCCGTAGCAGTGTTTATTCTCCCGAATCTCGTGTTCGTAAAACTGGTTCATTTATTTATGAAGATTTTATGCCAACCGACGGTACGTATTAAATGTTTTTCTAATACCTGTTTTAACCTATTTTTTATCTTTTTGTCTTGTTTTTAAGAAGTACAAAACAAATATTCAGACTTTGTTTCTTAAAGACATAGTAACGTTTTTTATATAAAAAATATATCATGTTTTTTTTAATATTTTTAAATCTTTTTGTTTTCTTATTTTAATGATAATATTTTTTCTAAGTTTTTATTTTTGTGTTCTTTTGTTTCTTGAATGTTGCTTTTTTATTATTTTTTTCATATCTTAATGAAGCCTCAATTTTTTAACCTCAATTTGCTTGTGATTTTTGGTTTGATATTCTTTTTGTAAAATTTTAATTTGTTGTCCTGAAATTCAATGCTTATTGAAATTATGTAACTACAGAAGAGTTAGTAATTTTACTGTTCACCACTAATGTTATTGCATTTATCAACATAGAAGTTGTTGGAAATGTTCTTAAAGCTTTTGTAGGTATAGCAACAATTTCCATTTCACAACTTGTGGCTTCAATTTCATTCTCATTGCAATAGTCTAAACATCTTGTTACTATTGAGTTGCATTGTTATAATTTCCAAGTTTGCATACAATTTTCATATATTTTTAATATTTTTCATATCAAATTTAATTTTGAATTGATATTATATAAGAAATGAAAATATATCGACTTACCCACAAATTCCATTGTTTTTCGAGGAAGGAACACGTTTAGCTGGAAAGAAAAATATGTAGTACCATATTATATAGTAGTATGTAAAACACTTGTCTTCAATTTTGACCTGAAACAGATTCACATACCCAGCAAAATGTTTGTAGCCAAAGAAGTAGATGAATCATGAGTGCAAGTGATTTCGGACTACATCTTTTTTGTGAAAGAAGTCATGATGTTTACAAGGTCATGGTGCAGCGAGGATACAGTCCATTTTGCTTTCACAGCAAACATCTAGGATACACTCCTTTTCCCATAAACGGCACGTTTTTTGATTGAGTGTTTTTTATTGAATTTACATACATTCTTAGGAAAGTGTTTTTAATCAGTTTAAGTATGCAATAAAAATAATAATATCCCAGAATAAATAAAATGCATTTATTATTTGTGTAAAAAAGAGTATTAAGAATTATTTTAACAGAAATTATAAAATGTATCCATTAAATTCAATCGATATTGTGCTTACTTCCTCTGCTCTCGGTCATCATGTTTCGCTCATCCAAAATGTTTTTTATATTGTCTTCTTATCACCAGTTCAGCTTTCGGCAAGGAATTCATATCCAGTCCATTCATTCTACTCTTCTAGATTACCGCAAAAAGGTTCGAAACTTTTAATTAACTGTTTGTATTTTTTAATTTATAACAAAATGTTAGAAATGTAGACACCCTTTTTATCATTTGAAGAAATAAAAATAAAGCCGTTGTTTGTAGGGATCGAAAAGCTTGATTTTTTTGTAATAATGGAGAGCATTTTTCACGACTCCGCATGGACTGCTCCAAAAAAAACTATGCAATCACTATTTCACATAGAACAACTTCAAATAAATTTTGCTGGGTAGTTATCTGTCCCTGCGTATGACTAATATCAATTATACGCAGCCATGTTCAAATAGTGTTATGCTGCGTATGATTGACGTAAATTGAAAACAATGAAAAAAGTATGTCAGTAGGTTTACCGACAACAACTGCAGTCTTCGGAGTTGCGATGGATACAACGTTCTTCGCCAGGATCGTACGAGAAGTGGGGGTGGAGGGCTTGCATTCCTACTGCACCAGTCTGTCCAGTACAGACCTATCTCGCCTGAGCTAGACTCTAGGGACCCATACGAGTACTTGGAGTGTATGGGGGTAGCGGTAAGGTGTGGATCCGCCGAGATAGAACTGCTGAAGGTGTGTATCCCACCGGTCAATAGCTGTGCCCCGCGTTATTTTCCTAACATAAGGCCTCTGTTGCGAGGTGATAACCGGCTGATCCTAGGGGATTTCAATGCACATCACGAGTTATGGCATTCAGCTATAGGGAATGACCAGAGAGGTACAGATCTGGCTGAGCAAATAGATAGCTCCACATTCTGCACTGCGAACGAGGACGCACCCACCAGGATTAGAGGAGACTGCCACAGTTCGCCAGACATATCCATCGTGTCACCTGGTCTGACGAATGACGTGAAATGGCAACCCGTCATTTCCCTTGGGTCGGACCATCTCCCAATCCTCATCTCCATAAACAAACCACCAGACTCCATAACCTCTGAACGCCGCACTTTCATTATTTATGGAAAAGCGGATTGGCATGGTTTCAGAGAGTTCACTAATCAACGCTTCAGAGAACTGCCCAGTCCCTCTGATGTTCGGGTAGGAGAGAGGAAGTTCCGAGACATCATCACTGCTGCAGCCGCTCGCTTTATCCCTGCTGGTCGAATACCTGAAATAAGACCCAATTTCCCAGCAGACCCGACGGGATTAGCTAATGAGCGAACCCTAACGACCCCAGAGTCAGGGAACTGACAATGGAAGTCAATAGATTAGTCAGTGAACACAAGCGGAAAAAGTGGCTAGAACATCTGAAGTGCTGCAACATTGGAACCGGCTGTAATAAATTGTGGACAACGGTTAAGGCGCTATCGAACCCTGGTAGGAGAGACTATCGGACATCTGTCACGTTTAACGGCGTGGCTGTGACAGATCCGAAGAGGTGCGCTGGCTATTTCTGCCGACAATTTATCGAGCGACCGGGCGAAGAGAAGTGTTTTGCGTCATTTGCGATCTCTTCCAGCCGAAGAAGAACCGCCACAATTTACGATGGATGATGTTGCAGGTGTTATCCGAGGCGCAAAGTCATCCAAAGCGCTTGGACCTGACGGAATTTCTATGGTGATGCTAAAACAGCTGGATGACCCAGGAGTCGAGTATTTAAGTAAGGTCCTCAACTTGTCGCTAGCCACCCTAATAGTTCCCGATGCCTGGAAGATGGGCAGGGTGGTCCCGCTGCTGAAACCTGGCAAAGATGCCAATAAAGGTGAGTCGTACACTTCACTTCTATCACCAGTAGCAAAGATACTCGAGGCATTACTCCTCCCCAGCATCAGAACGTGTTATCCAGTTGCAGATCATCAACACGGGTTCCGGAAGCAGCACAGTACCACAACAGCACTGCACACCATTTCCACATATATTGGACGAGGACTCAACCAGGACAAACCATGTCACAGAACAGTGATGGTAGCATTGGATCTGACCAAAGCGTTACCGATACGGTCAGCCATGCTAGGCTGTTCGAGGATATCGAGAATACTACCCTCCGGCCTTGTCTGAAACGCTGGGTCATCAACTATTTGTGTGGTCGCCAGTCATACGTGGAATTCAGAGACAGGAAGTCCAAACCCCGTAGAGTGAAGCAGGGAGTTCCCCAAGGAGGGGTGATATCTCCGGAACTGTTTAACCTCTACCTCTCTGCAATTCCACGCCCACCCGACGGCATTGAGTTAATTACGTACGCGGATGATTGTACACTCATGGCGTCAGGTCCCAATATCGGTAACGTTTACATGAGGAGACCATTTACATGAGGAGACAAAGATCTTTCCTGTGAGTCGTCACAACAGGATGTTGACGATGCAGTACTTGGATGCTATATGCAAGACCACCCAAATCACCATCTGGTGAACATGCCTGAACCCCCCAGGCGAGTTAGGGAGGATTATAGAGATCTAGAGAGAGAGGTCCAAAGATATAAAAGAGAACCTCTAGATCAACGTGCATACCAGGCAGGTTTAAGAGACATTCATACTGATGCGGTTGCAGAGGCTCTGGCAGCCTACAGCGTGAATATAGTCCTCGAAGATCATCCACCACCCGTGGCAGCGGAAGAACAGCAGCTGCCAAGACAAACGAGAGTCGTGTTTGCGCAACTTAGATCTGGTTGGTGCAGCCGCCTCAATTCTTACTGGGCCAGGATTGATGGCACGCGGAATATCTGTCCAGCATGTGGCACCGGTCCGCATACTATGCAGCACCTGTTTAACTGCCCAGCCAACCCGACTGACTTAACTCCTTTCTCTCTTTGGACTAATCCAATTCAGGTGGCGTCCTTTCTGAGCTTGGAGCTGGAGGCAGAGCCGAATCAATAAAATAAAGATTTACATGTACTTGTAGAAGCTGCTACAACAACAACAACTCACAGTGGGAAAAAAATACCCATCTAGCGTGCAGAAAATCAAAAAAATGGAAACATCGACTTTATTTTCTGCACGCTAGATCTGCATTTTGTCCCACTGTGCGACTGCGGTATAACAGTGTCGGCCAACATGAGGGCAGAACAAAATGTGAATGTATTCAACATATTGGCAACAGGATGTTAGTGAGTTAGTACACGCCTAAGTTGCAGAACAAAAGCAAAACAAAACATTTGTTCTCATTTTGTGAGAGATTAGGGTATTCATACAGTGCTACAGATAGTTCTTCAAAACTTTCAGCGCGAACAATCTGCCTAAACTTTACAAAAGGGGTCTCACTCCTCGCAGTGAAGTGAGGGAAGAGAGGCAGCCGTCTGTTTCCCTAATTTCAGTTTTACCATTTGTGATTGTTCATAAAATCCTACACAAAGAAGCACTCGATGTTTGGCCATTCATTCGACCGATTCACTCATCTTCCATGACAACGCGAGCAAGGTGATCCAGCACATGATTTTTAACTTGGGTGTGGGATGACCTTTCTCTTGGAATATGTGCTGCAGTGGAACTACAACGCCTGTCTTTTTGTTAATTTTTCATGTCAAGGTAGGAGATGTCAACCTGTTTGGGGGTCAAATACTCTAGGTAAGCTAAGACAAATCAGAAGAAGGCTATTCAACAAAACAAAGAATACCTCCAAAGAGTCTTATGTGTATAAATGACCTTTATAGGGTTCTCTTAAGTAAATACGACGTCTGAATGGGTTTCTATATAGGGAAGACTTCAGAAGGGTCTTCTTACTATAGAATACCTCTGAAAGTGGTTTCTAAGTATAGGATATATCTTGAGGGTCTTCTTAATATGGAATACATCTGAAGGGTACTCTAAGTACAGAGTACCTCTGAAGGGTCTTCTAAGTATAGTAGACTTCTCAAGAGTCTTCTAAGTACAGGGTACCTTTGGAGGTTTTTCTAAGTACCGAAGACATCTGAAAGGATTTTTAAGTACATAAGACCTCTGAAGAGTCTTTCAAGTTCAGAAGACTTCTGAAGGGCCATTTCACCACAAAAGAACACCAAGTTGTCCACAGGTTGGAAGAACTATAATATGTCTTTCAACAAGTACAAAAGCAAAGTCAAGATGGCTAAGCGTAAATCTTGGATTTGCTTTAACGAGTCGTTGCCAGATTCCGTAGCGTACTTTTAAAGGATCCTTAATCCATAGGTAGTGCCACACGTGCACGGACGCAGCAGATCGCCTATGCGTTCCCATAACACACAATGAAATGAGTTGCAATCAAACCCTTTAAATCACCCAGACCAGATGTATCATACCTGTAATGCATCAACGTCATTGATCCCACACCTGGAAATATTTTTAGAGCTTGTTTGTGTTTATGGTTCATTTCGGCTATATGGAGGGAATTCACGGTGACATACATACCAAAGCTTTGAATACAAGCCTACAGACCTGCAAAGGTTCTTGTACCTTGAAATGAGGTCCAAGAACCCTGTTTAATATGACTACATCAAAGGTAAATCTGTAGAAAAAGCACGGAATGAGACAGATTTTATCGAGAGAAATGTGGAAAGCTCAGAGGCTCAAAAGCAGCTTTTCTTGACATCGACAATGCCTTCAATAACGTTAGGCCTCAATCCATCCATAATTCACTCCGTATGTGGAATGTATGAGAGTAACAGTCAGATGTGGAACTGCCGAGATAGAGTTGATTAACGTATACATCCAGCCGATAATAGCTATACTCCGGGTTATAGACCCAACATTAACCCGCTTTTGGAAGTTCATAATAGACTGGTCTTGGAGGACTTTAATTTTGTGGCATTCTGTCCTCGGCTGGCTAAGGAAATTGGTAGCTTTACGTTTTGCACGGTCAATGAAGACCCCCTGCCACAATTAGCGAGAGTGTCGCAGTTCGCCAGATATAACCATCGTGTCACCTGATCTCTTGGGTCAGACGTTCTCCCCATAATTGTCTCCATCAGCAGACCGCCCGATTTCATCACCTCTGAACGCCGCACTTAATTTCAATTATGGGAAAATTAATTGGCCCCGCTTCAGAGATCTGCCCAACCCGTTTGATGTTCAGGGAGGACGCTCCAAGACATATTCACTGCTGTAGTCGCTTGCTGTATACATTTTTGTCGAATACCCAAAGTAAGACCAAATTAACCAACAGAGGTGACGAAATTAGTAAATGAGAGTAATGAGCTTCGTTTAGCCAACCCTAGTGACACTGGAAATTAATAGGTTGGTCGGTAAGCATAAGCGGAACAAGTTGCTAAATCATCTGAATCAATGCAACATTGGGTACAGGATTAAGTAACGATTAAGTCACTCTCGAACCCTGGGAAAAATGAAGTCACGTTTGGCAACAATACATTGACTGATCCGAAGAGGTGCGCAAGTTATTTTAATCGACAGATTGTCGAGCACCCCCGTAGTGACTGGGCGAGGAACCACCACCATTTACAATGAATGGTGTTGCAAGTGCCATTAGGAACGTAAAATCATGCAATTCGTTGAGCCCTGCTAGAATCTCCATGGTAATGCTGAAACAGCTGGATAAGCAGGGAGTCGAGTATCTCACCAAAGTTCTCAAACTGTCGCTAGCCACCTACATTGCTTCCGTAGTCTGGAAAATTGACAGGGTGGTCCCGCTACTGAAGTCAGGAAAGGATGCTAGCAAGTGAATGAGCAATGGAGGGCGCTTTGCCCGAGAAAGTAGCTACCTTCTCTACACTGGGCTTTTTCTCCTTGGCTTTCTGGTCAGAACGTCGATGGGTTGACTGCCTGCCTGAGAAACCGTAGTTATCTTGGGCGACGGCTGAGAACTTCGGAGGAGCGAACACGTTTCACAGTTTTTTCCTGCTGACCATGGTTTGTATTCTCAGAAAATGATTTTTCCATCGAAGATCCTACAACAGGTTGTCGCCCCGTTTTACCCTTGCCCTTCGGGTTTAAGTGGGACATAGAAGCAGGCCCCTTCGTCAATTGATCAACTTTACGAATCTCGATCGGCTTAGGAGTAGGTTCTTTAGTCTTCCTCATTCCTTTCTAGTTTGGCATTCGCATTCAGGGACGCTAAATCATCTGAAGTGTTAGGTCCTGATGGAATCTCCATGGTAATGCTGAAACAGCTAAAACATGAGCAGTGGCGGTCGATTTTCCCGAGGAAGTGGCTACATTCCCATCACTGAGCTTTTTGGTCAGGGACAGCTGCATAGGAGGTCGATGGGTTAACTACCTGAGGAACCATCGTCATCTTGGGCGAAGGCTAAAGAACTTCGGAGGAGCACGTTTCGCAGTTTTTTTGCTACGGGGTTTGGTTCGTCTTCTCAAAAAATGTTGGGTTTTCAGTTGAAGTTTCTTCAAACCTTTAAACCTTCTTGACTCCACCACGCTGCTTGAGGCCGCAGACGCAGCTTTTTTAGAGGCTTTGGCTTGAGTAGCTACAGGTTCTGGGAGGAAAATCGTATCCACCTGAAGCTCTCGTCGATGTACAAGAGGGTAAGTTCATTCGAATTTGCTCATGTACCGACATGTGCCGATATAGGACCAGCTGGAACAGTGGTTGCTGCCAATTGAGCATTTGAATCCATACGACCTCCCTCCATGTTACTCTCATCTTGCTTAGTGGACTTGGCTGGGATCAACTTGGTCTCCAGCTCATCGTCGGTCAAGCTAAGATTGTTTAACATGTCCTCCGAGAATATGTCCTGGTTCGGCTCTTCTGCAACAAGCCTTTCCAGTTGGTCGAGCAGTTCCCTATCGTCTACTTTCTTATCGCCAAGTCCGATGGGCGTGTCTTACGACACCACTTGTAGAGAAGTTTTTCAATGCTAAAATACTCAGGAAATTTAAGCCGACATTACTCTGAGGGGATTTGCCACCGCCGAAAACTTTGATGTTCTACTGAGGGATTGAGCCGCAGGCTTTCTGAGTACAAGGCGGATGTTCTTCCCACTATACCACGAACTGGGAAATTCAAACATACAATGCCCAATGAATTTGCTGACAAAATGTCCTACAAAATTGTAAATACCAAAAAATGGATGGGTACCATCGTGGTGCCCGTGTTCGACTCCCAGGCCAGGCAACATCAAAATGATAACGATGTCAAGATACCACTCAATGTAATGTTGGTGACATTTCCTGAGTATTTCAGTCATGTAAAACTTCTCTACAAGCAGGGTCTTAATATACGCCGTTCGGTATCGGCGAGAAACAAACAATAGGTCACATTGTGCTAATATGAATCGATATGAGAGAAGTCTCCCTTGTCCTTTCTGGGATGATTGTGGAACAATTATATTATTTAAAAAAGTATACTTCCCCGGTAATTTTCCAATTTATCGGGTATTTACCTGCATACAATATCATTGCAGCATTGCTTCGCTTGTAATACATTTTCCAAACATTTATAATTTATTTTTTTATATTTTAAATTTGCGTGTCACTAAATAATTATTTATTAACAAGTGTTTGCTTATTAATTTTTAAAGCTTTTTTATAAACTTTTATAATTTACTATATAAAAATACATTTTACATTCTCTATTATAAAAAGAAATTCAATTAATAATCACAATAAAATCAAAATTATTTTTTCCATATAAGCGGCTGAATAGAAAAAAAAACCAAACAAAAAAATGAAACTCAACTTCCCAACTCATACTTTCACAGTCTATCGAAACGTATCGAAATCATTTACTACAAAAATGTCCTGCCTGAATACTACCTACATAAGTTGCGATTACCGTTTACCGATTTTATACACCATCCATACCTTGTTGTTGTTCTCGTTATTTTGATGTTTGTAACGAAGAAAAAAGAAAAAAAATGATTTTTTAGTTTTTTTTTTCCTTTTTTGCAAAAAATCCCAAAGAAGTCTGTTCATATCCTCCACAGATTCCCAAAACTTGTTATTATTTTTGAAATCCCACATCCGCTCTATTCCTTTTTTTTTCTAAGCGAAACTAAAGATCACAAAAAAAAAATCTTAAGAAAAAATAATTGAGATTTTATATAACAACCCGGTATTACTTTTAAAACGTAGTATATTTTCCAGGTACCGATGTTAAGGTCTACACTGTGGGTCCTGACTATGCCCATGCTGAGGCACGTAAAAGTCCCGCGTTGGATGGCAAAGTTGAGCGAGACAGTGAAGGCAAAGAGATACGCTATCCGGTTATTCTTAATCATGCTGAGAAACTTATATCACGTAAAGTTTGCTTGGCTTTCAAACAGACCGTTTGTGGATTTGATTTATTAAGGTAAGGTGGAATTTAAATTTATTTTATTACTTAGCATGTAAAGACAGGAGTGATACAGTCGAACTTCTCTGTAACGAACATCCATCCCTGTAAGAAATACTTCTCTATAACGAAGTTGTTTTTACACAAGTCGTAATTTTCACACAAAATGATTTCTCTACAACGTAGTAGCTAATCAACATGCAACAGACCATAACTGTCATAAGCTCTTGACGGGGTATTTTTTAAGTCGTGAGGAACTAAATGGCATGAGTTCACAGTGTTTCAATATACCGAATCACAGATCCTTCCAGTCCATCAAGTCATTGATGTTAGCCACCTACTTTTGTAGGCAGATATCGCTTTTTCCGACTGCAGCTACCATGGAAAACCAATTAGTTCAGGGAGCTTGTGAAATATTGCTCAATAGCACTTCTTTGCCTTTGGGCTTGAAGGTACATGCACTTTGATACGATGATCATCGAAATAAGACTCCAAGTATGCTTGGATCCGTTTTAGACAATTTGCAGTCGATTTAGCCATGCCCGTCTGTCTGGCTGGAGCGCACGATAGCTTTCGAACGGATCAACCGATTTGGTCCAAAATTTGGTAATATTTTGTCCAAACTTATATTAAGTTGAATAATGGGATATATCGGTCCACTCCTTCGGGTACCTCCCACACACAAAATTTTTAAATGTTTCTTTAAAATGGTGCACACAATAACTCTCAAAAGGAGAACCGGATTTGGCCCAAACTTTGCACATAGTAATATTTCATTCAAAAACATACTTCAACTTCAAACATTTGGGCTTAAGATAAATTTTGAACTTTATTTCGGATAGTTCTGACAGTACTCATTACAACAGTTATGTTTTAGAAAAAAACCCACACGCTGAAGGTATATCCCTGTCGGCAAAACCGACTTATACTTTTTTACGTATTTTTTGAGCTAACCTAAAGTCCTTTGAAATATACTTCTACTTGTCTACATTTCTTTGAGCAAGCTGCCTAAAAAATACTCTGCACGACATCTCCAGTGGCCTCTAGTGGCCAACACCAGGTTGGGTGTCACATGTAGCACAATACAACAACACCACTACCTGCCAATTACATATGTGTATCGGTAAAAAATAAAGACAAACCCCACGTTTAGAATCAATGGAAAGTAGGAAATCAGTCGTTCTCCCAGGAAACTGCTCCTCTTATTTACCGGACATCAACTTGGTTTGCATAACTTAGATAATACAATTTCAATTTTGCACGGCATCTCCAATCAAGTCAGTCTGAGGCTGTCGCAAAACAGTTTTTTTAAATTGGCGCACACACCCATCGCACGGTTCACCATATCGACGGCTGAACTCAATCACTACTTTGTTATGGGTTTTTTATTGCTGCAGCCAGGAGATGCTAAGACACCGCCGACTAGCTCTGCCGACTCTCAGATACCATCCCAATATCTCGAGATGAGGACCACCAATAATGGCCAAATAGATGATATTTCTAAAAAACTGTTCAAAAATATCTTACACCAGAATCCCACGACTCTTGGCACAGACATCATCATAGCCGCACCTCTTTCTATACCTTAAAGATTACGAAAGGAATCCTATAGCCTTTTATTTTACTAAAGAAAAAATTCACAGTCGTAACAGATAATGCCTCACTAAAATGGCTCAATGGCTCTTAAAAACTTGACGGGAAGATGGTCTTTACAATTACAAGCAGTAACCTTCAACATAGAACATCGATACTAGCAGAAAACCTTGTCGCCGCGAATATATTATCACTGACTAATGAACTTATCTTTGGTGTTCTGTCTTTTTTCAGTTTTCGGACAAATGGTGCAAGTGCTCTGGAACGGCTTCATATTATCCGAATCACCCATTTTTGCATTAGATATACCCCTCAGCTTTTAGGCTAAAGAGGGTATTAAACTTTGATATGACCAAAATTGCGCCTCACCGAAATAATGGTTGTAGACCTCAAGTATGTTTGGTTGGAGCCCACTATAACTCTCGAACGGATCAGCCGATTTGGTCCATAATTTACTTCTCGTAAAATTCTAAGATGGGCCATAAGGGTCCACTCGGGTACCTCCCACATAAAAGTTCAAAATTTTTCCTTTAAAATGGTGCACACGATAAATCTCAAAGGGTGAGCCCGATTCGGTCCAAACTTTGCACATAATACCATTTCTTTCAAGCATAGATCAGCTTCGAAGATGTATCGACTTACTTCTTTCGGTACCTCCCCAAAAAAGTCCAAACATTTAGGCCTAAAAAAGTTTAAGACTTGTTCGTGGAAAAATTCCAGAGAATTCCTGCAGTACTCATTACATCAGTTATGTTTTGGAAAAACAACCCAAGCCATAGTTATACCTAAGGCTCTCAGGCTAAACACTTTGATATTACAAAAATTGTGCCCCATCGAAATAATGGCGCGATGCGGGGGCTAGACGTCACAATACTCTCATTTAACTTCTTGTAGTGTTGAACTGGGAGGTTGTGATCGACCAAAGGTTATCCACTCTCTGTCGCGCACCAACACAGTGCACTAGAAACTCATAGTGCATCTCTGGACTGAGTGACACATATTTGGTAGCGATCTCCTACCAAAATAATGGTGAGATCCCCTAACACCGGGGTGTTATGCGACCTCGTGCTCATCGGTGTTCCCAAGGTTTGCAGTTAGGGTACCAACTGTATTAGAACGGAGCCTCCCTGATACCTGGGCACCTCAGCGAGTATTTCAGCCCTAGTCATGGTAGTGGAGGGCTATGCCATGATTTTCCTCATCTCCCCCATTTACTCCTTTTTCTCATGGATAATAACTTTAAAAACTTCAAACCCCCCAATTCAAATTCACCCTCGGTATCGACCAATGCAAATAACCCGGACAATGATGCACCTCGTGCTAGTACGACCCAATCCCTGGGCGGGGACGACAACAAGACGCTCGACGTAGTAAGTGACGCCATTAACCAGCAGAGCAGGGAGTTGCTCGATCTCCTAAGGGATAGCGAGACCCTCTGACTCAGCCAGGAGAGCCACCCTCCATGGGACTGGGAGAGCTGGGAGGACGATGAGATCGATATCACAATTATCCCGTCTCATCGTCCAAAGAAGTTCTCTCATGTGCCTTGGAGAGCTCAAACCTTGCGGTTGGGGATCCTGCTCCCGCAGGGGATGAAGTGTCGGTCAGTTCCGACAAACCTTCCTTATGTAGGCAAGATGCTTTGGTTGAGGAGGTTATGGAGGAGGAAACGACGACTGCCTCCCCCTTGTCCCCCTCAACCAAGTCAAAAAGGGCCAGGCTAAGGAAGGATAAATACAACTACCGGAGAGCCGTGTTCTACTGCACGAAATTTATCGGCAGAGACCCAACTGAGGTAACTCAGGCGGAATTCAGGGAGATTGGGTTGAAGATTCAATTTGTGAGGCGTTTCGAACGGAAATATCCTCACATTGAGAAACTCTTCCTCCCAATCGACCAAATTCCAACCCCTGCGAAGGATGCTGTTTCCAGCTCAGCGGCTGTGAAAAGAGCATCTTTCACAGGGAATTCGACTAAACCGATGGTGTCGAGTTGCTCGAGTCCTTTGCGGTCATCTTTGACTGCGGTAGGACCAGGCAGCTCGATAGGCCATATCGGAGTCCGAATATTGACTACATCAGACCACTCTTTCGGATACCTCCAACACAAAGTTTGGAAAGAGTGCAGTTTAAAGACTCGTCTGGGATCTTTTTAAATTTATGGGCGACATGTTGTGTAGTTACGACAGTACATTTTTTTGGAGGGCCAAGTCCATACTTTATAAGAAATTGGGTCAAAATTTCAGACACCCTATAGACGTCAGTAGTATTGTGTTTACTTATTTTCTTTATGTCCGAGGCGGAGGGTATATCTCTGTCGGCATAGCTGACTGATATTTTCTTTCTTGTTTCACCAAATTAAAAAAAAAACTTTTTACCCCTTCTTTGGAATGATATTTCACCACTATCTGAAGGGGTTATGGACACTTGCCAATTTAAAAAAAAAATCGAAATTTATTTTATTGGATCATTTTAAAGTACAGGCAGAATAGAATATGATATTAACTTTTGAAAACGGAGCCCACTGTAGCTCGAAAACGGATGATCCGATCTACAGATTTTTTATGGGATTATTACACACATAGAAAGCTTGTCCTTAAGCGATAGACTTTTTTAAATTTTTTGACAGATTTATGACCTAAAATCTATCAATTTTTTCGTCTAATGATCCCACAAAAGTATATGCTGATCGTGCTACAGTGGGCACCGCGTACAGCTTTACTAAAAACAATGTATCGTAGGCGAGCATTTGCCAGAAAACTATGCAAGTTTTTTCAGCAGAAAAAAATCCGAAGGTAGCTCAAGGTTTGACCTTTCAGGCGAAGAAAAAAGTTTGGTAGATTTCTTGTAAAACAATTCATGAAACATATCTTTTGATGCTCAATAAGTAGCCATAAGCCCTAAAGTTACTTTTAACAAAATCATCTGAATCACATTTCATTGGTTAATTTGACCTCATTCCAAAAATTAGTGAAAACACTACAACACAACGAGCCCCAGTCATTTGGTATTGGATCTGGCTTTATACATCTTTTTCATAGTCCAAAGCTTCAAAGGAGAGCCACTAGATAAGCAGACCTATCAAGCCGGTTTGAAATGCTTTCGCTGTCACCAAAACTATAGGGCACTACTCTGCAAATCACTTATTTGGACACTAATTGACGACTAGAGCAATGGTAATGGATGATTAGTGCCTTCACGCGACTGTGCAGATGATTGTGCTTGCACACTATTATGATAAGAATTTCTTACATGACGAAACATGTACTAACGTCATAAGAGTATCAGAGGTTCTTATCCCCCTTGACTACTGAATTGGCTGCCCATTTTATTTAATATGACCCAAACGGTATGCTCAACCATTCGCATCAATACGGCAGAAGCTATTTTCTTGTGGGTTTGGAGTTTCTGTTGCATATCGCATATTTTAGCTGTGATTGAATCCCTCAAAATAATATCATTTCTTAAGTATTTCAGTCTTGTAAAACTTTATAGAGAGGTAGTGGTGTGTTGTATTTTTATCACGCCGTTCTGACGCTGCGATAATATATACGTCATACATTATTAAGATTAAACTAGAACCACCCCGCGCTCTATGTTATGACAAAAGTATCTCCATTTCCCTTCCGTGATGTTCGTGAAAATAGTTTATAAATTTTAGATAATAAGCATTTTACAAATATATTTTCTTCAACGCTTAGAATGGTACGATCCCCTCGCGATTTTATTTTTTAGATACCCAAAAATTTTTTTCCGTTTTTAATGTATTTCTTGCTTTTTTCCTTTAGAGCAAATGGCAAATCATTTGTATGCGATGTCAACGGCTTTAGCTTTGTTAAAAATTCCAATAAATATTATGACGACTGTGCAAAAATACTAGGCAACATGATATTGAGAGAGCTTACGCCTACCCTACACATACCATGGTCGGTGCCATTTCAATTGGATGATCCACCCATTGTCCCAACAACATTTGGCAAAATGATGGAGCTACGATGTGTTGTGGCTGTCATTAGGCATGGAGATCGAACGCCAAAACAAAAAATGAAAGTTGAAGTTCGTCATCCAAAGTAAGTTTTGAATAAAGCAAAAAAACTCGTCAATACATATTTAACATTTAAATTTATTTTCCCTCGTTTTGCAGATTCTTTGAAATCTTTGAAAAATATGATGGCTTTAAAAATGGTCATGTCAAATTGAAACGTCCCAAACAGTTGCAGGAGATTTTAGATATTGCACGATTTTTATTGGCCGAAATTGAAACAAAAGATAATGCTGAAATTGAAGAGAAGAAAAGTAAATTGGAACAACTGAAAAGTGTTTTGGAAATGTAAGTCAGTTATTAACTTTATCGGCCATATGTTGAATGTAAATTCCCGTGAGTTTTCTCACTCTCTCCTTTGTGTTGGAACGGCAGAGGGACAAAACTCACGGCTAATTTACATTCAGAATAAGAATGCATTTAATTAAAAATTAATACATTTTTCTTTTCGTTTCCCAAAAGGTATGGCCACTTTTCAGGCATCAATCGCAAAGTACAAATGAAATATCAACCCAAAGGTAGACCAAGAGGTTCCAGTTCTGATGACGGTAATAATGTTAAAAATTGTATGTATAATTTGGTTTTTGATTTCTTTTTTCTGAATGTTCTATATTTTGAGAGAAATTTCCCCACACAATCAAACACATGCCCACAAATCCAATGCACGTTTCCCCTTTCAGCTGCACTTTGCATCTTAACGTTTCAAATATCCATAACAAAATTAAAACTAAAATGGGGTATTCTTAATGGAGGTGAAGGATTATCATTACAATTACATAACCTAGCTTGTTTAACCCTTTTCAAGTAGTGCTGAAACAATCGTGGTAGTGTTCTAGGACATAACATCGGTCTCGACGATAATATGGAGGTTCAATATTATTGAATTGAAAATAGAATTGATATGAAAAAATTCACCCTGTCAAGGAAATATTTTGTTATATCATTTGGCCTATGCTCCTCATATGAGTTTAAAGAAATTGCTATTTATAATATTATTTTGTGTCCATCATTAGTGGCATGTAATGTTGAACTTCTATGTAATAACTATTTGGTGATGGTATAAGACAGCCAATATCAGAGGGTTCATCAATCAACACATCATTGTACTTTCTATTAACTGCATAACTAAGGGGTGGAGTGTGACTAGATAAGTGTTGGAATATTAGAACCAATATGAGTTAAAGAAAATTATTAGAAAATCAAGTAAGAAAGTGACAATCATCGGTTTTATATCACCAGCCTCTGGCCTAAGGAAAAGGAGTGAAAACAATACTTCTGACGTATTTAATACCCTAAATACGTCAGAAGTATTGTGGAGTTTAGACATCTGCGCCATCCTGAGCGTAGTTGAGCCAAAACTACTCCGGTTCGTCGTGACAGCTGGCGCTCCTCAACTGCGATAGATGGGGGTGATGTACTCCGAGGATTTAATTCACACTATAGTTGCTAATGGCCTTAGCAACTGCGTCCATGTTGATCTAGTGGTTCTCTCCTGTATCGCTGGACGTCTTCTTCTAGATCATGAATATTCCCCTTGGCCTGGCTGAATGGGCGGGGCTTATCCACCATATGGCGATTGGGATGGCTCTTACAATAACACCCAAGCAGGTACTGCAACGAATACATGTGATTGTGTTGCTGTACAGGTTTAAACCGGCTTGCTGTCTAAACCGGCTTCAAGATCATGAATATTCCCCTTGGCCTGGCTGAATGGGCGGGGCTTATCCACCATATGGTGATTAGGATGGCTCTTACAATAACACCCAAGAAGGTACTGCAACGAATACATGTGATTGTGTTGCTGTACAGGAAGTATCTTTGTAGATGGTTCAATGGAGTCATGAGGAGGCACCTTGTTGCTGTTCTTAGGTCGGCATTCTGACAAGTATGAATATTTTTGTTCATCACGTGCCACTTAGATTCATAGCTTACCACAGACCGACATATCTCGTTATATGTGGTCAAGAAGGATTGTCGCGGAATGCGCGGACGACGTGTACGTGCTGTCGAATGTGACCCCTAGAATATTGGGGCAGTTTGTTGTCGGAATTCTTCTACCATCGACCACGACATTCAACTCTCTTCTCACCTGCGCCGTCCATGCAGTAACAGAGTGGCCGTAGATTTAGTGGCTGATATCTGCATATTCCTCGCGTGGAAAAGGGTGGTAAGATTGGTTAAATAGGAGTTCGGACTTTCTCAGATGTCGTCAGGGAAGCTACCTGACGCCAGGATCGTGCAATCATCCGCATATTTGGACTTCATGATCCTGAATTCCACGTACGTCTGACGTCCACACATGTAATTGATTATACAACGTTTCAAGCTTGGCCGTAGGATTGTCTGCTCAATGTCCTCAAACAGCGTGGAGTGCTTGACAGTATCAAAGGCTTTTGATAAGTCAAGCGCCACCATCAGTGTGGCGCTCTGTCACACCCGGGGTGCTCGACAAACTGTCGATTGAAATAACTTGCACACCTCTTCGAATCAGTCGGATTTGGCGACGTTACGCTTTTTCCAGGGTTCGAGAGTGACTTAACCGTTGCCCATAATTTACTTCAACTCTTAAGATAATTTAACCACTTGTTCCGCTTATGCTCACCGACCAACCTGATAACTTGCAGTGTCATCTTCCTGACTGTGGGGTCACTAGTGTTGGTACGACGAAACTTATAACGCTCATTTGCTAATGCCGTCACCTATGCTGAGAAGTTTGGTCTCACTTCGGATATTCGACAGCAGGTATATGGCGTGTGGCTGCAGCAGCGATGATGTCTCGGAACGTCCTATCTGCTAACCGAACATTGGAAGGGTTGGGCAGATCTCTGAAGTGGTGATTAGTGAACTCTCTGAAACTAGGCCAATTAGATTTCCCATGATTGGTGAAAGAGCGGCGTTCAGAGGTGATGAAATCGGGCGGTCTGCTGATGGAAATAATTATGGGGTGATGGTCTGATCAAGAGAAACGACGGGTTGCCAGATGCCGTCATTTGTCAGACCAGATGAGACAATGGTTATGTCTGGCGAACTGTGATACTCTCCGCTAATTCTTCATTGACCATGCAAAACGTAGAGCTATAAATCTGCTCAACCAGCACTATACCACTCTGATCGTTTCCGAGGACCAAAATGCAACAACTCATGATGAGATTAAAGTTCACCAAGACGATTATGACCTCCACACCTGACTGCTCCCCCCATACATTTCATGTACGGGTCATTAGAGCGAGGCTCAAGCGAAATAGGTCTGTATTGAACAGACTAATGCATTCCTCAGTTTGTTGTAACCATCAAAACGGTGTAAGCTGCAGTTGTTGTTGAGTTTGGTTTCCTGCACCGCCGCAACCATGACATTCTTGCGACTCATGAAATCCACTATTTCATCGATCTTATCTCGGAGTTGTAGCGGTCACTAGACACAGAAAACCAGTTGATCTTATCATAGAAGCTCAGTTAGTATTCATGTAGAAGACCAGCAGATCAAGTAGAGAAACAATTGGTTATATCACAGATGTTGATGAGTTGATCAAAAGATTAGATAATGGTCATACGTCCTCTTCATAAAAGACTAATAGATGTTCTTTTGAAGATAAATAGGTGTTAATCTCATAGAATACCAAAAGATCTACCCACAAAATAACTTTAGGTTTTCCCATAGATACCATTAGGAAACTTTACAAAAAGAAAACTATGTAGTAGGTCGTCTATAAAGGACCATTATATTTTCCAATAAAAGACCATTTAGTATTCTTCTGGAAGACAGAAGATCTTCTCATCGAAGATAGTAGGATTTTTTTGGAAGTCTGGAGTTCTTCTCATAGAAGTAGGAGTTTTTTTGGAAGACTGGAGGCCTTCTCACAGTACGAAGCTTTTCACTCCTTGAGAATATAAAATAATAATGATGTATCCGATAAAAATACGACTTTCCTCTTTTTAACATCCTGAAATATCCTCCGAGATTTAACTATTTTCCTAGTACCCACTATAACAAAATAATCCGATAAACACGCACATACACCAATAATATTGGTATATTGAAAATATTGTGTTGGTAAATAATTTTAAAAACTTTCGAGATTGATTCTTGAACTTGCCGCGATTTCGATTTTTCCTTAATATTTCAATAATATACATAGACAAGTTGGGATTTGTAACGAATTTGTTTTCGTGTTTACATAATCAATATTCTCTTGTAATAAAATCGAAACATGATATAACCAAATTGTACTGAATATGATTTTTTCACTATACCAAGCAAATACACTCTCTTTTCTCTTCAAATTCTATTCGCAAACTCATACGCCTAACATAATTGTTTTCTTCTCCCCAATAAAGTAGACGCACCGTCAGAGCCATCACTGGTTTTAATATTGAAATGGGGTGGTGAATTGACACCAGCTGGTCGCATACAAGCCGAAGAATTAGGACGTATATTTAGATGTATGTACCCTGGAGGCCAGGGACGACAAGATTATTCCGGTACTCAAGGCTTGGGTTTGCTAAGGTAAATATTCGAATTCCAATATTAAAATATGATTTTAATTTCTAATCCCTTTTCAGATTACATTCTACCTTCCGTCACGATTTAAAAATCTATGCTTCCGATGAGGGTAGAGTACAAATGACTGCGGCTGCATTTGCCAAAGGTCTATTGGCATTGGAAGGTGAACTGACGCCAATTTTGGTGCAAATGGTTAAGAGTGCCAATACAAATGGTTTGCTAGATAATGATTGTGATTCTAGTAAATATCAAAATATGTGAGTATATGATAGAGAAGGCTGACTGTGAATGAACCTTGACTTTAGAATAACGAACAATTTTAACGATTTTTATTTTAAAGGGCCAAAAATCGTTTACATGAGCTGATGCAAGTTGATCGAGAATTTACAGCCGAAGACCGGGCTGCCATTAACCCCAACAACAGCATCTCCATTAATCAGGCTTTGGACTTCGTTAAGAATCCCGTAGAATGTTGCAACCATGTCCATAACCTCATCAAAGAACTCTTGGTTATAATCAGCGTTAAGAAAGACGACCCCAAGACCAAAGATGCCATATTGTATCACGGCGAAACTTGGGATTTAATGCGTTGCCGATGGGAGAAAATTGAAAAAGATTTCAGTACCAAATCAAAATTATACGATATCTCGAAAATTCCCGATATTTATGATTGCATTAAATATGATTTGCAGCACAATCAACACACCTTGCAATACGATCAAGCTGAGGAGTTGTATATTTATGCCAAATATTTGGCAGATATTGTTATACCTCAGGAATATGGTTTGACAATGCAAGAAAAACTAACAATAGGCCAGGGTATTTGTACGCCACTGTTGAAGAAAATCAAATCCGATTTGCAGCGTAACATTGAAGAGGTGGATGATGAATCGGTTAACCGTTTAAATCCCCAATATAGTCATGGTGTTGCCAGCCCCGGCAGACATGTACGCACACGTCTATATTTCACAAGTGAAAGTCATGTTCATTCATTGTTGACGGTCTTGCGTTATGGAGGATTATTGAATGTTTTAACCGATGAACAATGGCGTCGTGCCATGGATTATATTTCCATGGTATCGGAATTGAATTATATGTCACAAATTGTCATAATGCTGTATGAGGATCCAACCAAAGATCCCACATCAGAAGAGAGATTCCATGTGGAGTTACATTTCAGCCCGGGGGTGAATTGTTGCGTACAAAAGAACTTACCACCAGGACCAGGATTTCGGCCACATTCCCGTAATGATTCGGGTACATTGAAAACATCGGTAAAGGGCGAAGATTGTGATGAAAATTTAGACATTTTTTTCTAATTATTCTCTTCTATTGTAGACTCACGAAGAATGTTCCAATAATCCGTCACGTATTGACGAGGAGAACGATACCGATGAAAGTCCTGTAAAAACTCATTTGGTAAGTAGGGAGCCATTGTAATTTTTTAAGATTATCAAAATAAATAGCGGCGTTTTCCTTGCTATCTGCAAGGGAGGACCTACTAGTAATGCTAGAGAGAGAAAATCAGTTGGTCTTGTCACAGAAGTTTAGTGTAATTTGCCATATAAAACCAGATAGAGTTTCTTATAGAAGAATACAAGGCCTTCCCTACAGAAGGCCTCATAGTGTTCGTGAAGGTCTTCGTATAGAAAACCTCAAATGTCTTCGTATAGAAGATCCCAAGGTCTTCGTATAAATACCGCAAGGTCTTCGTGACGAAGGCCTCAAGGTCATCGTATAGAATACCTCAAGGTCTTTGTATAGAAAACCTCAAGGTCTTCGTATGGAAGACCTCAATGTCTTCGTATGGAAGATCTCAAGGTCTTCGTATAGAAGACCTCAAGGTCTTTGTATAAAATCCCTCAAAGTTTTCGTATAGAAAACCTCAAATGTCTTCGTATAGAAGATCCCAAGGTCTTCGTATAAATACCGCAAGGTCTTCGCGACGAAGGCCTCAAGGTCATCGTATAGAATACCTCAAGGTCTTTTTATAGAAAACCTCAAGGTCTTCGTATGGAAGTCCTCAATGTTTTCGTATGGAAGATCTCAAGGTCTTCGTATAGAAGAGCTCAAGGTCTTCGTATAAAAGATTTCAAAGTCTTCGTGTGGAAGACCTCAAAGTGTTCGTATATCCATATTTAGATTAGGCAATTTTCTTTGCGGCAATTGTCAGTTTGTCGGTGAGAGAGGGTGTTGAGAAGCAAAGGGTTACCATATGCCTCACCTCTCTCTCCTACAAACTGACAATTACCGCAAGGAAAATTGCCTAATGTAAATATGGACTAAGGATGACCTCAAAGTCTTCATATAGAGGACCCCAAGGTCTTCGTATAGAAGGCTTTAGGTCTTCATATAGAAGGTCTCAAGGTCTTCGTATAGAAGGCCTTAAGGTCTTCGTATAGAAGCCCTTAAGGTCTTCGTATAGAAGCCCTTAAGGTCTTCGTATAGAGGGCCTTAAGGTCTTCGTATAGAGGGCCTTAAGGTCTTCGTATAAAAGAGCTCAAGGTCTTCGTATAGAAGGCCGCAAGGTCTTCGTATAGAAGGCCTTAAGGTCTTCGTATAGAAGGCCTTAAGGTCTTCGTATAGAAGAGCTCAAAGTCTTCGTATAGAAGACTTCAAAGTCTTCGTATAGAAGACTTCAAAGTCTTCTATACGAAGACTTTGAGCTCTTCTATACGAAGACCTTAAGACGTATAGAAGACTTCAAAGTCTTCGTATAGAAGACTTCAAAGTCTTCGTATAGAAGACTTCAAAGTCTTCGTATAGGAGACTTCAAAGCCTTCGTATAGAATACCTCAAGGCCTTCGTATTGAAAACCTTAAGGTCTTCGTATAGAAGTGCTCAGGGTCTTCGTATAAAATACCTCAAGGTCGTCCTGTGGAATAAAGTCCTCAAGGTCGTCCTATGGAATAAAGACATCAAGGTTTTCTTATATAAGAATTCAAGGTTTTGGTATAAAAGACCTCAAGGACTTCGTAGAGAACATTCCGAGATCTTCGTAGAGAAGACCCAAGTCTACGTCTTCTAAAGACCTCCGGTGGCTGAAAATCAAATAATCAAACGAATAGCGTGTCTGGGGAGGAGTCTCAGAGTACATTTTTATACCCTCAGCCTTTAGGCTAAGGAGGGTATATACACTTTGATACGATGAAAATGTGCCTCATCGAAATAATGGTTTTAGACCCCAAGTATGTTTGGACGAAATGTGTTTCAGACAATTTTGAGTTGATCTAGCCATGTCCGTCTGTCTGTCTGTCTGTCCTGCTGGCTGGAGCGCACGATAACTCTCGAACGGATGAACCGATTCGGTTCAAATTTTGGCTTTCGTAATATTTTGTCCAAACTTAGTTTAAGTTCGAAGATGGGTTATATCGGTACACTCCTTCCGGTACCTCCCCCACAAAAGTTCGAAAATGTTCGGAAAGTTTGTGCTCACGATAACTCTTGAAGGGAGTGACCGATTTGGTCCATACTTTGTATAGCGTAAACTTTCTACCAGAGTAATATGAGGTTCCAATATGGTCTCAATAGGTCCACTTCTTCGGGTACCTCCCACACAAAATTTCGGAAAGGTTCAGTTTAGGGCCATCTCTCGAATCGCTTTGATTTTTGTTTTAGCAACTTGTATTCACTGCTCTCCATACGACGGTACAAGTTTCATCAGGGGCAAGTCCACACTTCCTGAGAAAATAGCCTGAAAGTTGCAAAAAAACCCTATGACACCGTGTGAGGTGGTTGGAGCCCAAGATAACTCTCGAACGGATCTGCCGATTCGGTCCAAAATATGGCCTTAGTAATATTTTGTCCAAACATAGTTTAAGTTTGAAGATAAGCCATATTGGACCACTCCTTCAGGTACCTCCCCCTCAAAAGTTCAAAAATGTTCGGAAAAATTGTTCGTACGGTAACTCTTGAAGGGAGTGGCCGAATTGGTCTATACTTTACAAATCCTAATATATCTACCAGATATAGATCAAATATGGACTTTATTTGTCCATTCCATCCGGTACCTCCCACACAAAATTTCGGATAAGTTCACTTTATGACCTGATATCGAATCACTCTGATTTTTGTTGAAGCAACTTGCATTCGCTGTCTCTATTACGATGGTAAAAGTTTTTTAAGGGGCAAGTCCATACTTCTTGAGCAAACAGCCCGTATAGTGTAAAAACCCCCTATGGCACCATATGTTGTGGCTGGATATCCACTTCCATAACGGTCAATGTCTATCCATTCCTTTTAGTATCTCCTCCGCAAAACTTTTGATCTTTAATCCTAATTAACATTTTTGTGGGTTCAAATGCCCAACATTTTTAAAACCCCCTAAATACATACGTATTTTGGGAAAAAATTGTTTCAATATAGGTACACAGGCTGAGGGTATATCTCTGTCGGCCAAGCCGACTGATACTTTTTTACTTGTTAAATAGTAAATTTATTATTTAGTCTCACAGGAGTTAAATACAATCGAGGAACTTGAATGCAATAGACATTGAGTTTTGCGACTATCTATGGAATCATTGTTTCTTGGTTACAATTTTTGAGGTGACTTTAAATCTAAACAATTTTAATTTCCTTTTTTTCTCTTTGTCCTTAGATTTCTCCCGATGGTTTTGATTGCGAAATACGACATTCCAAGTCGAAGCCCATACCAATTGGTTCACACCACACTGTGGCCGGACATGAAGCTATGGACTTGGCCAAGCGTTTGAATAAGGAATTGGCTTCACAACAGCATCAACAACAAACGAAACAGACGGGTTCATTGGAAACCGATCGTCCCATTAGTCCAGACGGTGAACCTCGTTCACGTAGTTTTGAGCAGAGATCACAAAAATCCAAAGGTATGTACACCATGAAATAGCTGTTGTTTTGGTTTCTTATTTTTTCGTTATTATTTTTGCCATTTCTTGCATAGACGTTATGCTTTCGTTAGTTAACTTTTCTTCTTCTAATTTTAAATTAATTAGAATTTTATTTGAACTAATTTCGTTAACAAATTCTTAACTTTATTGTCTAATTATGAGGGGAAAAGTTATCTATTTTTTTAAAAGTAAATGCATGAATTTGGGTTTTTTTGTTTACGAAAGCCAACAGCATTAGACGCGAGGACTCGAAAGAAGACAATCGTCAGTCAGACTTTAAATATGACTCCAAGAGGCCTATAGACGGGGATTTGTATAGAGGACAATAGATTTTTGGATTTGAAAGACTTTAGGAAAGACACAAACAATAATCCTTGCTTTTTTAAAATTGTAGGATGGACCGATGGAGGATAATAAACATCAATGTTATATATTTTAAGGGGAACTGAACACAAGACGTTGACACATACAGACTTTTACATGCCCGAAAGAGGGCAATAAATATTGATATTTTTTTTAAGAATTCAATGTTAACATTAGTCTTGGAGTTTTTTACAAAAATACCCAAAGTTTACAAAGTATTGTATAGTTGAGTTATAGAGACAAAAGGGTTGTTTTTAGAAGAAGAAGAAAAAGAAGAAGACTTAAGTATAGTACACATTGACAAGCAAAACTGACAGTCATCGAGGTCTATTTCGTGAATATCAAAGCCTAATTAAAAAATTTCTTTTATAATCTCTAAATAATACCGTAAATATTGTATTTCAAACGTTTTTAGCTAAATAAAAGTTGTTATTTGCTAGAAAATTGTCCTTAAAGTACGTTGACTGTCAGTTTTGACTGACTTTTTAAAAACATTTACATTGACGTTGATTTCTTTAAATTTTTAGAAGGTCATTGATGACCACAATGGACTTGGATTCTTAAAACACCCAATAGAAAAATATACTTAATATTTCTAAGATTGATTTTTTAGAAACATGTTACACATTCGCAGGAAGGCGTATTTTTTGAGGATGACGAAAGGAGAAAATGGACGATTAAAAATAAAAAATGGGCTCTGTATAGATGACATTTTTACGATTTGTAGAATAACCTTCAAGAGCAATCAAAGTGGAAGAATTTAGGTTTCGTGTCTATAATGCTGTTGGCAAATGTTAAACGGAAGAAAAGGATTCACAATTAAATCTCAAAAATAAAACTCACTAAAAATTTGTCTTTCATTTGTACAGATTACAGATTTTGTGAATCCTTATTCTTCTTCTACTAAAAAAAAAGCTTTACTAATTTGTTTTATGGGACATCAACGTTTATATTTAGTTCCATTGTTTTCTTAGGTTATAATTTCCACCAATTTTTTCTAATACAAAATTTTCTTTTATTTTCATATTTGATTTTTGTATAAATGTACAAAATACGACCTCTTCTCTTTTGTGTTTTGTAACATAAACGAATCTCTACAAAAATCCAACAAACCAATTTTTGTTGTATATTTTCAAAATGAGTTTATATAAGCATCTGGTCGGGAAATTCCGTGTATTTGGCTGAAGTATATATTTCTTTTTGTATTCAAACAAATACAAATTGTTGCGATGTTAAATTAACTACTGACAATACAATTTCTTTTGTGGTTTTCTGTGACCCCAATATAAAAGTTCAAAACTTTTATTTGAGAGAAAAAAATACCCTTGAGTATTGTCAGTAGTTAAATTAACATATCAAGCCGCCTTTCTGTTTAATTGTTTTTGTTATTGTGAAATTGATTTGAACGAATTTAATTGCAATTAATAATTTTGGATTTTTTATTCAGTTATATCATATAACTTATATGAAATTATTATACGTATTATTTCTCCTTCTTAATAGGTAATTTTTTACAGTGCCGATGTATGAATATTTTATAGATCCTATAAAATATTTTTATAAAATAATCTTTGCTTCTGTTAAGAAGATAAATTTAGGATTTTTTATACTACTAAAATTTTTTCATCTTCATATTTACGTTCTCTTGCACTGAACGATTTAAAACTCTCAAATGAGTTATTATCTTGAACAGAAACTACAATATTAAAAAATTAAAACACATTTTACATCAACAATTTCAGAATTTGACGAATACATTTTTTTTGTTTAAGCTGTGGAATCAGTCAAGCTTTAATCATATAAAGTTAATCGGTTTAAGTAACCCAACTCAACAGTAAGGTTTTAATATTTGAATATTCAGATCAAAAATTCATCCCTAATCTCTTGCAATATCCTTATAGTTGTGGGGATATCACGTATCACTCTCTACTCGAATTTGAGCATAGTTGAGCTGAAACTACCCTAGTTTGTCGTGGCAGCTGACGCTCCTCAGCTGCGATAGTCGGGGAACGTTCTCAGAACTTCCAAACCTGGTTGTTGTAGCAGCTTCTACGTGTACGTGCATGTCTTCATTTCATAGATTCGTCCCAGTAAGAATGGGGCCGGCTACACCTACTAAATCTTAGCCACAGCTATTTGCTATAAGATCAGAAGTAGGAACAAGGTCCTCAAGTCGCAGGCCGGCAGCATTTGGGGTGCTGACAAAGAAACCTTGTTGACTTTTATAACGCAATAGGCCGGTCTGTGGTAAGCTACGCGGCGCCAGCGTGGTATGCAAATGTTAGCGCTACGCAGTGGAAGAAGATTCAAACCTGCCACAGCTATTTGCTATAAGATCAGAAGTAGGAACAAGGTCCTCAAGTCGCAGGCCGGCAGCATTTGGGGTGCTGACAAAGAAACCTTGTTGACTTTTATAACGCAATAGGCCGGTCTGTGGTAAGCTACGCGGCGCCAGCGTGGTATGCAAATGTTAGCGCTACGCAGTGGAAGAAGATTCAAACCTGCCAGAATGCCGGCCTGAGGACTGCAACAGGGTGCCTCCTCAAGACACCAGTGGGCCATCTTCATAAGGAGGCGAAGGTTTAACCCGTGCGTCAGCACAACAAGATGTTGTCGATGCAGTACATGCTTGGGTGTTATCGCAGTGAGCATCCCTGTCACGATTTAAAGGATCTAGGGAGAGGTCCAAAGGTATAAAAGAGAATCTCTAGATCAACGAGCCTATCAGGCAGGCTTGGATAGCATTCACACAGACATGGTTTCGCAGGCAGTACAGAGATACGGTGTGAATGCCGTACTTGGAGACCGCCCTCCATTCATAGCAGCAGAAGAACGCCAGCTGCCAAGGCAAACACGAGTGATTTTAGCTCAGATAAGATCCGGACGATACAGCCGCCTCAATTCGTATTGGGCCCAAATTAATGCCACGATACCCAACACATGCCCGGCATGTGGATTGGGACCTCACGACACGCTGCACCTGTCTCCTGATTCTTTATGGACGCAATCAGTCCAGGTTGCAGAATTCTTGAGGGTGGATACAGAGGAAACGAAAACTGATAACTGAAATAATACACGAATGAACATATATGCGTTGCTACAACAACAACCAAATCTTTGTTGCGCCAACACGACTCTCGTTTGCCTTGACAGCTGTTGTTCTACAGCTGCCACAGATGGTAGGTGATCCTCGACGACATTCACACTATAGGCTCCTAAAGCCTCAGCGACTGCATCAGTGTGAATATCAAACCTGCCTGGTAAGATTATTGATCTATGGGTTCTCTTTTCTATCTCTGGACCTCCCTCTCCAGATCACGGAAATCCTCTCTGACTCGCCTGGGCGGCCGATTCCTATCCATTAGATGGTGCTTTGGTTGGTCTTGCCATAACATCCAAGCAAATTTTGCATAGATAGCACCATTTTTCTGTTCTCAGGGCAAGTTATACAATTGCGTATCACTTACGTTGGCAAACCACGCGCGTTGCATGTGGTTAAGAAGGTTTCTTTACCCGCACCCCAAGTGTTGCCGGCTAGAGACTTGAGTACCTTGTTCCTGTTTCTCATCTTATCGCAGATAGCTGCAGCATGCGCGGACGACGTATGAATGCTATCAAATGTGACTCCTAGGACTTTGGCAAAGATTGTGGTCGGAATTATTGAACCTGTTTGGTAGGTTTACTGATCCGACATGTCAGGGTCATATCCACTATATAATGATTAGGTTGATAGGCTTACTGATCTTGTAACGACGGACCTCTCTTTCTAAATCATGAAGATACCTCCTGACATGTTAGGGTCATATCCACCATATGATGGTTAGGATGGCCCTCACGGTAACACTCTAGAAAGTACTGTAGCGAGAGCATGGAATGTAGATGGTCCACCGAAGGCATAAAGAGGCACCCTGTAACAGTGCTAAGGGCGGCTGATTGGGATGGCTCACACTGTGACATCCAAGCAGGTACTGCAACGAAAGCATCTCATTGTGTTGCTTTACTGGAAGAATCTTTGCCTCCTCATGTAGATGGTCCACTGAAGATTTGAGGAGGGACCCTGTTGCTGTTCTCAAGGCGGCAAGTTTGAATATTTTTCCAATTCGTATCACATAATCTCGGGGACCAGACTGGCGCCGCATAGCTTTCCACACACCGACCTATCGCGTTATATGTGGTCAACAAGGTTTCTTTATCTGCATCCCAAGTGCTGCCGGCTAGGGACTTGAGGACCTTGTTCCTACTTTTCAGTTTGTCGCAGATAGCTGTGGCGTGCGCGCACGACGTGAAAGTAGTGTCGAATGTGACCCCTAAAATTTTGGGGCAGTTTGTGGTCGGAATTCTGCTACCGTCGACCACGACATTCAATTCTCTTCTAAACTGCGCTGTCCTTGTGGTGAACAGAGTGGCTGTTGATTTTGTGGCGGAAATCTGCATATTCCTCGAATGGAAAAGGTGGTAAGATCGGTTAAATAGTTGTTCAGTCTCTTACAGATGTCATCAGGATAGGTACCCGCCGCCAGGATCATGCAATCATCCGCATACGTTATGCCGTCGATGCCGTCTGGAGGGGGCGGAATACAGGAGAGGTAGAGGTTAAACAGTTCCGGAGATATCACCCCACCTTAGGGAACTCCCTGTTTTACTCTACGGGGGTTGGACTTCTTGTTCCTGAATTCCACGTACGACTGGCTCCACACATATAATTGACTATCCAACGTTTCAAGCTTGGCAGAAGGGTTGTCTGCTCAATGTCCTCAAACAGCGTGGAGTGCCTGACTGTATCAAAGGCTTTTGATAAGTTAAGCGCCACCATCACTGTTCTATCGCACGGCCGTCTCTGGTTGAGTCCTTGACAAATATATGTGGTAATGGCGTGCAGCGCAGTTGTCGTGCTGTGCTGCTTACGGAATCCATGCTGATGATCGGCAACTTGATAGCTATTTCTGATACTGGGGAGGACTAACGCCTCAAGGGTCTTTGCTACTGGCGACAAAAGCGAAATCGGCCTGTACGATTCACTTTTGCTGGCATCCTTGCCGGGCTTCCGTAGTAGGACCACCCTGCCCATTTTCCAGACTTCGGGAACAATGAGGGTGTATAGCGACAAGTTGAGAACTTTAGTGTGATACTCGTACAATAGTCCGCATATGTTACGAATTCCGGAGATATCTCCCCATCTTGGGGAACTCCCTGTTCCATTCTACGGAACTTCGACTTCTTGTTTCTCAATTCCACGTGCGACTGGCGGCCTCCACACATATAATTGATGACTAATGCTTAAAACTCGACCGGAAGGTGCATGACGGTCTGTAGGATTCTCCTTTGCTGGCATCCTTGCCTGACTTTAGCAGCGCGATTACACTGTCAATATTCAAGAGTTCGGCTAGCGATATGTTGAGAACTTTAGTGCGATACTTAATTCCCGGCTAATCTTGCTGCTTGTGACATGTTTCGCCTTTGGTAGAGGCTTATCAGACATATCGGCTTCGCTATCATCTAACTTTACCTCTTTCAAATGCATTTTTTTTACAACGCTGAATATTTGTTCAAACATTGTGCAGCTTCCATGACAAACGTTCAACGTAGTCTTTGAAAGTATGTATGAGTTTGGCTCTGAACGCTTACACGCCGCTAGAACATTTTTTTTCAATTGTTTTTCAAGGACGTGGGTTCAAGCCCCAGCCTGGATCAAGCTGATTTTATTTTTATTTGAAAATTTTGCCTATTAGGGCGAATATCATTTTTAATATGAATTTTAAATAATTTCTCGTTAGAGTCGAGCTTAATGACCAATGATGCAAATGAAAATGGAAAGAATTTTACACTGAGCAACAAAATGCAAAAATTATGAATCAGGGGCGAAAATGCATTCTACGTCTTAAAGTTATGTTTTCAAATGTTGACGTATTTCTGACGTTTAGACTAGGTATCAAGTTTTGGAATATTCCCTAAGAATATACCACCAACTTTTAAATAAAATTTTAACCTTTAATAAAAAATGACTTAAAAGATTTACATTTTCCTAATATTTCTGAAGATACGATGGTGGAATAATAAGGTGTAACGCCAAAAACAGCTGATCTCCATACCAGTTGTCAAAATGCGATATTGTGAATAAAATCACATACAAAATGTAAACAAGCAATTCACAGTAATGCTTTATTGTGAACAAATTTGACGTTTGACATGATTTGATGTAACACCTTCTTATTCCACCATGGATATATCTAAAATTGAAGATTTACACATAAAGTTCAGTCGGATATTTAAAAAGAGAAATTGCTCTCCTACTTAGACTGCATCCCGACGTAAACTTTTTAAAGCAACGATACGCTTGTCTTTCATTTACGCTCTTCTTTATCTAGTAATTATTTTGTTGTATCGGGCAGTGTTATTAAAGCACGGAAGCTTTTGAACAGAAGATACGACTACTTTTTCCCTTTCTCGTAAAACCTTCCCACTACACGTGTCATGCGTGTCTACTAATTGTAATAAGAAATCCTAAATTAAATTTTTAAGGCAATCAAATTATTCTTAAGTAGGTTTTAATACGGTTTTCGTGAGCATATGCATATTTTGCATTGACGTCGAAAATTTCAATTATATCAATGATCAGCTTTTCTGTAACTTTTCCCCTGTTGTCTATGTCAAAGTGTAATAAGTTCAATATAGATATATTCAATATACAAATCTGCATCACATAAACAAATAAATAAATACCTACTGAATACAAAATCCAAAATTATTAGCTAATTATTCATTAACAAAAATGGATCTTAAAAACATCAACAGTCTACATAAATATTGTTCAAAAACATAAAAAAATAATCACTGTGAAATACCTATCAATAAAATAAAATCACAAAAAATTCAAACTTTTTGCATGCTTGTAAAAATGTTGTGTTACTTCTACATGTTGTTGATTTGTACTCTTCTCTTATGTTCTATAACACCACCTGTTCTACATATTCTTCTAAGCCTCTTTAACCTTAGCGTTGTTAATTTCTCAAAACAAAAAAGAAAATAGCTAAATTAAAAACATAACAATTGCTTGCTTTTTGCCTGCCTGTTATTCTCAACATCTTCTTATTCGTCCTCCTACAAAGTGTTGTGTGCGCTGTGCAAAATTTGAACACTTTAATTTTTTTGTCGCTCAACTAAAACAATTGAAATCACCATACTCCACGTTCTCGTTCATATACTAACATATAGGATGTTTGTTTGGCACAATATATTTGTAAAGGTCGATTTTGATGTTGTTTTTTACAAGTTTATATTTAGAATTAAATTTTCAACACCTACTTTAAATGCAATTTAACGCCGAGCTAGGATTTGATTAGTTGTAAATCCCGAATACAGTATCAGAAGTAGTTCAGTATAATTGTCTTGAAATAGATTCATTTATCCAAACTTTATCTAAAAAAAATCCATTAATGAATTCCCAAATACAATATTAAATATGCCGAATTATAAATTCATATGCTATTTTGTTCAAATCCTGAAAAAAATTATTTGAAACATCACATATTTTGCATATATCTTTTATAGAAAAGTAAAAAAAATGATTCCAGTATTGATCACACAAACTTATCATTTACCTTCACAAATAGTACGAAACTACAAAAAACAAGCCCAGAGTCTGTTTGTGTTTTGTTTTGAACTGTACGTATGGAATGTGCAACATAAACTGTTTGAAAGGTTTTGTTTATTTGCGTGCACTGATATGTCCATTAATATTCGCTCTCTATCCCAAATAAAAGTCTTTGTAACAGAAGAGTACTTCTTGTTCGGTATATTATAGTTTGAGTTGATAAATAATTTCAAGAAATGGAAAGTTTTATTCGTAATTTTGGTATGTTTTGTAAACTTATTAATTCTAGAACTTTTTTTTTAATAGTAATACTAGCAAAACAACGAACTATAAAATATTACTTTCACATGAACATTTGATCAAAAGGCACGGGAAGGACCAGAAACTTCCAGCTAACTTTTCCTCGTAGATATTTGTCGTGTAAAAGGTATTAAAAGACAGCGTTATGCAGCGCCATTTTTATGTTGCAATAGAAGTGCAAAATTTGTAGATTATTGCAGGTTAGAGATGGGTTAGTGTCACGATCGTGATACTAAAAAACAACTAACCTAGAACCTGTAATAGAGAAGGGAGTGTGCCACTAAACCACAACTAAGCACTAAAGGTAGAAACAGAATGAAATACGCCGTTTTTTTCACGCCCAGTTTCATGTAAAAGATTAAAGCCCAAGTACTTCCTAATTCAAATGCTGCCTAATTCATTTGAAATAGGTAGTACTTGGCCTTTAGTCTTTTACATGAAACTGAGCGTGAAAAGCGGTGTATTTCATAGTGTTTCTACCTTTAGTACTTAGTTGTGGTTTAGTGACACGCTCCCATCTTTATTACAGGTTGTAGAACAATGCTTATGTACAGTACTACCTTTACAAAAACAATTGTGTCACAAATACAACCATCCCACCAAACGACCGTGTTACTCACGTGCGTTTCAAAAAATGCTCTCCTAACCAAAAACGTTATGCATTCTTGTTGTCTGCTGCCATACCTTTAAGTTTATGCGCCATATGAACATTTATTAAAACAACAATCTACAATTTTGTTTTTTCGTTTATTTTCCAAACAACACAACAACAACATTACATTGCGATACATTTCGACCACCCCTCAAAAAAACAACCATGAAATTTGTCTAAACAAAACCTTTGTGCATGACGCGCCTAATAACACTATTTGCTCTCTTCCTCTTTGTGTGTGTTTTGCCTCCAAAAGCAGACACATCGCCATCGCCTCCACCCAGCGATGCCGCCTTATCCTATGCTAAACATAAAGATTTTCAAGAGATTTTAACATCACGACCCTCCATTACTACTAACCTCTCCTCGTTTCAAATACGTGTAACGGATAATTTGACCTTCTTTAAAATCGATTCATCAACCAATGAATTACCCTTGTCAGAAATAGATTTTTCCCTAACACCCGGTACACCGGAATCCAATGTCATGTGTACAGCCCATAAATCATCCTCACCCAGTTGTCAAATTCAAAAGAAACAAAGCCAATTGCTGACCATGCGACGCATGGAAAGTGGTGATGAGGGAGATTTTATGCATAAGCTAAGAGAAATAAGACGCATGTCTCCGCTATCGACAAATGAAATGCCTTTGACTTGCAACTGTTCGGGTCACATGTCAGCGTCCAGCAATCAAGAAGATATTGTCCATCCGCATGCCCATTCAAAAAGTGAGGCCAATCTATCCGATATGATGGGCAACTATAGCAAAGCCGCCACTTCTCCTATGGCCATTACACCAAATGTGTCTCCTTTTGATGATTGTCCCACCTTATATGAGGAAGAAATACAATTATCCTCTTCTGCCCCAGCCTCTTTGCTAAGTGGTGATTTTATGATGCCATCCTCCAAAAGAACTCAAATGGATAGCCTAAAGGCTCCAGGAGATTCTCCCACAAATTCACCCACCGCCTCCACTTTGGAGTTATGTCAGGCCTCAGATGCCCCATGTACAACATCTTCAACACAACAGCACAACAACAACAAGCATGTCCAAAGTCAATATCAAACAAACAAACGAAAAATGTCCTGTTTAGTTGCTTCACAATCGGCACCGGTCATAGCTGAGCTAAATTCTAGTCCATTTAAATTTCCCACAACTAGTAGTTTTAGGCATTTTGATCCAATTGCTGAAAATGTACCAGCCGCAACTAATACTGCATATAATTTAACTAACACTTTTCAAGAATTGGACTTGGACCTATCCACCACCACCAACCAGCCCCCCATCATCAGCTCCTCCTCTTCACTAACAACAGAGGACCTTTCTTCATCAACTGCTCAATCTCTACCCCATATGATGCACCATCATCATCATCATCATCACGTACATCATCACCATCATCATCATTATCACATACATCCACATGTGGGACAATATCGTTTATATAATTCTTCAAGAACCCCACCATTAAGCGGCAACACCACCAACACCACTAATCCAAGTAATAATTCTTCAACTATACTTCTTACTTCTACCTCCCATGATAATGATAATTTCAATGAATTAACTAACAATGATGAATTTCCAATATCCTCTGTTTCCTTTTTATCCACCAATCGTCAAAAAACACTTCCCTACATAATTATAAATGACGAAACCCCACACCCCTCGTCATCATCCAAATCACTACATAAAACCATTTCCCTCGACTATTCTTTCACCGCCTCCCCTAACATTTCTGATACTAACAATGACCAAAACATTGCTACTACCTACAACCCTCACATATCCTCCATTATCAACAATCCTATTACTGATACCACCACTACAGATAATACTGTCACTTCGACATCGTCGTCGTCATCGGTATCGTCCAGACGCCAAAGACACAGTATTGCCGGCCAGATGTCTTATATGAAAATGTTGGGATTCGGTGGTTTTAGTAAAAAGATGACCACAAGCGCCAATAGTCTGTTCAGTACAGCGGTAATAAGTGGAAGTTCTTCGGCACCAAATTTAAGAGATATGATACCAGTATCATCATCGGGTAAGTACTGCTTATTAATTTTTAAATATTCTAGAGATTAAAAATAAATAAAAAACTAAATTATAAACTACTGATATGGAAAGGAACGAGAATGAGGTTTATTGTAAGACATTTTCCGGGCAATGAAAGGAAGCTACAATTAAACGAACAGGTTGAAATGTACGAGTATTTATATATATTTAGTGTTCTTTATAAAATACTAGCTACCCAGCCAACAGATATCAGATTTTTTCCGAGATTTCATAACCTTTTTTCCGATTATTTTCCGAGTGCTCTGCACAATCTCTGAAGGGAAATTTTGATTCGTTTCATATATGAAAAGGAAACAAATGTGTGAAAAAGGAAAAAAAAATCTCTCGAACATTATGATACACTCAACCTATTAACGCAAGAAAAAGACTATTACCTCCTGGATACGCATGTCGATAGATAAGTCGAGCCCAACCAAAACTGTCCGATCGCTCGGCGTGTTCTCTATTGATTCCTCGTATAACATGTACATGTGGAGATGGCGTGCGCCGATAGTGGTGTGCTGCTTACGGATCCCATTCTGATGATCGGCAACTAGATAGCTATTTCTGATGCTGGAGAGGAGTAAAGCCTCAAGAGTCTTTGCTACGAGCGACAAAAGGGAAATCGGTCTGTACAGTTCATGTTGGCCTACGTAGCGGGCCCCCCTGCTACCTCTTCCACCATGTGGGCGGCAAGCAACAGTTTGAGAACTATGGTGAGATACCCAACTCCAGCATCATTTAGCTATTTGAGGATTACCATGAAGATTTCATCACGACCCAACGCTTTGGATGACTTAATAACGGGACCACCCTGCCCATTTTCCAGACTTCGGGCACGATGTGTGTGGTTAACGGCAGGTTAAGAACTTTGGTTAGATACTCAACTCCAGGCTCATTCAGCTGTTTCAGCATTACCATGGAGATTGCATTAGG